>NC_091646.1:45151030-45487968 GCF_027580195.1 Bos mutus
TGCTCTACCCTTTCTTCCTCTGGTGATACTAGGAGCCAGTGCCTTGCTGATCCCTCATTCTCTCCCCATTTCAGTCATACTTTCTGTGAACTTTGATGTTGGTTCGGTTCAGTTCAGTCGCTCAGTCATGTCCGACTCTTTGCGACCCCATGGATTGCAGCACGCCAGGCCTCCCTGTCCATCACCAAGTCCTGGAGTTCACTCAAACTCACGTCCATTGAGTTGATGATGCCATCCAGCCATCTCATCCTCTGTCGTCCACTTCTCCTCCCACCCGCAATCCCTCCCAGCATCAGAGTCTTTTCCAATGCGTTAACTCTTCGCATGAGGTGGCCAAAGTATTGGAGTTTCAGCTTTAGCATCAGTCCTTTGATGTTGGTTAGCTGGACACAAATTAACTCTCATTCATTATTATATTCACATATGTGTCATCTTTTCTAGAAATAGTTACAATTTAGGCCAAAGCCTAAAACCAAAGAATTTTTGAATAAGATAAAAAATGGTTTATCTTCAGTCTTTTATACATTAGGTTAATTCACATTCTGATGATGTTCAAGTTTATATTTTGTGGGCACTACTGAGTAACCCATTGATATTATTAGCCTTGTGTCATGAGAGGATGAGGTTTTTGTTATAGTATTAAGCAGACTAGCATATCTCACGGAGAAGGCAATGGCAACCCACTCCAGTACTCTTGCCTGGAAAATCCCGTGGATGGAGGAGCCTGGTGAGCTACAGTCCATGGGGTCGCTAAGAGTAGGACACGACTGAGCGACTTCCCTTTCACTTTTCACTTTCATGCATTGGAGAAGGAAATGGCAACCCACTCCAATGTTCTTGCCTGGAGAATCCCAGGGACGGGGAAGCCTGGTGGGCTGCCGTCTCTGGGGTCTCACAGAGTCGGACATGACTGAAGCGACTTAGCAGCAGCAGCTGCAGCAGCAGCAGCAGCAGAATAGCTCAATAAATGTTTCTGTAGAATAAAAAAGAAACCACAGAATCTTCTGGGATAGTGGCATTTCAGGTTCATGATTCTCAAGCTTAGCAAGCTTTGCAGTCACAACAGAAGCTTGCTATCATCACAGATTTGTAGGTCCTGTCAAAAGAGAATCTGATTCAAAGGATCTGCTTAGGGGAATCCCAGACATCTACTTTCTCAATGAACCCTCATATGATGCCAGTGCAGCTGACCCACAGATCATTTTGGTCTAGGAGATTGCCTGCATCTTTAGTTCATTCTGTGAAATATTAATACTTTAAGAAAATTCTTAAAAGGAAGAGTCTTTGTAGGTTTCTTCAAAATAAGCTTATTTTAATTAGAACCAGTTCTGGCCCATCTCTTTGACATTTCTTTCTGTAAATAATTATGAGGTTGGCTATAATAAGGCTTGTTCTGTTGGGCAGGTAGAAATCATCTAGGGATAAATGGGCCCAAAACACAACAACTACCCACTGTTGTAGAGAGAAACTTAGGAAAGTTATGATGGTAATTCACTCTTCCTCTCCTCACTCCTTTCTGCTGGGGAGGGTAAGAAAGAGCAAGAACATAAATGAATCACAAGGGTGGGAAGGCAGATTGATAGTGATGAATGACAAGTACTTTCTGGATTACAAAGTTCAAAGATACAAAGGATTCTAACCTCTGTAGTCTCTGTACCAACCCTGTCTATATTTGCTCTCCTTCATGAGCCTTCTACTGGCTCTAGCCTTTGTTTCTTTTCAGCTTCTGCTTTCAACCATCACCATCATATATTGCTAGAGAGTCTACATATATGTATTCCATTTAATCATTAAATGAATGTGGATAAAGTTAATTTGTATCAGGACCCAGAAAATGGATGCCACTCTTGTAGCCTGGCCCATGTCACAAACCTAAATGTAGGTCAACCTACACTTAAAGAAAACCCCTCACTGTCAAGGAAATCTAATACCGATCATAAACCTTCAACTCAGCTTTAGCTGGCTAACCTTCCCCTAGAAAACAGAACTTATCAGCCTTGTAAGAAAATCCTACACATCCTAGCCAATCATACCCTGTTTCTGGGAGGGTTCTTCTAACACTCTAGAAAACTCACTCTTGCCCCTACACTCCTTGGGAAGAGTGCTCCATTTATGTGCTTATGAGGCGCCACACTCCTCACATCCATAGCAACAGCAAACTAGTTACTAAAGTGTTTTTGTTTTTTCATTTGATAACCTGAATGAGATGTATACTATTTTATGTCTTTTTTTCTCAAATGGGAATAATGAGAAAAGAAAGGCAAGAAAATTGAGCCAAATATCTAAAATATGAACTCTACAAGGACAGTTTCAGTTTTCATCTTTCACAACTGAATTTGGAGCTTCAAGAACAATGTTTGTAACATAACAGTCTCTGAATAAATATTATACCAACACATATTTTTGTCTAGGGTTTCAATTATTTATTTTTTAAAAAGAACTGTTAGAGGAAACACTGACTGAAACCCTCCACCCTGGCAGGCACCATAGTAACTATTTGAATGAGTTGTTTTACAACAGGAGGTTCTGGTAAGGAACATGGAACTAACAAGCCACCACCAACTGGAAGAATCTGGGAAAGGTCAAAAGGAAATGCCTCATGTCCTACTGACCTCTGAAAATCCTCCTCATTGGAATCCATCTTAGCTGAGCTACATGTGCGCCACCAGGAAGGACCCTGAGTCAGAATGATTGGCCAGAGACAACCCGGAAACTAACCCTATCACCATAAGACCCGAAACTGTGAGCAGCCATGTGGCAGAGCAGTCCTCCTGGATTCCCTTTCCTGCTCTCCACCTGGGCACCCCTTTCGAAAAAAGTCTCTCATTTTGTCAGCAACGTGTGTCACCTTGGACAATTCATTTAAGAGTGTTAGACTAGAGTCCAATCTTGGGCACTAGAAAGGGTCCCTCTTCATGCAACAGAACCATAAATACATTTAGACTAGGTTAGGCAAAAAGGTTTTAGACTAAGAAATACAGGAAATCCCGCAGGCCCCAAATGACAGGAAATACAGCCAGATCACATGGGTCTTAGAAAGTGCTGAGACAGATGGTATGTTTCTTCTGTCTCTGCAGTCTTGGAGTCTCTCATATGTACTACCTGTCTGCTCCCAATTTTCTTTCTGCAGATAGAAGCTTCACTGCAAAGTTTATAGCCCCTTTTCCCTCTTCTCATAAGCTTGCACATTATTGGCCATAATAGTGACTCTGGCTTTAACTTCATAGATACCAGGTAAAACAATTTATCTTGCCAATTTTCATGGACAGTTGGCCTAGATTTCCAGCCTGGACCCTATTAGCTGTGATCAAAAGATAGAGCCACATGAGCTACCCCTTCTGACCAGTGTTTGGATCAGATTCCCTAAAGAAGTTATATAGGCAAGGAGGATATGACTGACATCTCTAGACTAGGCAGGGAGCCAGAGACACAGAAAAGAACTGTGCTATATGCCAGAAGCAACTAGGGCAGAGGTCAGGCCACTTTCTCTATAAAGTGCCAGGTGGTAAATATTTTAGTTTTTTAGGACCAGACAATCTGTTTGGGCAATTACTTAACTCTGTGATTATAGTGCAAAAGAAGCCATAGAAAGTAAGTAAAAGAATGGGTGTGGTGATGTTCCAATATAATATAAATACAAAAATAATCAGCAAGCTGGCCTTGGCCTAAGGGCTGTACCTTGAAGATCCTTCTTCTTAGACAAGGGTCTCACTAGGAAATATGTTAATTGCGTGAACTCCCATTAATCTAGCTTCTGGTTCTCTGGACCAATGACATCTTTCTGTTTTTTTACTGATGTCTTCCTTTTTCACTCTTTTTTTTTAGCAATCAATGATCTACAATGGTCTAATTGTTAAGATGCCGAACCTCCTGTTAAACAGAGAATGTAAGTGCTTTGCTCTATTACAAGAAGGGTACTTTAGGGACGTCCCTGGCGGTCCAATGGCTACAATTCCATGTTCCCAATACAGGGAGGCCTGGGTTTGATCCCTGGTCATGAGGCAGGAGATAGATGGGCCCCAAACTAGGCATTTACAACTGGCGTCCTGTTTACATTTCTTGGGGCAGTAAAAATGTGGGCTTCAGACTGGACATTTACAACTAGCCTCCTGTTTACATTTCCTGAAACAGGGGTTAGGTGGGCTTCAGGTTAGATATTTGCAACCAGCCTTCTGTTTTCTCTCTGAAATAAAAGTAACAACTGAAACAGGGTTAATAGCCAGGCTTTGTCTCCTTAAGATAACAGTTATGGCAGGAACAGAGATGGGCTAAAACTTATCACTAAAGAATCAGAAGGTCATATATTCCCCATCCTTGGGGCAAGAGAGACATTTCACATGTGCAGAAAGGCTCCTTGGGGTCAAAAGGAGAGGGGACCACCCCATAATATGTGATGCTGATATGTAATCCCATAGGCCTCTGATCTGGAATCCATCTTTGAAAAAAATTGTGCATGCATGTCAAGCAGGTTCCTAGGGTAGGTCAGGTATGGAAAAGAACCCAGATAATTGGCTGAAGGAAAAACAAAGACCTGGAAAAACTGCCCTATATCAATGACTTAATCACCTATTTACTGCACTCCTCACTAGGGGATGTGCCCACACTCTTTCTCTCTGATTGTATATCTCTGCTTTGCTTCCATCTTAACTAAACAAACCATTTCTCTGTGCGTGCTCCCACTTGTTGTTGTGCTATGTCTCTAATAATAAACCTTGTACCTGCATTTACAGTTTTTGCTTCCATGATACATGCATTTTTCACTGGGGACAAAGATCCAGGGAAAAATGACTTCTAGCCTCTAGCCCTTGCTGGTCTGGTGGCAAGGACTGCTGGTTCTCATCCAGGTTACCCAGGTTCAATTTCTGGGCAGGGAATTAAGATCTCGCTTCACACCACTGCTCACTGCTGCCTTTCCAATATCAATCAGGCAACTAGATCCTGCATGCTGCAATGAAGATCAAAGATCCTCCATACTGCAACCAAGATCTAGAGCAGCAAGAAAGAGAGAACAGAAGGCACTTTAAGGATCAAGTCATAATCACCTGAGTTACTTAAGTGAGAGTAAGTGATTGTGCTAGGCTGGTATAATTAACCAAGCTCAAGAATTGTTAAATGAGAATTGTTTCATTTTGATAGAAATAATTGGTGTGTTCCTCCTCCCTCCCTTGCCAACCCTGGACCAAGATTTTAACTAGGAAAGATTTTAGTGGGTGCTGTTGTCTCTCTCTTTACAGGATACCTTTTCCGAAGCTCCTTAATATAGTATGAGAAAGAAAACATGGGTCCAAAAAATGAGAGGAACTGGAACCAATGTGTGCCACCATCAACTGCATGGATTGTTTGTCAAGTAGAGAGGCAGAGAGTTTTAAATGTACTTTTATTTTAAAGAGTCTGTGTTTGTAGATGCAGCCAACGTGGCTGGGGCTAAGCTTGTAATAACTTCACAAGTGCTATGAAGAAACTCCAATTTCTCTCTGAAAGTGGTTTTGTCATACTGTAATATAAAAGGATAAGGAAGTAATTTGACTGTGTGTGGTTGGGTGGATGTTGTTGCCTGCAGTTTATTATATTTAGGTAATGCTTAACTGCACACTTGATAGACATTACTTTTATGTTGTGGCTCCTGGACTGTTTTATACTCCCTGGTCATTATGCTAATAAATGAGGCTCACTTACCTTTCCAAGTTAAAGTCCCCTGCTCTTACCCTATGTCCTAATAAAAGATTCTGGCAGTGTTAACTATAAAGCTAAGCACCCTCTTTCTCAACTAAAAAAAGACAGTCTACTCTGAACAGACTTTGGGGCCCTGAAAATGGATAGATTTGCTAATAAGATAGGTACCAGTCGAGTCAACACATTAATTAAGGGCTGTTAGAGCTGTCCTCAAGGAGAAGGCAATGGCACCTCACTCCAGTACTCTTGCCTGGAAAATCCCATGGATGGAAGAGCCTGGTAGGCTGCAGTCCATGGGGTCGCTGAGGATTGGACACAACTGAGTGACTTCACTTTCACTTTTCACTTTCATGCATTGGAGAAGGAAATGGCAACCCACTCCAGTGTTCTTGCCTGGAGAATCCCCTGGACGGAGGAGCCTGTTGGGCTGCCGTCTATGGGGTCGCGCAGAGTTGGACACGACTGAAGCAACTTAGCAGCAGCAGCAGAGCTGTCCTCAAAGTGTGGGGCAATCATCCAGCCACTGTGGGGAGGAGAAGGCAATGAGGAGAGCCGTGGTAAGCACTAGCTCCTAATCATCCGCTTCTTCAAAGCCAGGGTTGAAGAGTTAGGCCACCCTCTTCCACATAGCTCCTCCTGTAAGAGTAGGACCCTATGGGGCCTTTCCAGTACAGACCCCTCCCCCATATCCTCTGCTTTAGCTCTTCTCTGAGGTACCTAGCTAACAGAATTTGATGCACTTTTCGTGAGTTGTTTTACAGATGCTAAAATCCCAACCAAAAGGAAGTCATTAACTACTTGATGATCATTAGCATATAGCCCCCAGACCTCCTGGAGCCTGAGGATTGATAATGTTAACCCCTGTGACACAGCCCTATTACCTCACTGTCAAACAATCGGAGGATTGTGCATGAGCTGATCATGCACTCTGCAACTCCCATCCCTTACTTGGCCTTTTAAAGTACTTTCTGGGGCAGGTCTTGGTGCCCTTCCTGACTAGCAGAAGACAGGTAAGATGTATTCCCCTAGTCAGAGTTTGCATGGATGGGCATACTTCTGCCATCAGCTTTTAGGACCCCAGGGTGAGCCACTGGGGCCACCCCTCCTCCATCTCCCTGGGAGACACTCCAACACCAGCAGATTCTGCTCGAACTAAGGGATGAACCACAAATATTTGAAGGTAGAAGCTATTCACTACTCTACTACTCTTGGGTGAGTCATAGCCAGTGAAGTATCCACCAGTGCAGCAGAGAGTTCAGAGTATTTTTTGCTGCCTTGATGCCTAATACTTTCAAGCAGAAATGGCAATAGCTTGTTGCATATCAGCCAATCCAGGCTTTTCCTGAGACGACAGGAAAACAAATCAGCTGGGTTTCAATGGAACTTGGCACATTCAGCTGATGCCATATATACTCCATCAAAATAAGGCAGTAGATAGATGGGCCCCAGACTGAACAGCAGAATTTGTCTCCTGTGGACAGATACTCCAAGATGAAGATAATAGCAGGAGGGAGGAGAAGCTGAGCCCGGCCCAGATAAGAGTTAAAGAGACCACATATTTCTCATTCTTGAGGTCAAGGAGACCTTCCCAACTACACATGTGCAGAAAGGCTCCTCGGGGTAAAAAAAAAGGAGTGGGCTCCACTCCATAGGAGGTGATGTCAACCTACCCATAGGACTCTTCACTAGAAACTATCTGGCTGAAAGATGAACACGCACACTAGGGAGGACCCAGAGTAAAACCAAATATGGACTCTGAGCCAGGCAAACAAGATGATTGGCCAGAGGAAGCCATAAAGAAATGTGCAACATAAATGATTCAAACTACCATGAGCATGTGATTCTCTCGGAGTCTGCCCACGTGAGTCTATTCACACATACTCTTTTTCCTCCTAATAAACACTTTACTTGTTTCACTACATTCCATCTCTATGTGGAAATTCATTTCTACAAAGCCATTAGGCCAGGTCCTTGTCACTGGCTATTGGTTCCTAGCAGTCTTAGAGGCTAGAACTCAGTGCTCTTCACTGCTTCAGCCTGACTTCAATTTCTGGCCAAGAACCAAAATCCTGCTTTAAGCTGCTGCAGGCTGAGGCCACTCAAGATCAAAAGCACACCTGTGTCTTTTACCCTTTCGCCCCATCCACCATCTGCTTAGGTCTTCTCTGTCCCTCTCCTGCTACCACATAAAGATGATATAAAAGTGTCTCTTTGGCTATTTGCAGAAATAAGCTAGTAAATAAATACTTCCTTGAAATCCATGGGGACTTTGGACTTTTTGAGCACTAGCTGTCCCAGACTCCCTGTTTGGCACCTTACAATAAACATTGCACATTCCTTCACCATAACCCGGTGATAGTAGATTGGCTTTACAAAGTGCAGGTGAGCAGACCTGAGTTTGGTTCAGTAATAATTGCATAGGCAGTGTCATGCTTCCCTGGCTTCTCTTTTCAACCATCCCCCATCTTGGTAATGAGCTATGTCATGAGTAACTTATCCTAAGAAAAAAAAGATTAAGATAAATGATAGAACTAAACTTTTCAAGCCACAGACAAGAGTCACTGCAATCTGATTCTCACATGTTAGATGGTATAGGATGATATTTTGTGTACTTAGTCAGAATAGCACCTTTTTACTAAACTGCTTAGCTTCTTGCTCTTTGTTTTTAGTAACCTCAAACTTACAGAAAAAGTTGTAATTACAGTACAAATAATGTTTTTGCCTTGAACCATTTAACAGTCAGTTGATGCCCCATCATCCCATAATACTAGTTTAGTGTATATTTCCTACAAACAAAGTCATTATCCCACGTAGCCACAATATTACCACCCAAACCAGGACATTCTTTACTACCATCACTCTGTAGGGAGCAGTTTGCCACCCTAAAATATGTCTTTTGGCATGTTGTTTTAAGCATGGTATTTTCTATGGATGTTCTTTTATTTATTTATTTTCTTTCCATGGGGTATGCAGGATCTTAATTTCCTGACCAGGGATTGAACCCGTGCCCCTTACAGTAAGTAGAAGCATAGAGTCTTAACCACTGGACTGCCAAGGAAGTCACTAACCTGGTTATTTTCTAAGAAGCAGCAGACATGGAAGTTGCTCAGTTTTTCTGGGCCTTTCTCATGTATGCATGCTATTAAACTGATTTTCTCCCATTTACCTATTGCATGTCCATTTAATTCTTAGACCAGTCAGAAGAATCAAGAAGGGTAGAGGAAAATTTCTTCCTCTCTAACAGCTTCCTAAGAGCCCATTCAAGTTTTGCCAGTTGTCCTAATAATGTCTTGTAAAGCAAGAGGATCCAGTTCAAAATAAAGACTTAGATTTAGTTTTCATGACTCTTTCTCTGCCTTGAGCCTGGGAAGTTGCCTTAGTTTGACTTTCTAGACCTTGACACTATCAAAGATTACAGGCCAAGTTATTCTGTCATTTCTCCCTCAGCCTGGGTTGTCTTATGTTATATTCTAATGAAGATCAGGTTACAGGCCTTTGGCAGGAATATTACAGAAGTGATGACACATTCTTCTCACTGCATTCTATCACATACCATGTAATTTCTATTTGTTCCATTATTAGTGGTATTCACTTTGATAACTTGATTAACTTAATATCTGCCAGGCCTCTCTATTGTAAATTTAATCTTCTTTCCTTTAGCATATTATAACATTTTTAAAAAGTTATTTTAGATTTACAGTAAATATATATTATAGGCCAATCTCATGTATCTGTCTCTTACTTTCCCCTAATGTAAGCATCTTGAATTACCATGTTAATATTTTATGAGAAAGTACACTGAAGCCATGTAGATATTCATTCCTTAACAAACTTTCAATTCATTCAGTTTTAAAATTTATGTTATCATAGGCTCAGGACTTCCTATTTTATTAAAAGGAGAATAATCCATTACTATCAGTAACTATTGATTTCTATTGAGGTGAAATTCATATGACATAAATTTTACTATTATAAAGTCAACAGTTCAGTGGAATTTAGTACATTCACAGTGCTGTGTAATCATTATCTTTACCTAGTTCCAAAACACTCCCATAATCTCCAGATAAAATCTTGTACTATTATCCACAGTGGCTGAAACATTTTCCACTCCCACCAGCAGTGTGTAAGGGTTTTGATTTCTCCACATCATTACCAACACTGGCTATTTTCTGTTGCTTTAATTCTAGCTAACTTAGTGGGCATAAAGTAATATTTCATTGAAATTTTCATGTGTGTTTCCCTAATGACTAATGATATTGAGTATCTTTGCATATGCTTGTTGACTATTTGAATATCTTCTTTACAGAACTGTCTATTAAGTTTTTTTTTTTTTTTTTTTTACCTATTTCAAATTGAATTGTATTTTCTGAGGTTGAGTTCTTTATATTTTCTATAAGAGAAGTCTGTGTGAGTTCTTTATATATTCTGGGTAATAGACCCTTAACAGATATTATAATTTGCAAATATTTTCCCCTTTTATTGATTTTACTTTCTTGATTATGTCCTTTGATGCAAAAAAGTTTTTAATTTTGAAGAATTCTATTATCAAACACAATGTCATGAAGATTTACCCCTATGTTCACTTCTAACAGTTTTATACTTTAAGTTGTTTAATTGAATTGTTGATCCATTTTGGGTTAATATTTATATTGTTGCACAGTAGGGGTTCAACATTATTCCTTAGCTTGTGGATATCCAATTGTTTCAGCACCATTTCTTAAAAAGATTATCCTTTCCTCCACTGAATGGTCTTGGTGCCCTTGTTGAAAATCAGTTGGCCATAAGGGTATGGTTTTATTGCAGGATTTTCAATTCTATTCCATTGGCCTATATATCTATGACAATGCCAGCACCACAGTATTTTGATAGCTGTAGATTTGTAGTTAAGCTTTGAAACTGGGAATTATGAGTACTTTCATTTTGTTCTTTTACAATTTTGTTTGTGTGTTTTTGGCTATTGAAATTCCATATACATTTAAGACAGGTTTTTTCCATTTGTGGGGAGGGGGAGGCCTTTGATAATCTGGTAGGGAACACATGCAATCTATAGATTGATTTGAGGAATATTGCCATCTTAACAATATTAAGTTTTCCATTTCATGGACATAGAATGTATTTCCACTTATTTACACCTTCTTTAATCTCTTTCAATTATATATAGTTTTTAGTGTACAAGTCTTGCTCCTACTTGGTTAAATTTATTCCTAGGTAATTTATTCTTTTGGAAAAGGGTAGTGTTAGTCATTCAGTCATGTCCGACTCTTTGTGACTCCATGGACTGTAGCCCACCAGGCTCCTCTATCCATGGAATTCTCCAGGCAAGAATACTGGAGTGGGTAGCAATTCCTTTCTCCAGGGTATCTTCTCAACCCAGGGATCAAACCTGGATGTTGCAGGCAGATTCTTTACCATGTGAGCCATCAGGGAAGCCTTTTCTTTTGGATATTACCATAAACAGAGTTGTTTTCTACAGTTCCTTTTTAGATTATTCATTGCTATTGTATATAAAAAACAGTTATCTTTGATGTGTTTATCTTATAAAAACAACATTTTTGAATTCTTTTATTAGCGCTAAAAGTTTCTTTGGTGGGTTCATTGGCATGCTCTACATATAGGTACGTGTCATCCATAAATTTAGTATTTACTTTGATGCTTACATTGTCCCAGATTTGGCTAGTGAGAGAGTCATTCAAACTGGCTCCTCTGTCTTTTGGATATATCCTCATTATTCTTTAAGCACCCTCTTACTTTCTACCTTACACTGTTTTATGATCATTTTGTATTTTCCTTGCACTAGCCTCCAAATCATCCATTTCTCCAAAGAGTCATTGCTCCTTTTCTGAGTGGTAGATGTGATCATTGTCACTTTTCCCAGGCCTTTTGCATGAACAGAACTAGGGGACATGTGTATTATATATTGTACATACATATAGACACAGGTTAACATCTATATTTAATTTTATCAAATTATGTATATTTATAGCTATAAGTTGGAGAAGGCAATGACATCCCACTCCAGTACTCATGCCTGGAAAATCCCATGGATGGAGGAGCCTGGTAGGCTGCAGTCCATGGGGTCACTAAGAGTCGGACACGACTGAGCAACTTCACTTTCACACATTGGAGAAGGAAACGGCAATCCACTCCAGTGTTCTTGCCTGGAGAATCCCAGGGACAGGGGAGCCTGGTAGGCTGCCGTCTATGGGGTCGCACAGAGTTGGACATGACTGAAGCGACTTAGCAGCAGTAGTGCAGCATAGCTAGTTAGCTTAATCACCGCATAGCTTAATAGTGCAGCATATAAATGGATACCAATAACTCTAATTCCAATCCCCCATCACAGGGTTCATTCTAGTATTTTCCTTTCCCATATTTTACATTTTCTCAGATACTGAGAGACCTTGCTTTTCTTATTCTTAGTGCATTTGATTATTTGACAAATCCTCCTACAAGTAACTTCCCATTGTTGACGTCACACCCTGCCCTGAGCAAATATTCATGTCTTACTTAGGCTCTGAACTCCATGCTACACAGCTGTCACTGTCCCCAATGTGGATTCCTTCTAATCCTGCTTGTGCTCCCTCAGACCTTACCAGGCCATCCCCAACACGGGCTCAGGCTCTGATACTCCCCCTTTTGTTGTTGTTGTTGTTTAGTCACTCAGTCATGACTGACTCCCACAACCCCATGGACTATAGCCCCCAGCCTCCTCTGTCTATGGAATTCTCTAGGCAAGAATATTGGAGTAGGTTCCATTCTCTTCTCCAGGGGATCTTCCTGACCCAGGGATAGAACCTGTGTCTCCTGCTTGGCAGGTGGATTCTTTTCTGCTGAGCCACCAGGGAAGCCTGGACACTCTTCCTTAGGCTACCTCTTTCTGGGCTCTCCCTCTGCAGGACACCCTCTTCATTCCTTTTTTTGTTTTCTCACCCTTACTTGGTCACCCATATGTGTGGATGCTTCCCTCACCCTCTTTTGCCTTCAACACCTTTCTCTGCCCATTAGCCCATTAGCTATGCATGTGTCTCACAGTATGGACACCTACCTTGCTTGGCCTCTTCAAATGACTTTAGGACCAAATAGTTCTGGAAGGAAAGGGAAGGGGAATGTAAGCAGACTGGTTTGTTTGTTGCTTTGCTGAAGCAAACAAACTGAACAGTTAAGATGCTCTGTTTTTTTTTAACGACTCTTATTGATATAATCTATGTTGAAAGTGGGGATGGGACTATTTAGTTTCATTTACCACCCAATGTTGAGTTCCTTAGTTAACATCTCTGACAAAGAGTTATCTAACTGCTGCCTGAACACTTTATAACTATTATACTAGAAAAGAGCTATACTACATGCATTATATTTGGGCTTCCCTGGTAGTTCAGACAGTAAAGACTATGAGAACCAGGTTTGATCCATGGGTCTGAAAGATCCCCTGGAGAAGCAAATGGTTACCCACTCCAGTATTCTTGCCTGGAAAATCCCATGCACAGATGAGCCTGGTGGGCTACAGTCCTGGGAGTTGCAAAGAGTTGGACATGACTTTCACTTTCACTTTTCATATGCATATTTAACAGGCAAATTTAACTATGAACATAAATCAGAATGGAAGAAAGAGGTGAGGAGGGAGAGGCAGAGTGAGGGAAAAGAAGAAAAGAGAAACAGGAGAAAAAGAAAAAAACACCACGAAAACAGGGCAGTTGATTTTAATTACCTTTGCACTCAATAGGTACATGCCTCAGTCATCATAGCATTCCTATAGTTTTAGCCACTATTAGCCCCATTTTATATGTGAGAAAATTGAGGCTTGAAGAGACTAAATTATGCCCCAGGTCATAAAGTTAGTGTGTATGAAGAGCTGAAGTTCTAACCTGTATGTTTGACTCAGTTCAGTTCAGTTCAGTTCAGTTCAGTCACTCAGTCGTGTCCGACTCTTGGCAACCCCATGAATCACAGCATGCCAGGCCTCCCTGTCCATCACCATTCCCCGGAGTTCACTCAAACTCATGTCCTTCAAGTTGGTGATGCCATCCAGCCATCTCATCCTCTGTTGTCCCCTTTTCCTCCTGCCCCCAATCCCTCCCAGCATCAGAGTCTTTTCCAATGAGTCAACTCTTCACATGAGGTGGCCAAAGTACTGGAGTTTCAGCTTCAGCATCAGTCCTTCCAATGAACACCCAGGACTTATCTCCTTTAGAATGGACTGGTTGGATCTCCTTGCAGTCCAAGGGACTCTCAAGAGTCTTCTCCAATACCACAGTTCAAAAGCATCAATTCTTTGGTGCTCAGCTTTCTTCACTCAAGAACCACGCATTCCTGCACCCAGGGTTGTGAAGGCTACTTCCTGCTATGGCAGCCCATTCCAGCCTTGAGTCGCCTTGACTATTAGAATGCTTTGTCCTTTAATAGAATTGAAAATCTGTCTCCTTGAAGTTTTTCCACCCATTGGTCTTAGTTTCGTTCTTTTGGGATGTGTAAAACAATTCTAATTGCTCTTCCACGTGACAGCCCTTAAAGTATTTGTAGACAGCTATCATATCCCCTGAGGTTTCTACTCTCTAGGTTGGACAATTCTAGTTCCTTCAACCATTTCTTTTATGAATGAGAAAATGCCTTTCCTCTAGCTTGTTATACTGCACTAATCTTCCAAGGTAAGAAGGATTCAATTCATGCCCCAAACATATTCCACTGAATCCGGGACAAAAGGAGACTTAGACATTTACTTCTGAAGTTAGGTTCTGAGACACATGTGCTAAATTATCTTTTTCACTTGAGTCTTTCTGTATATAAAGCCAGGTCATTGATCTAGATCCAATTCTTCTGTTGAAGAATGTCCAAGAATTTCCATGAAAGAATACTACTAACTCTCTGTCACTCAGTTCAGTTCAGTCACTCAGTCGTGTCCGACTCTTTGTGACCCCATGAACTGCAGCACTAGGAATGCATAATATTATAGCTAATTCAATACATTTCAAAATTATTGATACCTGGATATATGTTAAAGGACTAATATCCAGAATATATAAAGAGCTCTTACAACTCAACAACATAAAGACAAACAACTCATGAAAAAGTGGACAAAGGATTTGAATAGACATTTCTTCAAAGAAGATATGCAACTGGCTAATAAACACATGAAAAGATGCTCAACATTATTAGTGGTCAGGGAACTGCAAATCCAAACCATAATGAGTTATTATTTCACACTCAACAGGGTGGCTAGAATTTTTTTAAAAGGTGTTAGTGAGGATGTGGAGAAATTGGAACCCTCATACATTGCTGGTAGGAATGTAAAATGGTTCAGCCACTGGAAAATGGTTTGGTGGTTGCTCAAAACATTAAACGTGGAAATACTATATGACTCAGCAATTATACTCCTATATACCCAAAGGAGGGGCTTTCCATGCAGTGCTGGTGGTAAAGAATCTGCCTGCCAATTCAGGACACATAAGAGATGCTGGTTTAATTCCTGGGTCAGGAAGATCCCCTGGAGGAGGGCATGGCAACCCACTCCAGTATTCTTGCCTGGAGAATCCCATGGACAGAGGAGCCTTGGTGGCTCCATAGGGTCGCAAAGAGTCAGACACGACTGAAGCGACTTAGCATGCATACACTCATATCCAAAAGAATTGAAAACAAAACAAAACAAAACAACCCTCATACACAAATGTTCGTAGCATGACTATTACATTCACGTGAAATATCCAGAATGGATAAATCCACAGAGTCAGAACACAGGTTAGTGTTTGCTATGGCTGCTGGGAGATGGGGATGGGGAATTACTACTTAATGAATATGGATTTTCCCTTTAGAGTGATGAAAATGTTTTGGAACAAAATAGAATTGATACACTGTGAATGTACTAAATGCCACTTAATTTTATATTTTAAAATGGTCAGTTTTATGCTATGTGAATGTCACCTCAGTAAACACAATTACCTGGAGCCCTCTCTCTGGCAGGTAAGAGGATGGTAGGGGGGCATCCACAGTGTTTTTTTTTTTTTTTTTTTTTTTTTGCCTATTTCTGTCATTCAAGGCTGAGTTACTTATTTCAAAAGACATACTTAAGAAATAAATGAAGCTGAAAACAAATCATACTTGCCTAGGAATACAGTAACTGTATATTATCAGAGCCAGGGCATCTGTTTTCTAGCCAGATTATTCTTAAAAGTATGCTAATTCAATAAAATAATGATGATTATAATGAAATGACCACAAACATCAGGCTAGGTAGATGAGTATATTTATCACTAAATATATAGTTGTTAAGTCAGGGCATTTCTCTCTTATGTACTATTTTGGATGGAATCAATCCTTATTTTCTGGAAGAAATTGACTTTTTAAAAATTTATTTATTTTAATTGGAGGGTAATTACTTTATATATTGTACTGGATTTGGCCATACCTTGACATGAATCAGCCGTGGGTGTACATGTGTTCCCCATCCTCAACCCCCTCCCAACTCCCTCCCATCCCATCCCTCAGGGTCATCCCAGTGCACCAGCCCTGAGCACCCTGTCTCGTGTATTGAACCTGGACTGGCGATCTATTACACATATGATAATAAACATGTTTCAATGCCATTCTCTCAAATCCCACCCTCGCCTTCTCCCACAGAGTCCAAAAGTCTGTTCTTTGTATCTGTGTCTCCCTTGCTGTCTTGCATATAGGGTCATTGTTGCTGCTGCTGCTGCTAAGCCGCTTCAGTCGTGTCTGACTCTGTGCGACCCCATAGATGGCAGCCCACCAGGCTTCCCCGTCCCTGGGATTCTCCAGGCAAGAACACTGCAGTGGGTTGCCATTTCCTTCTCCAATGCATGAAAGTGAAAAGTGAAAGTGAAGTCGCTCAGTCTTGTCCTTCTCTTAGTGACCCCATGGACTACAGCCTACCAGGCTCCTCTGTCCATGGAATTTTCCAGGCAAGAGTACTGGAGTGGGTTGCCATTGCCTTCTCTGAGGGCCATCATTACTATCTTTCTAAATTCCATATATATATATACGTTAATATACTGTATTGGTGTTTTTCTTTCTGACTTACTTCACTCTATATAATAGACTCCAGTTTCATCCAACTCATTAGAATGGACTCAAATGCATTCTTTCTAATGGCTGAGTAATATTCCATTGTGTATATGTACCACAGCTTTCTTATCCATTCATCTGCTGATGGACATCTAGGTTGCTTCCATGTCCTGGCTATTGTAATCAGTGCTGCGATGAACATGGGAATACACGTGTCTCTTTCAATTCTGGTTTCCCCAGTGTGTATGCCCAGCAGTGGGATTGCTGGGTCGTGTGGGAGTTCTATTTCCAGTTTTTTAAGGAATCTCCACACTGTTCTCCATAGTGGCTATACTAGTTTGCATTCCCACCAACAGTGTAAGAGATTTCCCTTTTCTCCACACCCTCTCCAGCATTTATTGTTTGTAGATTTTTTGATAATAGCCATTCCGACCAGCGTGAGATGGTACCTCATTGCGGTTTTGATTTGCATTTCTCTGATAATGAGTGATGTTGAGCATCTTTTCACATGTTTGTTAGCCATCTGTATGTCTTCTTTGGAGAAATTTCTGTTTAATTCTTTGGCCCATTTTTTTTTGATTGGGTCATTTATTTTTCTGGAATTGAGCTGCAGGAGTTGCTTGTATATATATTTTTTAATTTAATTTAATTTTTAACATTACAATATTGTATTGGTTTTGCCATATATCAAAATGAATCCACCACAGGTATACATGTGTTCCCCATCCTGAAGTATATTTTTGAGATTAAATTCTTTGTCAGTTGCTTCGTCTGCTATTATTTTCTCCAATTCTGAAAGCTGTCTTTTCAACTTGCTTATAGTTTCCTTTGTTTTGCACAAGCTTTTAAGTTTAATTAGGTTCCATTTGTTTATTTTTGCTTTTATATCATTATTCAGGGAGATGGGTCATAGAGGATCCTGCTGTGATTTATGTCAGAAAGTGTTTTGCCTAAGTTTTCCTTAAGCAGTTTTATAGTTTCTGTTCTTACATTTAGATCTTTAATCCATTTTGAGTTTATTTTTGTGTATGGTATTAGAAAGTGTTCTAGTTTCATTCTTTTACAAGTGGTTGACCAGTTTTCCCAGCACCATTTGTTAAAGAGATTGTCTTTTCTCCATTGTATATTCTTGCCTTCTTTGTCAAAGATAAGGTGTCCATAGGTGGGTGGATTTATCCCTGGGCTTTCTATTTTGTTCCATTGATCTATATTTCTGTCTTTGTGCCAGTACCACACTGTCTTGTTGACTGTAGCTTTGCAGTATAGTCCAAAGTCTGGCAGGTTGATTCCTCCAGTTCCATTCTTCTTTCTCAAGATTGATTTGGCTATTTGAGGTTTTTGGTATCTCCATACAAATTGTGAAATTATTTGTTCTAGTTCTCTGAAAAATACCATTGGTAGCTTGATAGAGATTGCATTGAATCTATAGATTGCTTTGGGTAGTATACTCATTTTCATTATATTGACTCTTCCGATTCATGAACGTGGTATATTTCTCCATCTATTTGTGTCATCTGAGATTTCTTTCATCAGTTTTATAGTTTCCTATATATAGATCTTTTGTTTCTTTAGGTAGATTTATTCCTAAGTATTTTATTCTTGTCATTGCAATGGTGACTGTAATTGTTTCCTTAATTTCTCTTTCTGTTTTCTCATTGTTAGTGTATAGGAATGCAAGGGATTTCTGTGTATTAATTTTATATCCTGCAACTTTACTATATTCATTGATTAGCTCTAGTAATTTTCTGGTGAAGTCTTTAGGGTTTTCTATGTAGAGGATCAAGTCATCTTCAAACAGTGAGAGTTTTACTACTTCTTTTCCAATATGGATTCCTTTTATTTCTTTTTCTGCTCTGATTGCTATGGCTAAAACCTCCAAAACTATGTTGAATAGTAGTGGTGAGAGTGGGCATCCTTGTCTTATTCCTAACTTTAGGGGAAATGCTTTCAATTTTTTACCATTGAGGATAATGTTTGCTGTGGATTTATTATTTATAGCTTTTATTATTTTGATGTATGTCCTTTCTATGCCTGCTTTCTGGAGGGTTTTTATCATAAATGGACATTGAATTTTGTCAAAAGCTTTCTCTGCATCTATTGAGATAGTCATATAGTTTTTATCTTTCACTTTGTTAATGTGGTGTATCACATTGATTGATTTGTGGATATTGAAGAATCCTTGCATCCCTGGGATAAAGCCCACTTGGTCATGGTGTATGATCTTTTTAAAATGTTGTTGGATTCTGTTTGCTAGAATTTTGTTAAGGATTTTTGCATCTATGTTCATCAGTGATATTGGCCTGTAGTTTTCTTTTTTTGTGGCATCTTTGTCTGGTTTTGGTATTAGAGTGATGGTGGCCTCATAGAATGAGTTTGGAAGTTTACCTTCCTGTGCAATTTTCTGGAGAGTTTTAGTAGGACATGCAATTTTCTGGAAGAGTTTGAGTAGGATAGGTGTTAGCTCTTCTCTAAATTTTTGGTAGAATTCAGCTGTGAAGCCATCTGGTCCTGGGTTTTTGTTTGTTGGAAGATTCCTGATTACAGTTTCGATTTCCATGCTTGTGATGAGTCTGCTAAGATTTTCTATTTCTTCCTGGTTCAGTTTTGGAAAGTTAAACTTTTCTAAGAATTCATGCATTTATTCCAAGTTGCCCATTTTATTGGCATATAGATGCTGAGAGTAGTCTCTTATGATCCTTTGTATTTCTGTGTTGTGTGTTGTGATTTCCCCATTTTCATTTCTAATTTTGTTGATTTGATTCTTCTTCCTTTGTTTCTTGATGATTCTGGCTATTGGTATATCTATCTTATTTATTGTCTCAAAGAACCAGCCTTTAGCTTTGTTGATTTTTGCTATGGTCTCTTTTGTTTCTTTTGCATTTATTTCTGCCCTAATTTTTAAGATTTCTTTCCTTCTACTAACCCTGGGGTTCTTCATTTCTTCTTTTTCTAGTTGCTTTAGGTGTAGAGTTAGGTTATTTATTTGATTTTCTCTTGTTTCTTGCGGTAAGCTTGTATTGCTCTAAACCTTCCCCTTAGCACTGCTTTTACTGAATTCCATAGGTTTTGGGTTGTGTTTTCATTTTCATTCATTTCTATGCACATTTTTATTTCTTTTTTGATTTCCTCTGTGATTTGTTGGTTATTCAGAAGTGTGTTGTTTAGCCTCCATATGTTTGTGTTTTTAATAGTTTGTTTTCTTCCTTAGTTGACATCTAATCTTACCTCATCATGATCAGAAAAGATGCTTGAGATGATTTCAATTTTTTTTGCATTTACCAAGGCTAGATTTATGGACCAGGATGTGATCTATCTTGGAGAAGGTTCCGTGTGCACTTGAGAAAAAGGTGAAATTAATTGTTTTGCGGTGAAATGTCCTATAGATATCAATTAGGTCTAACTGGTCCATTGTGTCATTTAAAGTTTGTGTTTCCTTGCAAATTTTCTGTTTAGTTGATCTATCCATAGGTGTGTGTGGGTATTAAACTCTCCCACTATTATTGTGTTACTGTTAATTTCTCCTTTTATACTTGTTAGCATTTGCCTTACATATTGTGGTGCTCCTAATTTGGGTGCATATATATTTATAATGGTTATATCTTCTTCTTGGACTGATCCTTTGATCATTATGTTGTGTCTTTCTTTGTCTCTTTTCATGGCCTTTACTTCAAAGTCCATTTTATCTGATATGAGTATTGCTACTCCTGCTTTCTTTTGGTCTCCATTTGCATGAAATTTCTTTTTCCAGCCCTTCACTTTCAGTTGGTATGTGTCCTTTGTTTTGAGATGGGTCTCTTGTAGACAGCATATATAGAGGTCTTGTTTTTGTATCCATTCAGCCAGTCTTTGTCTTTTGGTTGAGGCATTCAACCCATTTACATTTAAGGAAATTATTGATAAGTATGATCCCATTACCATTTACTTTGTTGTTTTGGGTTCGAGTTTATACACCTTTTCTGTGTTTCCTGTCTAGAGAAGATCCTTTAGCATTTGTTGAAGAGCTGGATTGGTGGTGCTGAATTCTCTCAGCTTTTGCTTGCCTGTAAAGCTTTTGATTTGTCTTTCATATTTGAATGAGATCCTTGCTGGGTACAGAAATTGATTTTAACTAGAACCATTGCATTTTAAATTTCCATTCATAAACATTTGCCACACATGTTTCACTTGCAAGGTGCTTTCTTTCCAAACTCAATAGTCTGTTAGAGAGTAGTGAAAAGGGATGGTCAGTGACAAAAATCTCAAACTGCCTGTAAAAGAGCCATATTTTACCACTGCTCCACATTCATTGAGTAAACCTCACATATCTTTCATTGTTAATGAGGCCAAATCTCCAAGGGCTTCTACTCGTCCCCGTGGGGAAGTTAGACACTTGGGGAAGCTGCATTAACTTACAGACCACAAGGGTGCCATTTGGCAAATTACAGCTTCCATGTTCTGGGAACCAAGAGAAAAATAATATAGTTTCCTAGACTTTCAAAGTTCTTCTCACATGTAGTTTGGGAAAAGCAATTAAAAATCTGAGTAAAACTTACATATACTATTCGGATATACTGAGTTAAACAGGCAAAATTAGATTGCTGTCTTGGAAATTAGTGGATAAAATATTCACTGCTTTCTCTGAGTGCTAAAGCTAGGGTAGGTAACTGCATTTTATTGCTAAAGTGTCAGGAAGAAACATTTTTTTATCCTAAAGTTGGAAGCTTGCATAGGAATTCTTTAAAGTATAACATCACCTACAGCAAAGCCACAGTTTCATCCACAGAGTCCATCATCAACATTTCTCCAGTCCATCATGTTCCCCTGGTTACACAGTGCATGTTATATGGTGTCCTACAAAGAGGGATGACAATGACCTGCATGGGTAATTTTCTATCTGAGTCAATCTTTTTGTAAGAGGCCTCAGAAGAACTTACAGTAACTATTAAGTCAGTGAGTAAATTAGAAGAATAAGATATTATACCTAAATTGATTTTTCTCTTCTTTATTTTACTTCCCTTCAATTGTCTATAAGCATATTCTTTGTGATTATATATCACTACAGACTGACATTGAGTAACCAAAGCAGTTTCACCATCAAATCCATCATCTGGCACATTATCACCACGTTTCACATATGGGAACAATGGATACAGAAATCATTAAATAAAATGGTGTTGCTCTAAATAAAAGCTATATTTATTTATTTTTAAGAAAGACTAGATTCATTTTGAAGAGAAAAAATATACAGCTAAGAATAATACATTTTTCCATCCCTTCTGATGAGGGTTTGACACTCAAATGTTTTTGTGTGATTATTTGTCAATGACCCTTATATGACTGTAGAAAGCTGTAGTTAGGATGGATTTGCTACTACATTTTCCATCTATAATCTATTAATTATGCTTTCCTAACTCACTATCTTATTGGAGAGATGGATAAATAGCATTTTTCTAGAGGCCAGCTATTCTTTGGAGTTACTTGTGCAGTTCATATTCTAACTCCCATTCTGTAGGTTTGAGGTAACTATTCTAGTTACTATTGTTTTGTACGAAATCACTTCAAAATATCAGGTTGAAAATCTCAACAATTACGTTATCACCTCTGATAGTTTCTGTGGCTCAGGAAGTCAGGAAGGATTTATATGGGAGCTTCTAGCTTAGAGTCTCTCATGTAATTGCAGCCAGACAGTGGCCAGAGCCAGAGAGTGGTGGGCTGGGGCAGAGGATGTTGGCCAGGCATCTCTCTCTCTCTCTTCTTGCAATTTCAGTACTTCTCCACATGGAGAGTTAACCTAGGCTAATTTTGGTTTCCTAACAGTATGGCAGCCTTGGAACTATTAGACTGCTTTACAGAGTGTCTAATGATTCGGCAATCCCACTCGGTATATATTTGATAAAAAGAAAAAGCTCTAATCTGGAAAGATACATGCATGCTGATATTCATAGCAATATTATTTACAATTGCCAAGACATGGATGCAATCCAAGTGTCCATCAACAGATGACTAGATAAAGAAGATGTGGGGTGTGTGTATGTGTGTGTATATATATATATTTATATATATGTATATATATTTATATATATGTATGTATGCATGTATGTACATATGTACACACATATACATGTATATATATGTATGTGTATATATATGTATGTATATATATATGTATATATATATATACACACATACACAATGGAGTACTACTTAGCCATTTAAAAAGAATGAAATTTTGCCATATGCAACAACATGGATGAACTTGAGAGTATTATGATAAGTGAAATAAGTCAGACAGAGAAAGACAAATACTGTATGAGATCACTTATATGTGAAATCTATAAAATACAATAAACTGATGAAGCAGATTAACAGATAAAAGGACTAGTGGTTACCAGTGGGGAGAGGGAAGTGTCAAGGGACAATATAGGGATGCTAAAAAAATAAAAGGATCATTATGAGATCATATGAAATCATGTGTGTGAAACTTTTGAAAATTGTTAAGTGCCATACAACTTGTAGAAACTTTCATTCAATTTAAAAAAATTAAATAAAAAAAGAGTGATTGTTCTAGAAAACAAGAAAAAAATGGCATCACCTTTTAAGAATCTAGCCTCAGAAATCTTACTGGACTATTTCTGCTTTGTTACTTGTTGCAAGCAAGTCACAAACTCAGGCAGATTTATGGGGGGAAAGGAACTAGACTGTACATCTTGATGGAGAAGTGGCAATTTTCTAAAGAGAATGAGGATTGGGAGCTCTCATTGCAATCATCTTTGGAAAGTACTATCTACTAAACCTTTGATCACAACTTTTCCTATCTTTTATTTTTCTCTAAGTACATGGTCTTTTCATACTATTAATGGAAAGGCAAAAGGGGCAAAATAGTTGTCTGAGAAGATCTTACAAATAGCTGAGAAAAGAAGAGAAACGAAAGGCAAAGGAGAAAAGGAAAGATATACCCATTTGAATGGAGAGCTCCAAAGAATAGCAAGGAGAGATAAGAAAACCTTCCTCAGTGATCAATGCAAAGAAATAGAGGAAAGCAATAGAATAGGAAAGACAAGAGATCTCTTCAAGAAAAGTAGGCATACCAAGGGAACATTTCTTGCAAAGATGGGCACAATAAAGGAGAGAAATTGTATGGACCTTGCAAAAGCAAAAGATAATAAGAGGTGGCGGCAAGAATACACAGAAGAACTATACAAAAAAGATCTTCATGACCCAGATAAACACGATGGTGTGATCACTCACCTAGAGCCAGACATCCTGGAATGTGAAGTCAAGTGGGCCTTAGGCAGCATCTCTATGAACAAAGCTAGTGGAGGTAATGGAATTGCAATTGAGCTATTTCAAATCCTGAAATATGATGCTGTGAAAGTGCTACACTCAGTATGCCAGCAAATTTGGAAAACTCAGCAGTGGAAATTTGGAAAACTCCACAGGACTGGAAAAGGTAAGTTTTCATTCCAATCCCAAGACAGGCAATGCCAAAGAATATTCAAACTACTGCACAATTGCACTCATCTCACACACTAGCAACGTAATGTTCAAAATCCTCCAAAAGTAGTGCCAGGCTTCAACAGTACATGAACCATGACCTTTCTGATATTCAAGCTGGATTTAGAAAAGATAGAAGAACCAGAGATCAAATTACCAATATCCATTGGATCATAGAAAAGGCAAGAGAGTTCCAGAAAAACATCCACTTCTGCTTTAATGATTATGCCAAAGCTTTTGACTGTGGATCACAAACTGTGGAAAATTCTTAAAGAGATAGGAATACCAGACTACATTACCTGCCTCCTGAGAAAGAGGGATGGGATGGAGAGGGAGGTGGGAGGGGGGCTCAGGATGGGGAACACATGTACACCCATGGCTGATTCATGTCAATGTATGGCAAAACCACTACAATATTGTAAAGTAAGTAGTCTCCAATTAAAATAAATTTATTTTAAAAAATAAATAAATAAAATAAAAAAAAGAAGCAAAAGTTAGAACTGGACATGGAACAACAGAGTGGTTACAAATTGGGAAAGGAGTATGTCAAGGCTGTATATTGTCACCCTGCTTATTTAACTCATATGCAGAGTACATCATGTGAAATGCCAGGCTGGATGAAGCACAAGCTAGAATCAGGATTGTCGGGAGAAATATCAATAACCTCAGATATACAGATGACACCACCCTTATGGCAGAAAGTGAGGAACTAAAGAGCCTCTTGATGAAAGTGAAAGAGGAGAGTGAAAAAGTTGGCTTAAAGCTCAACATTCAGAAAACTAAGATCATGGCATCCAGTCCTATCACTTCATGGCAAATAGATGGGGAAACAATGGAAACAGTGAGACTTTATTTTTTCAGGCTCCAAAATCACTGCAGTTGGTGACTGCAGTCATGAAAGTAAAAGACGCTTGCTCCTTAGAAGAAAAGCTATGACCAACCTAGACAGCATATTAAAAAGCAGAGACATTACTTTGCTGACAAAGATCCATCTAGTCAAAGCTATGGTTTTTCCAGTAGTCATGTATGGATGTGAGAGTTGGACTATAAAGAAAGCTGAGAGCCAAAGAATTGATGCTTTTGCACTGTGGTGTTGGAGAAGACTCTTGAGAGTCCCTTGGACAGCAAGGAGGTCCAACCAGTCCATCCTAAAGGAAATCAGTCCTGAATATTCATTGGAAAGACTGATGCTAAAGCTGAAACTCCAATACTTTGGCCACCTGATGCGAAGAACCAACTCTTTTGAAAAGACCCTGATGTTGGGAAAGATTGAAGGCAGGAGGAAAAGGGGATTACAGAGGATAAGATGGTTGGATGGCATCATTGATCGATGCACATGAGTTTGAGTAAGCCCCAGGAGTTGGTCACGGACAGGGAAGCCTGGTGTGGTGCAGTCCATGGGGTCACAAATAGTCGGACACAACTGAGCGACTGAACTGAGTATACTTTTAATTTCTCCTTTGTCAAGTAAAAAAAAAAGAGAAAGGGCAATAAAATGAGTTTTTCACATTCATAAATTCATACCCCAAAGACCCTTCCCTTTGAAGAAATGGACTATAAATTTATTTAATGAAATGTTATGTTGCTAGATACTTCAGTTAGGAATTCTTCGTTTCAGATTAGTGGAATACCAACTCAAGGTAGCTTAAGAAAATAAAAAAAAGAGATATTATAATGAGGATAAGGGAGTGTTTCAGAGCACACAGGGATAGTAATATAACCAGGTTTTAAGAAGAAACTAAAATACTTTAATATCACCTAGTTGCTTATTATACTCTGCTCCTTTTATCCACATCATAAAAAACATGCCAACCTCAATCCTCAGGATTCTGTGTTCTTGTCTAGTCACCCAGAAACAAACTGATTTTCTTGTCATCTCCATATCCAAATTGGTTCAGATCATCCTTGGTTTAATAAGAAGCCTATGTTGGAGCTGGGGTTGCAATAAATCTGACAGGTTCAGCTGCAATCATATAGTTTAAACAGGGTTTAATCCTTCAAAAAGGTGTGCTGGGGATTTAATCTAATATCTACTAAATCAAGACTGAGGAAATTACAAAGAGTTGATACTATGCATAGATAGAGCAAGAAATTGATTTAAAAACTAGTAAAAGGCCTTTTGTTTGCACGCATGCTTAGTTGTGTCTGACTCCTTGCAACCTTTGGACGGCAGACCACCAGGCTCCTCTGTCCATGGGAGTTTTTCCAGGCAAGAACACTGGGGTGGGTTACCATTTCCTTATCAAGGGGATCTTCCCAACCCAGGGATCGAACCCATGTCTCCTGCATTGCCGGTGAATTCTTTACCTGCTGAGCCATTGAGGAAGTCCTATCAGGTCCAAATATCTCTCCCAATAATCTATCAAAATGTTACTCTCTTCCTTCTCATACTTATTTTGGAGAATAAACGGAAGCCAGCTCAACATATTTTAGCAAATGTGTGATCCTCAGATAAAATGGTTGTATATTGTGTCAAACCATGGCCAGAATAGTGTATTGGAGTGCCTTGACATATTGGTATCTCACAGTCAGCTGTGAGATATCATAAGTAATACAGGGGATTAAACATTTCTAAAGTTTTTTTTTTAATTTAAAAAGCATAGTTAATTTACAATTTTGTGTAAGTTTCAAGTGTATAGCAAAGTGATTCAGCTATACATATATATGTATATTATATATACACATATCCTTTTTCTGATTCTTTTCCATTATAGGTTATTATCAGATATTGAGTTTAGTTCCCTGTGCTATACAGTAGGTCCTTGTTGTTTATTGTGGTGGTGGTTCTGACTCTTGTGACCCCATGGACTCTGGCCTGCCAGGCTCCTCTTTCTGTGGGATTCTCCAGGCAAGAATACTGGAGTGGGTTGCCATTTCTTTCTCCAGGGGATCTTCCTGACCCAGGAATTGAACCCAGGCCTCCTGCATTGCAGGCAGATTCTTTACTGATTGAGCTATGAAGGAAGCCCTGTTGTTTATTAAAAGATCTATTTAAAAAGTAAAATAAAAGCAGAGCACTTTCAAGGATAGTCCTATAACATCATCACTTCTACTTCTTCCCACTTGGATATGCTTTCTTGAGTGGTCAAGAATTACTCATTGCACACCAGGAATGGTAGAAATGCTGGTATGTGATGAGAGTTGTTTCATTTATGGGAATGTCATCACACATAGGCATTGCTGTAGCGAGAAGTTTGAAAATCCCTGCATTAAGAATCCTGAAGAGCTTGAGAGAAGATTCGGGATAGATCAATTTCCATTTGATTGTGGAGATTGGAGAAATGTGGCCAGGAAAGCCCTGGGGAGGCTCTAGGGGAGGGGTGGGTGAGCTACTGTATCTTGGACAGGGAGGAGAGAACTAGAACAGGTGCCTGGAGAGAGAAGCCTGCTACAAAAGATGTGAGGTACTGACAAAGGGGGAAGAAGGCAGGGTACTCAAGAGAAGTTTCATATGTCCCATCATCTTATCCCTGACAAGCCCTGTTTATGCAACCTTGTTATTTTACAGCTAAGATATTTTCATCAGGACAAACATTCACATAATGAGATTCCACCTGCCTCACTAACAAATTTATCAAAGCATTCAAGAGCCACACGCACAAGGCCCACAAGCTTGTCTCCAACACTTGGAAATCTGTATTGAACTTGAAAAAAAAATAGGATTCAATATCTGTGCCAAGGCCAAATTATCTCAAATTAGCAACCAAGAAAATAAATGTACAAATAAATGGCAGAAAGGGGATCACCATAGTCTATTTCTGTAGGGAAGTGGATTAGTAAGTGCCCACAAAGTGGATCCACTAAGTACCTGTATGAGTAGGGGCGATATTTCCTGTCCTTTATGTTTCTAGTTTTGTGGTTGTTGCCCTTCAAAGGAATACTCACATTGTTAAAATGAAAAAGAAAAAAACATCTTACAAAGTCTCAATTTAGGTATTCTGCCACCAGGTGGTGGTAGTATGGCACAAACCTATAGTCCAAGCAATAAGGCCCAAACTCAAAATACGTGTTTTAGGAAAAAGATTAGCACACTATATACATAATCTATTGAAAAAAAAAGAGTATTTTTTAGATAACAAAAAAAGCTTTGCTTAAATCTATAAAAAGATAATTTGGCTTTTAAGATTTCCTTTTGTTTTAGTTTTGTCTTTTAAAAGAAATATACGCCTATGTACAATTTGGTGTCAGTTTTACTAATCTTTAATTTTATGATCTCGTACTGAATTACATTCAAAAAGTCATCCTATGGGTTTGGCCCAACTGCAACGAGGCTAAAGTAGAGGTCAAAATAACCTCAAGTGCTTTGTCTTTTAGTAGGCAGCCAATTCACCTTGCCTGGCTAGTCTGAAATAAGTTCCTTCTATCTCTCCACCTTATAAAAGCCCTACTTCAATAGAATGGGAAAGCCTAGAGATCTCTTCAAGAAAATTAGACATACCAAGGGAACATTTCTTGCAAAAATGGGCTCAATAAAGGGCAGAAATGTTATGGACCTTACAAAAGCAGAAGATATTAAGAAAATGTGGCAAGAATACACAGAAGAACTATACAAAAAAGATCATGACCCAGATAATCACGATGGTATGATCACTCACCTAGAGCCAGACATCCTGGAATGCAAAGTCAAGTGGGCCTTAGGAAGCATCACTACGAACAAAGCTAGTGAAGGTGATGGAATTGCAGTTGAGCTATTTCAAATCTTGAAAGATGATGCTGTGAAAGTGCTGCACTCAATATGCCAGCAAATTTGGAAAACTCAGCAGTGGCCACAGGACTGGAAAAGGTCAGTTTTCATTCCAATCCCTAAGAAAGGCAATGCCAAGGAATGTTCAAACTACTGAACAATTGCACTCATCTCACATGCTAGCAAAGTAATGATTAAAATTCTCCAAGCCAGGCTTCAACAATATGTGAACATGAATTTCCAGATGTTCAAGCTGGTTTTAGAAAAGGCGGGGAACCAGAAATCAAATTGCCAACATCTACTGGATCATCGAAAGAGCAAGAGAGTTCCAGAAAAACATCTATTTCTACTTTAGTGATTATGCCAAAGCCTTTGAGTGTGTGGATCACAATTGTGGAAAATTCTTGGGAATACCAGAACACCTGACCTGCCTCTTAAGAAACATGTGTGCAGGTCAGGAAGCAACAGTTAGAACTGGACATGGAACAACAGACTGGTTCCAAATAGGAAAAGGAGTACGTCAAGGCTGTATATTGTCACTGTGCTTATTTAACTTATATGCAGAGTATATCATGAGAAACACTGGGCTGGAAGAAGCACAAGCTAGAATCAAGACTGACGGGAGAAATATCAATAACCTCAGATATGCAGATGACACCACCCTTATGGCAGAAAGTGAAGAAGAACTAAAGAGCCTCTTGATGAAAGTGAAAGTGGAGAGTGAAAAAGTTGGCTTAAAGCTCAACATTCAGTAAACGAAGATCATGGCATCTGGTCCCATCATTTCATGGGAAATAGATGGGGAAACAGTGGAAACGGTGTCAGACTTTATTTTTTGGGGCTTCAAAATCACTGCAGATGGTGACTGCAGCCATGAAATTAAAAGACACTTACTCCTTGGAAGAAAAGTTATGACCAATCTAGACAGCATATTAAAAAGCAGAGACATTACTTTTCCAACAAAGGTCCATCTAGTCAAGGCTATGGTTTTTCCAGTAGTCATGTATGGATGTGAGAGTTGGACTGTGAAGAAAGCTGAGCGCCAAAGAACTGATGCTTTTGCACCATGGTGTTGGAGAAGACTCTTGAGAGTCCCTTGGACTGCAAGGAGATCCAACCAGTCCATCCTAAAGGAAATCAATCCTGAATGTTCATTGGAAGGACTGATGTTGAAGCTGAAATTCCAATACTTTGGCCAGCTGGTGTGAAGAACTGACTCTTTTGCAAAGAGCCTGATGTTGGGAAAGATTGAAGGCGGTAGGAGAAGAGGACACAGAGGATGAGATGGTTGGATGGTATCACCGACTCAATGGAAATGAGTTTGATCAACCCCAGGAGTTGGTGTGGACAGGGAAGCCTGGCGTGCTGTGGTTCATGGGGTGGAAGAGTCGGACACGACTGAGCAAAGGAACTGAACTGAACCCAAAGAAGAGAAAGTCACCTTGGTATTTGGAGCAACAGCTTGTCCTCTTCACCATGTTATTTGCCATATTTCCCCAGTAACATTTATTTTCTCTCTCTCTTTCTCTCTTGATGGGAAAAGAAGGGAGAAATACATTATATATGCTATAAATATATATATATATATATGTAAGTTAGAATTTATAAAATAACATTGTATTTCCACCTATTTAATGGACTATTTAACTGCTTTTATTAAAACTTCAGGGTGGGACGAATTGAGAGAATAGCATGGAAACATATACATTACCATATGTAAAATAGATAGCAAGGGGGAATTTGCTCTCTGACACAGGGAGCTCAACATAGTGCTCTGTGACAACCAAGAGGAGTGAGATGGGGAGGGAGATGGGAAGGGGGTTCAGGAGGAAGGGAACGTATGTATACCTGTGGCTGATTCATGTTGATGTATGGCAGAAACCAACACAATATTGTAAAGCAATTATCCTCCAATTTAAAACAAACAAACAAACAAACTACAGGTTCCTTGGTTTATAGAAAAGTTCTCTCATTTTGCTTTTAGCTATTCAGCATAATGCTCTTAGCTATTTATTTTTTTTTCAGGATAGTGGCCAGTATGATTTTCCAAAACTGAATTTTTAAAAGGCCAGTATTTGATGCATAAAACACAGCATTAGGCATTAAAAAATAGATTGGCAGGAAAAAATTATATTATCTCCTGTGTCCAAGACTTATGGTTGGAGTATATGAGATTAAGATCATCCTCATCACCATCCATCATTCTCTGTTATTTCTTGAGCAATTAGTACCCACCAGGTTCCATGCTGGAGAAGGCAATGGCATCCCACTCCAGTACTCTTGCCTGGAAAATCCCATGGACGGAGGAGCCTGGAAGGCTGCAGTCCATGGGGTTGCTGAGGGTCAGACACGACTGAGCGACTTCACTTTCACTTTTCACTTTCATGCATTGGAGAAGGAAATGGCAACCAACTCCAGTGTTCTTGCCTGGAGAATCCCAGGGACGGGGGAGCCTGGTGGGCTGCTGTCTGTGGGGTCACACAGAGTAGGACACGACTGAAGTGACTTAGCAGCAGCAGCAGGTTCCATGCTAGGTGCTGCTTACTTTTGTTACAGCAGAACTCAGCCCAAGATATCCTTTTGTTCACAATGCCCTGTCAGCCACAACCTTCTTCGTGTTTCAGACCTCATGCAGTGTACTATCACTACAGCTTTCCATGACCGAGAACAGATGTTATTATAAAGATCCCCCAAAGGCAAATCAGAAGAATCAGTCTTTATACTGTAGTGCATAGTGGCACATTCAGGATTCTAGAATTGGCCATGGGAAGTTCTGTTTGGGGTGAATCAAACTTATCTGGAGCCTTGGTTTCATAGCCCTATTTTTTTTTTTTTTTTTGCCATTTTTCTGTATATGTTGTATAGGCAATTTATGTAAAATGCCCTTCTTTCCTCATGTGACATTTGTTTCAAAGACCATTTCTCACTGTGGCATAACATAGTGACCAGCATGATGGTGTGATGTACATCTTGCGGGTACTGATCTGAACACCATGGACCTTTTACAGAGAGTTTATCCCAAAGCAATGGCTTTTGCCATCAGACATTTATCTGTTCTTCCTGGGTAGCTCTGCAAGAGACGATACTATCATGATAAAGAAAATATATCCATAAGTTTCAGCACAAGTCACTTAGCAGGATGACAGGTGTTATCTGGGCTTTGTTCTCTGTCTTTGGGGGTTTTGATGATCAGATCAAAGCAAAGTGAAGCTTGAGAAATTCAACTGAGCAATTGCTACAGAATTTCTTGCCTGAACCAGTTTTTCAGTCATCAACCTTTGGAATCTTAGTTCTTTTGTTTTTGTCACCAAAAAGTACTATAGTATGGAGAGTTATATTCAATTTTTAAAAGTATTTAAAAAAATGATCACAGATCTTATGAGTTACAATCTTTGAATGTCAACTTAGGCTATTGCTGAAAAGAAGATAAGCAATAGAATTCAAGAATCTAGTCAGAATCAGTTCTAGCAAATGTACACTTCACCAACCCTCAACACTACCCACCTCCAACTCTTGGTATGACTACATAGAGGTGGGGATAAAATTGCACATATAACTAAACTTTTGAAAAATTTCCTGCATATCAGCTCACTTATGGGAACCAACATCTTTAATAGGTCCATGAACATGACAGCAAAGTCACACCTATTTTTGACTCTGACATAAAGAGCTAAATAGAATAGCCAATGAGTATCACTTGCACCATGAATTATGTTGGAAATACTGTGAATTCTCTGAGTCTTACATGGACTAACAACTCTTTTGAATTAAGTACAATATTGTACCTCAAGGGTTAGCATAACATATACGATTTCTTTCAAAATAGACTACCATTACTGCAGATGATTTTGGATGTTCCATGAAAAGTAGTTTACTTCTGCCTGAAGTTAGAGATTTACCTACTGATTGTTAAGACCTGTTGGATTTCATATGGTTGATTTCTGGGGCTCTTGATGAATACTCTTTCCTACACACTCTCTGGCAACTCCAATAATTTTAGGCAAATAGTGGCAGTACTAGTTCATGTTTTTCATCTTGAATTTTAGGTTATATGTAAGAATATGGGGCTCAGCTTGGTGTTTAATTATACTCTTTACTTAAGCAACCAACCTAATATCCACAACATCAAAGCGTAGTGGCAAATCACAAACTGGACTCATTTTAATGTATTATAGTCTACGTCAGAGATCTAGCCAGTAGAGTTTATGGGTAAGGAATCAAACAGACCACTGTAGAATGAGAAAATAAAAATTCTGCAGCTTTAGGGACAAAAAGAATTGGAACTATAGAAGACACATGGGGTAAGATGCAAAGACATATAGGGCTCTTAACAGATTTATTTCTTCCACAGTCTGAAGTAGGCAAGGAAAAGAAAAAAGATCTGATCTAACACCACAGTACCTGAGGGCAGGTATAGTACTTGAGGGTTGTTAAGGTAGAGCTTGTTGGTGACATTTTGAAAATTATTTAAGATACAAATAAATTAAAATTGAAGTAACTTCAAAAGAATGCAATTAGAGCAACATTAACATTTGTTCTTGCTTTCTCTCTCTCAATCTAAAGTGTTTTATTTTAATACATACAAAAATTCAATGCAATATGAGAATCACTTAATTCTATCTAGTATTATTATACAGAGGATTTGGCTACCTTTCCTCATCCAGGAATTATTGTCTCACTGTGTACCACCACTACACAGTGGATAGGATGGCAGATGTTACCATGGAAGCTTGGGATTTGCAGAAATTTCTCACAAAAGAGAAAAATGGGTTAGAGATTCAGGGAAGGAAGTGTTTCATATACTATTTGTACCTGAAAAATCAATGATGTTCCACAAAAACACAAAAGAATGGCAAGTAGGATTTCAAATTAAAGATGGCAGATTGCAAAAAAATATAGCCTTTGATATCTCCTAAAAGCTAAAGTGATATTTTAAAAGGCATAAATATCCCCTGGAGAAGGGAAAGGCTACCCACTCCAGTATTCTAGCCTAGAGAATTCCATGAACTGTACCCATGGGGTCGCAAAGTGTTGGCACAGCTGAGCGACTTTCACTTTCTTTCTTTTACTATGGTCAAAAGTAAACATGAACGGTTCCCAGAGCAGTAAATTTTGAGAAGCTGGAAAGCTTATGAATAAGTAATACTTGATCTAGAAACCCCAAGAAAACCTAATCCTAAACTGACAATGGAGAAAGAGAAACCATGAACTTGCATTGTCAAATTTTACATTAAAAAACAGATCTAATAAATCCCCTTTTCTTCTCCATGTACTGGAAAACCAGTCTTTCCATACCTTGACAGAAGATTAGGAATTTATATTCTGTAGAGGGTAAAATAGAGGCTCTGGGCAGGGGTCACCAGTCACAATTGATGGTTGCATACTATACTGAAAACAGAAGCATCAGTTAAATATTGAGATCCCCAGTGCTCTCTTGCCACTCATTTCTCATGACATCATTATCCAGGCAGCGAATCTGAAGTGCTTTTTGGTGAATCTAACCAACATAACAGGAAGACCTAAAAAATACTGAAATGAAGGCTTCTCTAAAGAAATGACTCAGCCAGAATACCCTACAATGAAACATTGTAGGCTCAGAGTTTATAGCTGGCTTTTCAATTTCTCATTCTTCAACATAAACAGAGAGCAATGATGACTAGAGATTTGAGGAAAGTCTCATATGAATGACAGAAACCAAAACAACCAACAAACCCAATATAAAAGTTGAACAAAATGAACTGGGGAGAAATAGACTATGCAGTTGAGATATATGATATAAAAAAAGATTCATGAAACAATAACAAACCTTAAACACATATCCCATTTATAGATTAAGAAAGATATCTCAGAAATTTAAAAACATAGCAAAAATGAAAACAATCAAGAGTAGAATGTTTTAAAGACAATGTCACTATAAATCTTTAGAATGTAGAGTAAAAAGACAAAGTGACAGGAAAGGGAGAGAAAGGATAAGTGGAATTAGAGAATCACATGAACTTGGGCAAACTCTGAGAGATGATGAGGGGCAGGGAGGCCTGGCATGCTGTAGTACATGGGGTCATAGAGTCAGACACAACTGGGTGACTGAAACAATATAAGAAGTCCAACATTAAAATATTAATGAGTTTCAGAAAAATAACAGAGAAAATGTAGTGAATAAAATCAAAGTAATTATTCAAGAAAAAATCCCATTTCCAAAGACATCAATCCACAGATACTTAGGACAAAAAGAAGATCCTACTTGCTTTCAGAGAGAATGAACTGGATTTGGAATGGCAAAAATTTTCCCAGTTGCAATATTGGAAACCAGAAGGCAAAGAACAAACTTTCAATATGTTACAAAGAAAATATTTTCAACCTGGAATGCTATACATAACCAAACAAATGTGAAAACACATTTTCAAACTTGAAAAATCTCAAAAAATACCTCTCTTTCTCATGTATACTTTTCCAGAAAATAAATGGGACATATCTTCTACCAAAATGGAGGAATAAACCACGGAGGAAGGCTGGTAATAAAAGTTACATGGGTTCCAACTTAGAAGAGAGGCGTAGGGAAATCCCAGAATGATGGTGACAGGCATACTCAGCATACTCTACTCTAAAGGCCATAGGAGATGTGTTTGCCAAGAACATGAAATTAATAGAAAACTTGATGTATCCAAATGTATTAAAGGAGATTTTTGCATGGGAAGGAACATAAGCTAAGGGGGAAAAAGGATAACTATCAAGTTTGATTTAATCAAATGATGTAATTAGAGAAGGATGGGAAGATAGGAAGAGAGTATGCGTCTGTCTGTGAGAGGCTGAGGATGATGAAAAAGTTAAGTCTAAATTTCAACAGCAGGATGTTACTAGATTACATCAAAAACTAAAATCTAACAAAGAAACAATATAGTCATATCATTTAGACCTGCAACGTCCAACAAAATAGGTACTGTCCATATGTGGATCTGGAGCACCTGAAGTATGGCTAGAACAATTGAGGACTTGAATTTTTAAACTGATTAGTTTTTACCAATTAAAATTTAAAGATCTTAATAAACTCAGTTCAGTTATTAGAAAGCTTCTAAGTATATCTAGAATAACATGGGTATGTGACTTTCCTTTTTCAAACTATAGGGAGCTTAAACACAGATCAAACATTTCTAATGAAAATTTAACGTCCAAACAGAGATGTGCTGTAAATGTAAACTATGCACTGGATTTCAGAAGCTTAGTATGGAAAAAATGTAAACTTTTTTTTTTTTTTTTTTACATTGAATACATCTTGAAAGATAATATTTTGGCCATAGTGGGTTAAACGAAAAAAATTTAACTTTTTAAATGTTTCTACTAGAACATTTACAACTGACATATGTGGTTCTAATATTTTTACTGGCCAATGCTGATTTAGATTAATGGCATTAAATAGAAAGAAATAAGCACTAAAATAAATGAAAGTTATCTCCTGGTAAAGAATCCGCCTGCAGTGTAGGAGACCTGTGTTCAATCCCTGGGTTGGGAAAAATCCCCTGAAGAAGGAAATGGCAACCCACTACAGTATTCTTCCCTGGAGAATCCTATGGGCAGAGGAGCCTGGTGGGCTACAGTCCATAGGGTCACAAAGAGTCAGACATGACTGAGCAACTAACACTTTTACTTCACTATTTCCACAGGGCAAGATATAGGATATAGGGAATGTCAAGGGCCACTGTTTTTCATATGTCATAGAATTATATTATAAAATTATGATTTTATTACTACAGAACTCTGTTGCATATTTGACTCTTTAATCTTTGTGTATGTATAATGTTGACAAAGAAAAAAACAAGAAGGGAAAAGCAATTTCTCAATATTTTTGCAGCTTCACAGGACTACACCTATTTTCATTTACACTTGATGTTATTCTCTGGAGCCAGGGAAACATTGGAAATAATGTTTTCAAAAGAAGCAGGATGCCAAGAAACTACCCATACTGACAGGCTGTGTGTCCACTCTGCCTTCTCAGTGTGTGCATCAGCTAGCAAACTGTGCTTTCTGTAATATTTTTTCCCCATAGGAATGAGATGAGGCTTAGGAACTAAAGGTATAAAAACATAATAAAAATTCAATTTTCCGGAGCATTCAAGCTGTATAAATAAACAAAACCCCATGATGATTTATCATTAAGGTCTGAAAAATCCTTTATCATCTCCTCTAGTGTACCTACAGTCTACAGTCCTGTTCTGGGAAACCATGGCATATTCTTAAAAATCAACTACTGTTGCTAATCAGGAAAGCAGCCAGCAACACAGACTCCGCCGCTCATGTGCAAAATAAGGTTGGATCTGAATTGTTTCTGGTCATCTTCAATACTGCAGTAATTAGAAATGACTTTCTTGATTTTTCTTCAGTCTTATTAGGCGTTAGAACTCCCAAGAGAGAGAGGTGACAATTTGCAGTTCAGTTAACAGGCACGACAATGCATTTGAAATAGCAGTCCCCTAGAGAATTATCAAGCACAGATGGTAAGGGGAACTGAAAAAATTCATCAGGGAAAATGGGGGAAAACATTAAAAAAAAAATCTCCTCTTGACTCTTCTCTACTTGCCAAACCTAGTTCCCATTGGAAAGTACCATTAAAGAGAAAGGCTTATCCTTATCATTTTAGTGTGTATTTGCATTTGAAATAGATTTTATCTAAATCCCATTTACATTTTTTGTAATCATTTTCATATTTGACCTTTGTACATTCAGAGTATTTTAGTTCTTAAGAGGGACAAGAACAACTTAGAGGTTCTAAATGAGAACTAAGGAGATGACTAACAGTCAAAGGCTATTCAGGCTAGAGAAAGAGCTGGCAGAGGGGCAACTGAATGTTGGTCTTTAAAGAAACAATCAACTTGGGAATGCTGCAAACGAGGAACAGAGAAGCTATCAGAGAGATTCCTGATCAGCAAAGGTCATTAGCTTTTTTAGCTTCACTACAGAGGTTCTTTCTTTTATAGCCTTCAGCAACACGATGAATGTGCACTTTATAGGAGATTTAACATGGCTTTTGGATTTCCCTGGTGACTCAGATGGTAAAGAGTCTGCCTGCAATGCCAGAGACCTGGGTTAGAACGATCCCATGGAGAAGGGAATGGTAACCCACTCCAGTATTCTTGCCTGGAGAATTCCATGGACAGAGGAACCTGGTGGGCTACAGTCCTTTGGGTCACAAAGAGTCGGACACGACTGAGTGACTAACACAGTTTTTAGTAAGTTAGGGAAATTAATCATGTGGCTTTTCTTAAGGTCTTTTTCAGGCATAAGAGTTTCTAATCATTCCCCCTTTTTAAATTTATTGAATACCTATCATAGGCCAAATACTGTGCTAGGCTCTGGAGATGACAACAGTGAACAAGAGAAACCATCTCCATACCCCTGACACTAATTTAATGATTCCACCATGCTCTATGAAGGAGCTGGGCTATGTAATCTCTGATATTCTTTGAATTTGAAAATTCAAGAATAGATTGGCAAGATCATTTCTTGTCAATGGCAGAGGGAGAAGCATAATCCACAGTCAGTTCTGAAGCTAACCAATAGGTAGATTTTTTATTCACTGTAATTTCTTATTTTCTTGACTTCTTTGTCCAAAAAGTCAATGTTTAGAAACTTGACTATTTTTAAACTCTTTTCAGGTGTGACATTTAGAAAGCTAAGGGGACTGTATTTTCAAAAGCATTTAATGATTATGAATTTATCCCAAAAGCCCGGAAGTATGTGGCTCTTGGAAGCCACTGACAAGTATTTCTCAAAACCATCTCCTCAGCACTGGAAGAGTATTTGCATAACGCAGACTTCTACAGTGACAGCACATGCTGTAGTTCCTAGGAACTATATCGCTCTTCAAACTCCTGCTTCTGATAAGGACTCTGTTGAAAACAGTTCAGAAGGAGGAAAGCAGACACGAGTGAGTGCTAACAATCTGCTCAAGTAACTCAAAACAAGCAAGGCAGGATGTTACTTGTTCAGAAGTCAGACAGATGCCCCTGATGTTGTCTAGAGAGCAGAATTTTGGGGGGCATTCAGGTCACTTTTACTGTCTGCTCTGATAAGGCTGGTCCTCACCTTTTTCCTTTGTCTTCCTCACTGAGAACAGGAAATGAGATCAATGCAGAGCATACCCAATCACTAAGAGGTCTTGGGAAACCTGACATTGGGAACTTGGGAGAGAAACCGAGGTTTCCTGGTTCTATTCCTCACAAAATGCATTGCATCCCAGACGGAAGCACAATGATATAAGAAACATGAGGCTGTCCTTCAGAGAGATCCTCTTCTAGGGAATGAATGTTCATGCAATAAGAGGCCCTTCTTTGGGTAAACAAATGCTATCCTGCCCTCTCTTTCTCTCAAAATGAAAGCAAAAATTCAGTTAATAATAACTGTCATAGATTTGCCTCCATCATATGTATATTGAGAAATTGTGCAAAGAAACCAGTCTACTAAGGGGTATTCAAGGAGAGGGTAGGGAACCCCACCCCTTTGTCAAACAAGGGACTCTTGGGTAGTGAGTAAAAACTTGTTAGCTCAGGAGCCAAATTGCTTGAGTTCAATTTTCAGTGTTGCCACTTATGAGTGTGCTACCTGGGACAAGATATCAAATCTCCAAGTGTCTCAGTTTCCTCATTTTTAGAGCAAAGATAATACTATGTTTTGGGTTGAACTGTCTCTCCCTTCCCTCAAAATTCATTAGACAAGGTTCTAACTTCCAGTACCTCAGGATGCAACCTTATTTGGAGATAAGATCTTTAAAGAGGTAATTAAGTTAAAATGAGGCCAATAGAATGCGGTCCTATTCCAATATGACTGTTGGCCTTATAAGAAGAGGAGGAAACACCAGGGATGCACATGCATAGAGGAAAGGCAGCAAGAAGGTGGCCTTCAATAAGCCAAGGAGAGAGCTGCAGAGGAAACCAACATTGCCAGTACCTAGAACTCGGACTTCTAGTCTCCAGAACTTCAAGAAAATTAATTTCTATTGTTTTAGCCACCCACTCTCGTGTTTTGTCATGGGAGCCCTAACAAACTACTATGTAGTTCTTATTCTTGTAAGGGTGCTATGAGAATTAAATTAGTTAATCCATGTCAAATGCCCCAAATTAAGGCTGGCACATAGTTAACACTTGTGATGAGAAAAAGAACTTTCGAGAAAAAAGAAAAAAAATAACAACTTTTGTTTTTCTGACTTGCTGCACAGGAATTTTACAGTATGACAATCCTGTTCACACCCAGAGTCTGGACATTTAGATAAGGACTTGAGTTTAGGATGGACTCCATAAGTTCCCTCTTTGCTTTTCCTGTGCTTTAAAACAACCACACTTAAAACTAAGCCTGCAAAAAGATAGTGAGCTCTGCCCCAAGCACCTTATAAGTAATACGTACTTGCTGCCTTGCTCTCTGTCTCCTACTGGCTTGTGACCTGAGTTGGAGGACTGCCCTTCCCCTGGCTCATTGTGCTGCCAACAACCCCCAACCCCGGATCTGCAAGCAATGATAAATCTTGCCATTTGACTTCCTTTGTGTTGACTTCCTTTGTGTGACTTCCTTTGTGTTGTATTGATTGAAACTGTGCCTTCAATCAAACTGACCCCATGGGTTTCAGGTCGCCAAAGTGAGAGGTAGGATGCAGAGGGAGCTCCCTGGCGCCCCCATGTGGTAGCTGGTGCCTCCTCATCCAGCAGGTCACAATCTGCATATTCTTCATGCAATACACCAGCTCTGACTTCTCAACATAACTGTACGTTAGCTACTGCGTGAAACAACAAAAGGGACTATCTTTGTTGTTGAGGATAATTCAAAGCCACCTGCACATTGGCCTCTGACCTTACTTGGGACAGGAGTTATGCCCCTTCCTGTTCATTTTGCTAAAGACTTGGATGAAAATAGACCCCAGATTCTGTCCTGAAGGGAATTCCAGATTCTAGGGATCCTAATAGGTATGTTGTGATTGACTCTCTGATGGGTATAGGAAGACACAGTTAACATTTCCTTAAAGAGAAGATTATTTCACTAAGAAATTTGCTCTTTTTGTCCTAGGGTTGTGAATCGTTCCTGTAAACATTGGTTTAACTTTATTATGCACCATCACAAACTATCAGTTTGTAATAACACAAGTTTTATAGATTCTATATATCAGACACTGTTGAATATAAAAATGTAATGATTTGAGAACATGAGAATTAATTTTCTCTAGCTCTATTAGATTAGAAATGTCCTGGGCTAAGCAAAAAATAGGTTAGAGTTTTACAGGAGAGTATTCATTTTAATGAGTATTGCTTATTATTCAGGAGCAAGTGATGCACACATTCAACTAACCTAATGAAGATGCTTTATACCTATTGTATTTGGCATTACTGATCCCTTATAACGGAGAAGGCAATGGCAACCCACTCTAGTACTCTTGCCTGGAAAATCCCATGGACAGAGGAGCCTGGTGGGCTGCAGTCCATGGGGTTGCTAAGAGTCAGACACAACTGAGCGACTTTAATTTCACTTTTCACTTTCATGCATTGGAGAAGGAAATGGCAACCCACTCCAGTGTTGTTGCCTGGAGAGTCCCAGGGACGGGGGAGCCTGGTGGGCTGCCGTCTCTGGGGTTGCACAGAGTCAGACACGACTGAAGCGACTTAGCAGCAGCAGATCCCTTATAATGCTTTCTTTCTAAAAACCATTATAATGGTTGCTTCCTACCCCTCTAGAAGTCTGAGAATGGGATAGTAAGCCCTGTTCTGATTTGAATAGCATAAAACGGTTGGCTGTCACCACATCTCCCTTTGGTCTTTAACCTGCCAAAGTATCTCAAAGATAGCATTGACGGTAGAACTCTCTGTTTAAGTGCAAATAGACAACCTGGTCAAGTTATCATCACATTGAGTAACTTATTATCATTTCACCTCTATAAATCTCAATTTCCTTACATGGACAAAGTGAAACCATGGATAAGCACACACTAATCTTTGTTGGACACTTATCAATGTAGTGAACTTTGTGCGCAATTTGCTGCATACATGAGCTCAACTAAATCCTCAAAATGATACCTTGAAGTAGATTTTATTATACTACTATATATAATTCATGTTCTAGAGAAGAATACACTACCATTGACCCTTGTATAAGGTGGATTTGAATGGTGTAGGCCCACTCATATGCAGGTGTTTTTCAACAGTAAACACTACAGAACTACAAGATTTGCAGCTGGTTGAATCTGTAGATGTGAAAGAATGATGGATATGGATGGCCAACTCTGTTATAGGCAGATTAACTCCCTGTGTTGTTCAAGAGTCCGCTGTAATGCTTTCAGATGTAAAGAACAGACTTTTGGACTGTGTGGGAGAAGACAAGGGTGGGATGATTTGAGAGTATAGCATTGAAACATGTATACTACCATATATAAAATAGATGACCAGAACAAGTTTGATGCATGAGGCAGGGCACTCAAAGATGGTGCACTGGGACAACCCAGAGGGATGGGGTGGGGACAGAGGTGGGAGGGGGGCTCAGGACGGGAGGGACACATGTACATCCATGGCTGATTCATGCCAATGTATGGCAAAAACCACCACAATATTGTAAAGTAATTAGCCTCCAATTAAAAAAAATAAATTAGTTTTAAAAAAGAGTCAACTGTAATATTTAAAGAGGTTAATGAACATGCCTGAGGTTCACACAGCTAGCAAATAGCACAGCTCCAGGAGTAGAATTCAATTCTTAGCTCAAAGCTTACCTCTTCAGTCTTCTTGACTCCTCTAAAGTAGCCAGCACCCTCCATGAGTCATTCTCTGTATCATCTCCCATCATTTTTTTTCTTTTCTTTATAGCATTGACCATCATCTAAAATTTGTATTCTTTTCTTTTCTTTGTCTTCCCCCCACCCCCAGTGGAATGTAAGCTCCAAGAGAGCAGAGAGCTTGCCTGTTTCATGTCCCCAGTGTCTATAACAGTGCCTGACACAGAGTAGGATGGAATATTTGTTGAATGAATTGATGCATGCCTAAAGAGGAAGCTGTGTTGTAAACTGGAAAACTCAAGTTTAATGGCAAAGCATTGTCATTATTACCTGAGTTTGGTTAATCATAAGAGCTGGACCTGGGAAAATCTAGAGAATGTATTAGAGAAAGGGGTCAGGTGCCATACCATAGTGGGTAATCCAAGTAGAATTTTGCAGGCAGGGGCAAGAGGCCTCCTAAGAGAAGCGGTGAAAAAAAATATTTGACAATACTTCAATTTTACCCATGAAATGTGCAAAGCATTCTTAGAAGTACTTTTACTTTGGTGAAAAATGTAATTATGGGACAAACCATAACCTCTCTGAACCTCAGAAACCATTTAATTAGGGGAAAATACCTGCCCTGCAGAAGTTCACAGAATCAATATAAAGATCAAATGAGATAATGCATACAAAAGTGCTTTGTAAAATTTAAAGTCTTGTGATACAATGGTAAGGTGGTATTAGGATGTTAATTTGATCTACTTGTTTCCATTTCAAATGGCTAACATACAATTTATTTCCTGGAAAGTCTTTCCATAATAATATGATTATGGAAACTCTCCAAGCACTATAGGCTTATTACATCAAACTCAGAGCTAGAAACCACGGTCTTTGCAAAGTACAAGTGTAAGAGACCTTGGTATCTCTGTGTGCATTTAGCTCAGTCGTGTCTGACTTTTTGCAACCCCATGGACTGGAGCCCGCTCAGCTCCTCTTTCCATTTGGATTCTCCAGGCAAGAATACTGGAGTGGGTTGCCATGCCCTTCTCCAGGGGATCTTCTTGACCCAGGAATTGAACCTGGGTCTCCTGCATTACAGGTGGATTCTTTATCAGCTGAGCTACCAGGGGATCTAAAAAGACTGTGGGGGGGATAGCCTAGAGTGGAAGGCAGACTTACTTTTCATTGTAAGTTTTTACTGATTTTTTTTTTTTTTTACTGTTAGAGATTTTTATTAAAAAAATTAACCATTTACAAAATACCTAAAAGAAAACAAATGAAACCAAAGAGGAGAAGATTTTACAGTACCAAAATACATCTCTTTGTCTTGAGGATTACTTGGAGATAAAAGCAAGCAAAATCCATCTGATTCAGGAAAAGCTTACTGCCTCCTCAACATGAAAAGGGAGCCTGGACCAGGAAGACAGCCTGCACTAGAGGTACATTTTTACCTAAGAAACTTATCTGCACAACAGAGTAAACTTCATCTTCCAAACATCTTTTCTGCCTTCCTGTGAATGGCTTTCCTCCCCTTTGCATCCCCAGACCCCAATAACCTGTCCTTAGCTCAGGATGTTATGTAAGCCTCAATTGCCTAGCTGCTCTTTGGGTCTCATTTTTAATGGGGCTTCTGTATATATAAAATGGGTTTGTTTCTCTCCTGTTAATTGGTCTTATATCAATTTAACTACTAGACCAGCCAAAGAACCTAGAGGAGAAGAAGGAAAAAATTTTCCACACCTTCAAAACAAAGAAGAAATAAGATTACATATGAATATGATCGTGGTTATCTAAACCAAAAAGCTTTCAACTGAAAGGAGGTATCAACTCTATGTTTTCATCTGAGTGCTTCCTCCATGCTTGTTTTCTCCCTGGTGGTTATAGTATTGGTTGTAGGGCAGCTGCCTCATTCAGAATTTCCCCTTCTCTGAAAATGACCCTGAATATAAAGTATTCATTTTGTCTCCTACCCAAAGCTGATTGCATTTAGTGGTAGATATTAAAACTGAGACACACTGCTCTAGGAGGATTCATGAAATATACCTCATATTTCTATGTAGCTAACAATTCCTGGATAGCTTGAGTTTGTTCTTCACTAATTCCAAGAAACATTCTAGTGACATTTCAATAAACTCACCCCCTTCAATGTCCACTATTTAAACTAGCTTCAGGTCAGTGGGTGTATTGTTTGTTTCTAAAGTTCCCCAGGTGATCCCAATATTAAAATTAAATACAATATGGAGAGCAGACTTGAGAATTTCTTGAGCAGACAAACCATCTAAACTACATAAACAAAACTAAATCTATCTTACTTTATGAACATAAATGAAACTTAGGCTATTTATTGTAAATGTCTCTGACAATCATAAAAGAAACTCAAGTCATCTTCTTAAACATGGTATGAGATAATCACTTTTAACCACTTCTCCCTCCCCTGTCTGGAAACCTCCAATGTAGTAACCAATCATTGTAAAGGATAAACAACTTGTTCATTTTCACTTTATGAGCCATTCTGTAACTTCATGCCCCTGAGCTTCATACCAGCCTTTTAACTTGAAAGCTCTCAGTTTGTGAAATATTCTTATATGTATAATAAATTCTTACTAAATACTATGTATTGATTTGGTAGTTCTAATTTAGCTCTTTCTGGATTTTGGACACCAATATGCATTCAAGGCTGAGAACAGTTATATTACTCCAATGTTAGGCAAGGTTTAACTTGCACGTGACTCACCTGAAGATCTGGTTAAATAGAACATTCATATTCAGTAGGTCTGTCTGTGGTGGGGCCCAAGATACTTTGCTTCCAATTATTCCCCAGATGATGTCAATGCTACTACTTTATAATGACATTTGAGTAGCAAAGCTCTGCATGGTTTCTGTGGCTTGAAACCCAAAGAACCTTAATTTAATATAGTATCTTTTCTCAGATTGCAATCCCATTCTGTAAGGCCTTCCTGCTTTTCAGATCCTGCTCATCATTTGAGTCAATTATAACCCTATTTCCTTGATGAAGTCTTCCTTAAATCATTACAGCTTCCTCTTTCCTTGTTGATGGCCCATTGATCATACAGCTTCCGTTACATAATATGACATTCGATTGTCTTCGACATCCCACTTACAAATGGTAGCCCATATACAACTATTTCTTGTGTAAATCTCATCTCTCCAATATGTGTGTATATGTGTACAATAATATAAATGTAAAACACATAAATATTATATATATTATATATATTTATATTTATATATATATATATATATATATATGCTCAACCCACCATGACCTCTAGTCCAGTAGTGAGAACTGGGCAGATGTTTAATTAATATTTGTAGAATTGAAGGTGTATGAAAAAGGAAAGTGTAACCACCACCACTGCATGATCAGTCACTTCAGTCATGTCTGATTCTCTGTGACTCTATTGACTATAGCCTGTCAGGCTCCTCTGTCCATGGGACTCTCCAGGCAAGAATACTGGAGTGGGTAGTCATTACCTCCTCCAGGGGATCTTCCCGACCCAGAGACTGAACCCGTGTGTCCTGTGTCTCCTGCACTGCAGGCAAATTCTTTTACTGATGGATCGCTGGGGAAGCCTCCAACCAACACCATTAACTAGCCAAAAAAAAAATCAGAAGAGATCATAAACCAAAATAGTAGAGTGACCTAATGTGGCTTATAGCCCTGGATCCCAGAGGATAGATATTGAATATACTTACATAGAGTTTGGGTGAGGATAGTGGTTCATTGCTTAGGAAATGAAGATGGATCTGGCCATGAATACGCTCAGGTCATGTGTGCAGAGCCCCAGTGCCTCACATATCCCAGAGGTCCTTTGACAAGGGCACTGAATCAGCCAGTCCCTGGCTCAGTGGTTTGCTTTAAACCAAGAGAGGAAGAGGAGGAGAAGGAAAAGATTAGAGAATGCTGGAATTGAAAGCTACTGCAGAGATAATCTTTTTCCAACCTTCTCATTTTAAGGATGAGGAGGCTGAGGCTCATAAATACCCAGGTTAGAGATGAACAAATCTTACCCTAGAACTCAGGTCTCTATTTGTAGGACAATGCTGTCCCATGGTTCGAACTGATCTGGTAAAAATTCTTAATCTATATAAGAACCTCTGCATGCATGCTAAATTGCTTCAGTTGTATCTGATTCTTTGTGACCCTGTGGACTATAGCCTGCCAGGCTCCTCTGTCCATGGGATTCTCTAGGCAAGAATACTTGAGTGGGTTGTCATACCCTCCTTCAGGGGAATCTTCCCAACCCAGGGATCCAACCCACATTTCATATCTCCTGCATTGGCAAGCGGGTTCTTTACCACTAGCACCACCTGGGAAGCCCATAAGAATCCCTAGTGTCATACTATCCCCTGTGTCATTTTTGTCAGGGATGGGAAACTTTGGCATCTTAGTGAAAGAGGCATGATATGGCAAAGGTTGCCAGGCCCTGCGATGCTGGGATAAGAGAGGGCTGCACAAATGAATGTGGTCTACTGAACACTACCTTCTTTCTCCTGAGTCCAATTCTCTTTGGTCGCAGTGGAGCCCCATGATCTTAAATGGATTTAATTCAACATAACTCTTTTGCTATCCTCTATTTTGGTATGAATAGATTACAGGTTTTCCCCAGGATGAAATGTTAGATAAATGAAAAATGAAATGAGCAAACTCTTCTTGAATGTTGACTCCTTTCTTCTGGGGACCCCTACAGACTATTCACCATGCTCTTTGCAGTGTAAAGTTAAGTGGGGTTTAACTAAAATGGGTACTAAAGCCTGATTCCACGTTATGACTCAAAGAAATCTCAGAGCAACTGATTCCACTCCCTCATGAAACAGGTATATAGAGCCCTTCCAGAAAATGTCTGTGGTTAACAAAAACAAAAAAGTAACAAAAAATATTTTTATTTGTAGATTCATTTCCAAGTGTGGAGTAGAAATAACATCTGATAATTAAGAGATGGTCATCTTGTTTGAGAGCCACACTTTAGCAGAAAAAAAATAAAAGGGCAATCAAGAAGGACCCAAAGAGAAATAACATTTTGGTTTTCCAATAGACATAAGTCAAAGGATAAAAGATCAACAAACTTTCTTTTCCTACACTTGCATTTGTCTTGTTCTCATTTTAACCCATGCATTGCTGTGTTCCTGCTTAACTCCTGGATAAGTAGGACAAATGTTGATTAATATATCAATGATTTCCATGGAAAAAAAGAATCATTACAGCAATAATTAATGCAATTTCCCTAAAAATCAGACTTGGTCTCTTAAAAAAAAAAAAAAAAAAAGATGGCATTCAAGGTTTAAAACCCAGAATAATCTTACATTCTGTCTTTATAAAACAAAACAAAATAAAACCAAACAAAAACACTTGCTGTCCTCTAGAATTGTTATTTATGTAGTAAACACATCTTTGCCACGGTGAGGCATGTTATAGAATAAACTCACTGGGTCATCTCCATTTTGAAGCCACCATAATTTGATGCTGCACAGAGAAGTAATTAGGTGAATTTGAAAGCATAGTCTTAGGGGAGGAAAATAGGGCAGAACATATTCCAAGAATTGATTGCAGGCTGCCTTAGCTACCACTACTATACACAAAAGAATCTAAAAATAAAGATGGAGAACAGGCTGTTGAGGACTCTGTACTCAGTAGCTTGTAGCTTGCCTTGTCAGTCTAGTGTTTCTGCTTTCAAATTCTGGAAACTCTCTACCCTCAGACTGCGGGAAATGCTCTGTCAAAAGCCCAATTCTCAGTTTCCACAGCCGAGAGAGACTGTAAACTTAGCTTTATAGGGGCATGGGGCTTTCATCTTTTTCTTTCTTTCTTTTTTTTTTTTTTTTTAATTGCCTTCTCCAGTGTCCCTTATGCCCACATTCCTAACTCAAATTTGGAATGTGTAGATGGAAGGACAAAAAAAATTCCACTGGAAGGTTCACCTTCGCAAACAAGTAAAACAAGATCTTAAGTGTATGGAGACAGGTCCTGAATTCAGGTCCTGAAATCAAATAGAGCTGAATCTGTGTCCCGTCATCTACTGTGTGCCACTTGGAGTAAGCACCTGGTTCAGCTCTCCATGTAGCTCCTGTCTAACCCCACGGAGAACAGGGCCTGGTCTATAAGTAAAAACTTACAAGTGCCTTTTTGCTGAAAACGATTAACATTATTGGCACAGAGCCTGCAGTTCCTACATCAGCAAGAGGGCAAAGGCTGCGGAGAACCAGGTCATTGCCATTAAGTGGCCTCATCTGTACTTGTAGTTCCCAAGGCTGGGGAAAATTCAAATTTGGGAAACATTTCTTTACAGCTCTCTCTTCTCTTTGAGGCTGCGTCTAAGGGCCTTCTTTTTTTTTTTCCCCCTCATAGCCACGATGATGCTTTCCTATAGAGCCTGGCCCAGAGTGAGCCCTCAACATGTGAATGAATGGAGCATAGCATCCAAGGCATCCAAGGATCATCTGAGACTCGAGCTTTGGTACCCAAGTTCTCCAGACGTAACAACTGAAAAGTGTGGGGCAGAGTCATGGTGGGGAAATACTCCAGGAGGTCAGAACAGGATCAACTTGGATGATAAAAATGCAGATGCATCATGCCACTGACTACTAAGGCATGTGCTCCTAAGTAAAGTGGATTTTAATGCCTGTGGGACAAAGTTCAATGTGTTACAGGGAACATGAGGAAAAGACAGGGGGCTTCTTGAGGACCCACTACCACCTTGGATTCTCTGCAGCATTATTTTCCTGTTTGACACACTCCTCCCTCCTGGTGCATTTTCATCAAGACTCCAGAAGGCTTTCCTGTTTGCATCACTTTCTTGTCCAGGAGAATAGCTTGGTTGACCTGCGGAACTCTCCCTGACTGCAGAGTCTCTGGACTCCTCTGAGGAAGATAATGGTGTTTCAAAGGACAGGTGCTAAAGCAATCTTGGCATGCCAGGCTAGAATCAGCAAGAACAGCCATCAAGGATGTGACTGCAGGAATTTTTTTTTTTTTTTTTTTTACAGTTTTGTGCACCTGCTAGCAACCACTTATTCACCTGCTCAGTGTCTTGGCTGGATTTTTTTTTTTTAAATGAGACATTCACTAGGTGTATTTGGCAAACAATCTGTAGAAGCTATTTATTCTCTGCCTCCAAGGACTCTCAGGCTCCCATCAAATCATCCAGGCCTTTGCTGTTCCCTTCCTTATTTCTTGCCACCTGGTGTCCTGTCAGGCCAATTTTTGACTGCAGTGGTTTTTATCTGCAGAGTTGCACCTGGCAGAATCACTTCTCCTGGCAAAGCTATGCTCTAGAGACAGTGACAGACATTTGGGCAATGGACGGCAGGGCCATGGCCCTGGGCTTGAGTGTCCTGCACAATTGCTGTGTGCACGCAACTGACCTGCAACACAGCACGCCTGGGGCTGTCTTCAGCAGTAGCAATCCTGCATGAGTTGTCCCTCAAGGCCACCCACCGCCCACACTGCTTGTGTGCATGCCAAGTCTCTTCAGCTGTGTCCAACTTTGTGCAACCCTATGGACTATAAGCTCGCCAGGTTCCTCTCTCCATGGGATTCTCCAGGCAAGAATCCTGGAGTGGGTTGCCATGCCCTCCTCCAGGGGAGCTTCCCTACCCAGGGACTGAACCCACGTCTCCTGTGGCTCCTGCATTGCAGGCGGATTCTTTACTGCTGAGCCACCTGGGAAGCCTGCTTCTCCCCTCTCCCCCACTACACCCAGCATAATGTAGAGGTTAGGAACCTGGGCCCCCTTGTCAGGCTGTTTGCCTCCAAATTCTAGTTCCATCCCTTATTACCTCTGGGACCTTAGGCAAGACTCTTAACTTCCCTCAGCCTGAGTTTTTCCCTGTTGCTACCCTGCAAGGAAATCATACTGTCTCCCCTCCTTGACTATTGTGGGGGATTAAATTAAATAATTCCAGTAAAGCACTTGGCACATTGTCTGGCAAATCAGAAGTGCTCTACAAATGTTAACTCTTCTTTTAAAATTCATGGAAGTGTTTTTAGAACTTTGGGGATTTCACTTCTGTTGCTTTGAGCTTGTGCTTCCCCATGGGGTTTTCTTGGCCTTAGTCTCTGCGGGATGGAGCATTTCAGGCAGAGGTTTGGGAGGAGTGAGGCAAAGCTACTGGAAGGTACTTTGAGACCTGAAATAAAACTCCCCAAGCTGGAGGCATAATGTTGGGGGATTAGGAAGTTTACAAGCTAGGAAATGATGGTCTCTGGGCTCTGCCAGCATCTCCTGTAGTCTGAGTACTCTGTTCTGCCTAAGGCCTCCCCTGGCTGTTCAAGCATCTGCTTAGACTGTATTTGTTTGTCTAACTGCCAGATCCCGGGGCACTCAGATGCTTATGTTCGTCTTGAAGCTGCTTAACTCTTCAGAATTGAAATATGAAAACCAACAGTAAAATAAGGGTAATGATCCAAAATCAGGCAGGCAAAATCAGGAGGCCATCACGCTTATAACTGTGGACCCAAACAACCATTTAGAAGTTCAGGCAGCAATAGAAAATTCTTTAGAATGAGCCAATTAACTTTGCAGCACATTGTAATTTTTGACATGTCTTTAGCATAGCTTTGTCAGCACTACCAAATACAAAGCTTTTAAAGGCTGGCTTTTGTGGAGAGTGGGCTGATATATCACTACCTTTCTTGGGAGTGAATCAGAAGCTCTCCCTTACTTTGGTCACTGTTTCTGAAAAACTTATTAAGAATGAAGAAATGAAGAATTAAGAATGAAGAAAAACTTATCACCATGAAAACAATTAGGTTAATATGCATATTGTCACCCTGCTTATTTAACTTATATGCAGAGTACATCATACGAAATGCTGGGCTGGATGAAACACAAGCTGAAATCAAGGTTGCTGGGAGAAATATCAATAACCTCAGATAAGCAGATGACACCACCCTTATGGCAGAAAGTGAAGAACTAAAGAGCCTCTTGATGAAAGTGAAAGAGGAGAGTGAAAAAGTTGGCTTAAAACTCAACATTCGGAAAACTAAGATCATGACATGCAGTCCCATCACTTCATGGCAAATAGATGGGGAAACAATGGAAACAGTGAGGGACTTTATTTTGAGGGGCTCCAAAATCACCACAGATGGTGATTGCAGCCATGAATTTGAAAGACACTTCCTCCTTGGAAGAAAAGCTATGACCAACCTAGAAAGCATATTAAAAAGCAGAGACATTACTTTGCCAACAAAGATACATACAGTCAAAGCTATGGTTTTTCCAGTAGTCATGTATGGATGTGAGAGTTGGACTATAAAGAAAGCTGAGCGCCAAAGAATTGATGCTTTGAACTGTTGTGTTGAAGGAGACTCTTGAGATTCCCTTGGACTGCAAGGAGATGCAACCAGTCCATCCTAAAGGAAATCAGTCCTGAATATTCATTGGAAGAACTGATGTTGAAGCTGAAACTCCAATACTTTGGCCACCTGATGCGAAGAACTGACTCATTGGAAAAGACCCCGATGTTGGGAAATATTGAAGGTGGTAGGAGAAGGGGACAACAGAGAATGAGATAGCTGGATGACAACATGAACCCAATGGACATGTGTTTGAGTAGGCTCTGGGAGTTGGTGATGGACAGGGAAGCCTGACATGCTGCAGTCCATGGGGTTACAAAGAGTCGGACATGACTAAGCGAATGAAGTGACTGACGGACTTAAGATTATAAGACTTCCCTTTACATACTCAATGATCTACAAGTTTTCCACAGTCAAAGATATTTTCTGGATCATTCTTTGACACCTAAGAGGCTCTAAAGTATGTTCCTACATCACAAAGCCTTTGAGAGGGCGTGTGTGCACACTAAGTTCCTTCCATAGTGTCTGACTCTTTGCGACCCCATGGACTGTAGCCCTCCAACCTCCTCTGTCCATGGGATTCTCCAGGTAAGAATACAGGAGAAGTTTGCCATGCCTTCCTCCAGGGAGTCTTCCTGACCCAGGGATCAAACTGGCATCTCTTATGTGTCCTGCACTGGCAGGCAGGTTCTTTACCTCTAGCTCCACCTGGGAAGCTCCTTTGAGATGGCAGCATCCTCTAAAGCAGAATGGCCTAAGAGTTAAGAGAAGAGAGAGTTGGGACACCAAGCCTAGAGCTGCCTTAGTGCCAATGCCAGCCGGCAAAGTCAATCAGGTCCCGAGAACGTGCACGGCGGGGCTGAGAAAAGAAACTAAAGCAAGAGACTACAACAAAGATGGGGTCGAGAGGTTCAGACACGTCTCCACGAAGGGACGCAGTCTGACACCAACTTTATTCAGCATCTTATATTTATACAGAAAAGTGTGAGAAAGACAAGACAGTTGACATTTTTTCTTGGTTGATCTATACATCTTACAAACAGTCACAGGAAATCTTGAGAGCATGGGAATGGCACCCTGTTATTATTTCTTACACCAGATAACATTTTCTTGTGCGTGAGAAGTTTGCACAGAACTCCAGGTGTTTGCAGTAAATAAGCGCCTAATCTCTGGGGTGGCGGGACAGAGAGCTATGTTTGCAAGCAAACCCTCAAGGACTGAGGCAGCTCCCAGAGCTGTGTCCTTTGGACAAAGGACCCCGTTCTCACGGGCAGCTCCCCGCACTTAGGAAGCCCTACAGAACTCCAGATGAACCCACGGAGGAGTCATGCTACCTTTGCAACTCTGGAGACACAGTTACTAACACCAAAAAGAGATGTCCAAGAGTGCTAGACACAAAGAGGGGATCAGCATTTCTTGGAAGGGGGTTAGAAATTAAAAAGCATGAGTCTGAATGGTCCTTAAGAGAAGAATGAATATAGGAGGCCCTTGTTTACTTGCTAAGTCATGTCTGACTCTTTTATGACCCCATGAACTGTAACCCGCCCGGCTCCTCTGTTCATGGGATTCTCCAGGCAAGAATAACTGAATGGGTTGGTATTCCCTCCTCCAGGGGATCTTCCTGACTCAGGGATCAAACCTGCATCTCCTGCATTGGCAGGCAGATTCTTTTACCACTGAGCCACCTTCCTTGGGTCTGGTGTTTATTCAACCTGCAATCAAGAAGTAGGCTAAGCTTGGCAAGCATCCAGTTTCATCAGTCTGATGATGACTATGTTGTCTTCAGTGGCTTCGACACAGCCCTTAGCAAATCCTGTATGGAGTTTGGTTCCTACAGTTGCATCTACAAGAAGGTGAGCTTAGGGTTCTTTTGTTTTTGTTTTTTACTATCATTTTAATTCTAAATCTTGACCTTCAGCGCATCTGGAAACTTAACGTCACATGGTCCAAGCCTCTGTATTTTATAGATGGGGAAATGCAGCGGAGAGGAGGGGTGATTTGCTCAAGGTCGCACAGCTAGTGTGCAGGGGGCCTGGGGTACAATCCAGTGTCCTAACTCCCTATTCAGTATTCTCTGAAGTATCCCCTAAAGTAAGCTTTTGTTGCCTCACCAACCCAGACTCTTGTTTAGATCTATGCAAACAAAGCATGTGGTAATGATTTTGAGGAGCTATCAAGAGTCCTGAATACACTGCGGTGTGGAAATGAAGTCTACAGCATTTTGATAAAGTTGCCACTTTTGTTCTTCCACTAAGGATTTGCCTCTGGAAACCTCTCAAGGAGTTAAAATTCTCTACAGTTGTCAGTAATTGTGTGTATGCATAAATAGGCAGAGCAATTCAATAGAGGAGTTAAATAAGTGATTAAGAGATATCTTGAAATCAATGGGAAATTGTCTTAGCTTAGCATAAAAGAAGGCATTTTGTTGTTGTTATTGTTGTTGTCAAGAGAGGCTTATTTTCCTTAAGTCTTTTGATGCTTTATTAATTGTGATAAGGATGGTTAAAAATTATATTTTCCTCTTAGGAATGGCATAGATTTAGAAAATTTCAGCTTGCCCGATGCTCAGTGATTTTAAGAATATTACACACAATATTGAGATCTATATTTTTTTCTCCTCATAACCTTGATGTGAATTCCAAGTCCAGTAACGTCTAGTTCACTGGGATGTTAGTAGAATATGTCCCTGGAAAAATCTCAAAGATACTATGCTTTGTAAATAAAAAAGAAAGCAAATAAAGTGTAGACCCTTAAGAAATCACACATTTTTTAAGCTGGGCAGGGGAGAACAGTCCTCACACTTCAGCCCAGGGCTTGTGAAAACACAGATTGCTGGGCCCCTCTCCTGGAGTTTCTGATCTACCAAGTTCCCAGGTGATGCTGATGCTGCTGATTCAAGGACCACACTGTGAGACTCACTAGTTAAAAAGCAAAATCCAGGAGAGGGGCCCAGCAATCTGTGTTTTCACAAGCCCTGGGGATATATGTATATGTATGGGTGAGTCCCTTCACTGATCACCAGAAACTATCACAACATTGTTAATTGGCTATATCCCAATACAAAACGTTTTTTTGTGTTAAAAAATTAAATATTAAAAATTAAAAAAAGGAGAAAAAAATAAACCAAACCTTCCCCTTTACAGCATCCCTAGAGAATTACACTGTGCTTAGAGAGCTGATGGAAGTATACGGCCTGGAGTCAAAGAAATGGGGTCCCAGTGAGCAGTGAACTCAGGCTCATGACCTAGGCCACAAACCTAAGCAGTGGGTTACAAGCAGAGACCACACTTTGAGTACGATTGGTGTAGAGACTGCAGAGGCAAAAAAGCTTCTCAGGGAGCTCCTAGCCCAGTAAAGGGCATGAATACAGAAACAGGAGGTTTATAATACAGTGTGATAAACTTTAGGTATGGACTATATTATAAAGATAGGCTTCCCTGGTAGCTCAGTGGTAAAGAATCTGCCTTCAGTGCATGACATGGGTTGAATCCCTGGGTTGGGAAGATCCCCTAGAGAAGGAAATAACCAAACCATTCCAGTATTCCTGCCTGGGAAATCCCATGGACAGAGGATCCTGGAAGGTGACAGTCCATGGGGTGGCAAAGAGTCAGACACGACTTAGTGACTAAACAACAATGTAAAGATAGTATGAAGAGTATCATACCTACTACTGAGTATTTTCTGTATATCACAGTGAATGCATGGTGTGTGCTGTTGTGTCTGACTCTTTGCCACCCCATGGACTGTAGCCCACCAGGCTCCTCTGTCCATGGAATTCTTCAGGCAAGAATACTGGAGTGGGTTGCAATTTCCTTCTCCAGGGGATCTTTCCAAGCCGGGGTTGGAACCCGAGTCTCCTTCATTGGCAGGTGGATTCTTTATCATTGCTCAACCTGGGAAGCCCATATCAGAGTATATATCCTCTAAATTGTATTAGGTATTTTACACAAATAAGCTAATTCAGTCCTCAACAATCCAAAGGTAAGCACTTAGTATCAGCATTTTAGAGATGAGGAGACTAAAGCCCAGAGAGGTTAAGTAACTTGCTCAAGGTCAGACAGCTAGTAAGGAGCAGAGGTAGGCTTAGAATTCAAATCCAGTCCTGTACTCTTATTCACTATACTACATCCTCAGAGAAGACTACAATCAACTCTTAGGTTGAGAGAGAGGGATGGAGAGAGAGAAAAAAAGAGCAAGGTGGAGAGGAGAAAGACAGAGATGGGGAGGGGAGAGAGAAGGAAAGAAATGATTAGGAAACAGATTCTAAAGATGACATCTGAGCTATGTATTGATGAAAAATAGAAAATAGGATACATTTGTATTGGGGGGCATTCTAGATATAGACTGTGATGACTTGGAAAATGCTCCTTGATTGGGATTAACAGATGAAGAAGATAAAGGGTGGGGGTTGATAGAGAAGAATAAACAGACATTTCGAAAGGTCTAGTGCAGCTTAGCAAGGAGAATGTTTCCTTGGTGCTATCAAACAGACCACCACAAAAGTACCTGGGCAAGGTCAAGGCCCTACTGAGATGGAAGGCACTACCAGACTGGTGCCATCAGCTATATAATCTCTAGAGTCAGTCTGAGTTAATCTGCATCTCTTCCATTTATAAGCTGTGAGGTCTCGGTCAATTTCCCCAACTACTTTGGGTGTTCATTCTTCCTCTCGATCATTTGCTGGTCAGAGCATCTTCTCAGATTGCTGTTGTAATGTCTAAGTGAGGCAATACACATACTCTCCACAGTACTGGACAAGCAGTAAATGCTTAATAAATTGTAATTTTATAAAACAGTAATTCCTAACATACCACATGTCAAGCATCATTCTAATACAGTGGTTTGCAAAATGTGGTTCCCCAGACCAGAGGATTCAGAATCATTTGGAAACTTGTTAGAAGGGTGCTGTCTCTGGCCCCATCCCAGAGCAACTGAATCTGAAAGTCAGGGGATGGGAACCAGCACTCTGTTTTAGCAAGTCCCTCCAGGTGATTGTGATGCCCGCAAAAGATTGAGAATAATTGTTGTAAGCATTTCATGTGAACTGACTTCATTACTTCCTCATGGCAACCCAATGAGGTGGGTACTATTTTCTCTATTTTAAAGATGAAGAAACTGAGGCACCAAAAGGTAAAGTAAGTGACAAAGGTGATATAGCCAATAAGAAGTGGAAACACAAATTTTAACCTCATTTTAAAATTTTCAAAATTTCAAAAAATTTCTTCAGACAAGCCTTTCTGTCTCTTTTTACTTCCTCCCCTTTTCTGATATCATAGCCTGTTTCCATGTCTTCATGCCTTTAGTGTTCTGTGCCAAAGCGAAATTACCACCTATTGCTTTATCTACACCTTTCTTGGACCCAGTTGCTCTCGAACATCCATAACTCTTTTCATGAGGCTAGTCAGAGATGAAAGGGCCATACCACTGGAGTGATTCTTTGTGTATTGCTTGCTGAGGTAGAGAAGTCTGACATAGAAAACACCATTGTCAGCAGTGTCAACTTAGATTACAAAGGACAGTGACTGTTTGGGGAACCATTAGACAAATTATTTTGACCTGCTCTAACAATTTAAATATCTTTCATTTTATTTTGCAAATAAAAAAATTTGAATTTCATCACTTGACCACACCATGAAACCATCTCTGGGCAGAAAGTACAATCCTGAGTGACCTTGAGCGATCAGATTTTTATCAATATGCTCTTAATCAGCAAGCCTATTAAGGTCTGAATAGCATGAACTCTGCAGCCTGAAATGGTAATGGTGCCTGTTCTCCTTTCCTTAGTAAGCATACCTAACCTTCTTTATTTCTTAGCCACTTTGATGGATTCTTTTCAGGGCTGGCCAATATGTCATTAAAAAACACAGAATAAGCACTTTGAGCCAGATCTGAAGATTCTGATCATTTTGACCCCTACTAAAAGCTGGCTCCTCTTGAACAATTATAACAAATACTCGCTAACTTTGGCTCTTAAATATTCAGATGGCAGCCATGCCTTATCTCTATACAAAAGGAAAAGGGAAAACCTAATGATCATCAGGGAGTGGATCTTTGTCAGAGTTTCTTGCTGATTATGACCTTTGTGGAGAGAAAGTTAAAATATATAAGTATGTAGGAAAATATCCGATATTGTCATAGCACTACAAAGGAAGATGGAGATTATAGTTAAAAGAAGGCAATTCCTAAAGAATCATATTATATTCTAAAATGTATTTTTGTACCTTAAATAAATATTTCAAAAATGTCCTACAAGCTTCCTCATGACAGATTTTTAGAAAGAGGTGTGGTAGTCATTAGTTCTTGTACTTTTTTTTTATTGAGGGGGAATTCATGTAACACAAAATTAATCATTTAAAGTGAATAATTCAGTGGCATTTAGTACATTTCAGTGTTGTGCAACCATGACCTCTACCTAGTTTGAAAAAATTTTCATCACCTCAAAAGGAAACCCTTTACCAATTAAGTCATTATTCTCCACTCTCATCCCCCAAGCTTCTGACAACAATCAATCTGCTTTCTATCTCTTATGAATTTATTTATTCTGGATATTTCATAAAAATGGAATAATACATATAAATGGAATAACACAATAGGTGACCTTTTGTGTCTGGCTTATTTCACTTAGCATGTTTTCAAGGTTCATCCATGTTGCATCATGTATCAGTTCTTTATTCCTTTTTTATGGCTAAATAATATTTCATTATATATATTTACCAGAACTTGTTTACCCATCATCTGATGGATATTTGGGCTATTGTGAACAGTGCTGCTGTGAATTTGTGTGTATAGTATTTGAATATCTGTTTTAAATTCTTTGGAATATGAAACCCAAGAGTGAAATTTCTGGTTGATGTGGTAATCCTATATTTAACTTGTTGAGGAACAACAGTAGTTAAGTCACTTTATGTTCCCACCTGGAGTGTATGAGGGTTCCAATTTTTCCAAATCCCCACCAACACTAGTTATTTTCCAATAATTTTTTTTTTAGCTATCTTGGTGGTGGTTTAGTCACTAAGTTGTGTCTGACTCTTGCAACCCCATTGACTGTAGCCTGCCAGCTCCTCTGTCCATGGGATTCTCTAGGCAAGAATGTTGGAGTGGGTTGCCATGTCCTTCTCCAGGGGATCTTCCAGACCCAGGGACTGAACCCAAGTCTCCTGCATTGCAGGCAGATTCTTTACCAGCTGAGCTATGCAGGAAGCCCTTTAGCTATCTTAGTGGGTGTGAAAAAGTAACTCATTGTGGCTTGTTTTGCATTCCCTGGTGACTAATGATATTGAGTATCTTTTCATGTTTTTGTTGGCTATTTGTATATCTTCTTTGTAAATATGTCTACTAAAGTCCTTAGCCCATTTTTGAACTGGGTAGTCTCTTTTATTGTTGAGTTTTAAGAGTTTTATATATATATATATATCTCCTGCATACTAGACTCAACAGATACATGATTTGCAGTTTTTTTTTCTCATTCTGTAGATTGTCTTTTGATCACAATAATTTCATTCTCCTCTTTTCAATCATGTTATAGGACTACATTTCTCCTTGATAAGAGAGTAATGTGTGGAAGAGCTTCTAGGTGGAAGCTCTAGGAGGTAGTGTTCTATCTGACGTAAGTAAACCCAAGTGAATGTCCCAGCAATAGGTAACACTCTAGATCACAATTTCTGTCAGCTTGAGTTTTGGAATGAAGACGATATGGAGTAGAGTCTGCCAGTTAAGATCAGTTCAGTTCAGTTCAGTCGCTTAGTCATGTCCGACTCTTTGTGACCCCATGGACTGCACCATGCCAGGCTTCCCTGTCCATCACTAACCCCTGGAGTTTACTCAAACTTATGTCCATTGAGTTGGTGATGCCATCCAACCATTTCATCCTCTGTCGACCCCTTCTCCTCCCACCTTCAATCTTTCCCAGCATCAGGCTCTTTTCCGATGAGTCAGTTCTTCGCATCAGGTCACCAAAGTATTGGAGTTTCAGCTTCAGTATTAGTCCTTCCAATAAATATTCAGGACTGATCTCCTTTAGGATGGCCTGGGTGGACCTTGTTGCTGTCCAAGGAACTCTCAAGGGTCTTCTCCAACACCATAGTTCAAAAGCATCAATTCTTTGGTGCTCAGCTTTCTGTCCAACTCTCACATCCATACATGACTGGAAAAACCATTGCCTTGACTAGATGGACCTTTGTTGGCAAGGTAATGTCTATGTCTTTTTAATACGCTGTCTAGGTTGGTCATAGCTTTTCATCCAAGGAGTAAGTGTCTTTTAATTTCATGGCTGCAGTCACCATCAGCAGTGATTTTGGAGCCCCCCAAAATAAAGTCTGTCACTGTTTCCCCATCTATTTGCCATGAAGTAATTTACATATAAGCAAAAAAGCTTTGTTTTAGTCTTAAATTTTCTTAAAGTTGCTTATTGAAGAGACAATTTTGTGCCTCTGTTAAGTATTCTTGACACTCTTTTCAATTATTAGTTGACTCAGTTCTCATCTTAAACTGAATTTCCTGACCCATGCAAACTACATTATAGAATTGGGGGCCTATGTAGATTTTATGCAGTTTTGCAAAGAAGGTGAGGATAGCTCAACAGTTTCAGAAATTATTGTTCCTAGAATATGTCTTGGGGTCGTGAAGGACTGTACAGTATGGCCTCATAGGCTGTGTGCTACAACTGAATGACACTTCCAGGACTAGAGTCATGGGGTCCTCAAAATATGACCAATGGACCAAATCCAGCCACCACCTCCTTTTGTAAATAAAGTTTTATTTAAGCACAACCACATTTACTGATGTATGGCCTACAAGCTAAAAATATTTACTATGTGTTCCTTTATAGGAAAAAAAAAAGCCATCCTCTGACTTGAACAACATACAGCAGACCTTGTCTTTAGGCCTTGTGAGAGTTGCTATATGTGTGGAAACTGACTTGAAATTGACTACCCTTACCTCTGTTGCTGCTGCTGCTAAGTCACTTCAGTCATGTCTGTGTGACACTTCAGCTGTGTCACTCTGTGTGACCCCAGAGATGGCAGCCCACCAGGCTCCCCTGTCCCTGGGATTCTCCAGGCAAGAACACTGGAGTGGGTTGCCATTGCCTTCTCCACCCTTACCTCTAAACAATAGAAATACAACAGGCTTTTTTTTTTGCCCCTTTTACTTGCACTTGGGGAGCATGCAGACCAGTGACCATAGTTTCTATAACAATTAAGGGAAGAGGGTGTGGGTGGGACAGGAGTTCACAGACACACAGAACAAAGATGAGTGGCTCACACTTGTTAGATTCCTCATACCATATTGCCATCAACAGTTGTAAGTCACTATGAAAAACTGAGATAAATGGGAAGTCTTTGCATCCATGCAGGTTCTTGCTGCTTTATCTTCTGTTTTATGCTATTGTTGTTGTTCAGTCACTCAGTCATGTCCAACTGTTTGCAAACCCATGGACTGCAGCACTCCAGACTTTCCTGTCCTTCACCATCTCGCGGAGCTTGCTCAAACTCATGTCCATCGAGTCGGAGATGCTATCCAACCATCTCATCTTCTGTCATCCCCTTCTCCTCCTGCCCTCAATCTTTCCCAGCATCAGGGTCTTTTCCAATGAGTTGGCTCTTTGCATCAGGTGGCCAAAGTACTGGAGCTTCAGTTTCAGAACAGTCCTTCCAATGAATATTCAGGGTTGATTTCCTTTAGGATTGACTACCTTGATCTCCTTGAAGTCCAAGGACTCTCACGAGTCTTCTCCAACATCATAGTTCAAAAGCATCAATTCTTCTGTGCTCAGACTTCTTAAGGGTCCAACTCTCACAGCCATACATGACTACTGGAAAAACCATAGCTTTGACTAGATGGGCCTTTGTTGGTAAAGTAATATCTCTGCTCTTGAATATGCTGTCTAGGTTTTTCATACATTTTCTTCCAAGGAGCAAGTGTCTTTTAATTTCATGGCTGCAGTCACCATCTGTAGTGATTTTGGAACCCAAGAAAATAGTCTCTCACTGTTTCCATTGTTTCCCATCTATTTGCCATGAAGTGATGGGACTGGATGCCATATTCTTAGTTTTCTGGATGTTGAGTTTTAAGCCAACTTTTTCATTCTCCTCTTTTACTTTCATCAAGAGACTCTTCAGCTCTTCTTCACTTTCTGCCATAAGTGTGGTGTCATCTGCATATCTGAGGTTATTGATATTTCTCCTGGAAATCTTGATTCCAGCTTGTGCTTCATTCAGCCTGGCATTTCTTATGATGTACTCTGCATATAAGTTAAATAAGCAGGGTGACAATATACAGCCTTGACATACTCCTTTCCCAATTTGGAATCAGTTCATTGTTCCATGTCCAGTTCTAACTGCTGCATCTTGACCTGCATACAGGCTTCACAGGAGGCAGGTAAGGTAGTCTGGTATTCCCATCTCTTTAAGAATTTTTGAGTTTGTTGTGATCCACACAGCAAAGTCAAAGGCTTTAGCATAGACAGTGAAACAGAAGTAGATGTTTTTCTGGAATTCTCTTGCTTTTGAATAGATGGTTTTCTATATCTGTTGTCCTTAAACAAACTTAACATTTTAAAATTATAACATGTATCCATTAATCACATTACTGGACTACAATACAAAAGCAGATTTATCAATCTATATTGATGGCTAATAGTCTTATGAGGATGTATGGTATAAAGGTATTTACTTGGAAAGTTGCACCTGATTACTTTTTCTAGGTGGTGAACTTGTTGAAGACAAAGACCATATCTTATGCTGCTTTCACCTAAAGAGGATTAAGTGCTAGGCAGCTCAATAAAAGCTTTTGAGTATGGAATAAAAATAACACAGTCTAACTGGGCAATCAAGCATGATTGAATGTTTTCATTAATTCATTGTTTTAATGAGGGAAAAATTCAGAACATTTTCTACTTCTTATAATTTTATGTATTCTCTTATAGAAAAAAATGTAAGTGAAATAGTAATAAACTCAAATAAGTGCAACTAGAATGGTGTATTTGCTGTTAAAAGCACACACAAGGACTATTACAGTAGACTATATCCATGATCTGTAGTCATAGCCATATTCATAAAAAGCTCAGGGACTTAAGCATGCTTGAACTGCCCCAGACTAACAAGGAAACTCTGTGCTCTTATTTCTTACAAATGGCCTGTCAAAAAAAGAAAAAGTCAGAGCCTGTCAATATCAGAAAACTCAAGGTCCAATTACTCAGAAAGATGATGCTTTTTTATAAACTCAAATATGCTTTATAACCAAATGTGAATTGTGATTCCAGTCTACAAAGTTGATTCATGAAAGGTAGTAAAGCTAGCATAATGCCAACTATATACTGCATAAGGAGCCCTAGCTCTGCCTTGGTTCCTGACTCATTTGCAAAAGGTATAAAGCCAAAAGATTAATTCAATAATTCTTCCCACCATATGCCAGACATTGTTGAAAGCATTATAAGTACAATGTTGAATACTATAAGCAAAGTCCATGCCCTCAGGGAGTCTGTTTTCTACCTACTGGGGAAAGATATATTAAGTAATTAATTTATTTCAATATAATAATCATATAATAAGTGATAAAGTACTGGGTGCTATGAAAGTAGAGATGAATAATATTGAAATGACAGTGAGAGATCAAGTCAGACCTCCCTGAGAAATTACACTAATATCTAATAGATGGATTGAAGTTGACTCAGCATAGAGGGAAGTGGGGAGCTGAGAAGAGTAGAGGTGAAGAATATTCCAAGGAAAGAGAACAACAAATGCAAAGGTACCAAGATGGAAGCAGCTGCAGAGGGGAAATTAGAATTTTAGACAGAATAGATGAGTTTTCAGAAAAATGTATATTCACAAAAAATAACTTGAGAAATAGCCTGACTTACATAAAATTAGGCTTAAGAGGTAGGTAGAGGTGATGTCATGAATAGTTGTGTGCTGAACATTTTGAACCACATAAATAATTTTAGAGCAATAAGATGTCATAAAAGGATTTTGAGCAAGATAATAGCATAATCAGATTTAGGTTTTCTTTAAAAATATCACCAGTCCCAGGAGTAGAGACAGAGTGAAGACAGGTTGCCCAGTTGAGATACAATTTACTTCTTTCCTTTGCCATGTTTTCATTTGTAGGGAGCATTGTGCAGTGTAATAACTACTACAGATGATAAATAGTAGTTTCACATGTAGTACACTCACATGTAGAAGAATGAAACCTCTACCCTACACCACTTACAACACTGGGACGACCCAGAGGGATGGTATGGGGAGGGAGGAGGGTGGAGGGTTCAGGATGGGGAACACATGTATACCTGTGGCAGATTCATTTTGATATATGGCAAAACCAATACAATATTGTAAAGTTAAATAAAATAAAATAAAAAAAACTAACTCTAAGTAGGTTAAATATGAAATGAAAGACTGAAAAAACATAAAACTCCCAAAAAATGATAGGAAAAAAGCTGCTTGACATGGGTTTGGCAATGATTTTTTGGATATGATACCTATGAGCAAAAGCCACAAAATAGAAAATACATATAGTGAGACTATATCAAACTCAAAAACTTCTATACAGCAACAGAGATGACAAACAAAATGGAAAAGCAACTAACTGAATGGGAGGAGATATTTGCAAATGATATATCTATTAAAGGGTTGATGTTCAAAATATATAAAGAACTTGCACAACTCAATTTCCAAAAAACCAAAAATCGGCACATGAAAAGAGGATAAATATCCCTAATTATTAGAGAAATGCAAATCAAAACCTCAACGAGATATCACCTCACATCTGTCAGAATGAAAGTGAAAGTGAAAGTTGCTTAGTCGCATCCGACTCTTTGTGACCCCATGGACTATACAGTCCATGGAGTTCTCTAGGCCAGAATATTGGAGTGGGTAGCCTTTCCCTTCTCCAGGGGATCTTCCCAACCCAGGGATCGAATCCAGGTCTCTCACATTGCAGGCAGATTGTTTACCAACTGAGCCATGAGGGAAGCCCAAGAATATTGGAGTGGGTAGCCTATCCCTTCTCCAGGGGATCAAACTCAGGAATTGAACCAGGGTCTCCTGCATTTCACATGGATTCTTTACCAACTGAGCTATCAGGGAAGCCATCTGTCAGAATGGCTATTATCAAAAAGACAAGAAATAACAAGTGTTGGCAAAGATATGGAGTAAAAGGAACATTTGGGCACTGTTGGTGGGATTGTAAATTGGTTCAGCTCCTATGGAGAATAGTATGGAGTTTCCTCAAAAAATTAAAAATGGAACTATCATATGATTCAGCAAGTCCATTTCTGGGAATATGTCTGAAGGAAACAAAAGTGCTGTGTGGAAAGATATCTGCACCATCATGGTAACAGAATTATTTAAAATATCTAACACATGGAAACAAGTGTTCCTCAATGGATGAATGGATAAAGAAGTTGTAGTATGTATATTCAATGGAAACATTGTTCAACTCTTAAAAATGAAGAAATCCTGTCATTTGTGACAGCATGGATGGAACTTGAGGGCGTTATGCTAAGTGAAAAATACTGTATGTGAAATATAAAAAAAAATTCTTAAAAAAAGAGAGGAAGAAGGAAAAAACAAACTCATAGAAAAAGAGACCAGATTTGTAGGTTATTAGAAATATGGATGGTGAAAGGGTAGGGGAATTGGATGAAGGCAGTGATAAAGTACAAACTTCCAGTTATAAGATAAATACATTCTGGCAATGTAATGTACAACCTAATGACTAGTTAACACTGCTGCTGCTGCTGCTAAGTCGCTTCAGTCATGTCTGACTCTGTGCGACACCACAGACAGCAGCCCACCAGGCTCCTCTGTCCACAGGATTCTCCAGGCAAGAATACTGGAGTGGGTTGCCATTTCCTTCTCCAGTTAACACTGCTACAGGGTATATGAAAAATTTTAAGATAGTATATCCTAAGAGTTCTCATTGCAAAAAGAAAAATTCCTTTATTTTTCTTTTTAAAAATTTTGTATCTATACGAGGGCTTCCCCAGTGGCTCAGATGGTAAAGAATCCGTCTGCCAATGCAGGAGACATGGGTTCGATCCCTGATCCAGGAAGATCACACATGCTGCAGAGCAACTAATAAGCCCATGTACCACAACAATTGAGCCTGTGCTCCAGAGCCCAGGAGCCACAACTACTGAGTCCATGTGCCCAAACGACTGCAGCCTGTGTGCCCTGGAGCCCATGGTCCCCAATAAGAGAAGCCACCGCAACAGAAGCTCACGCGCGGCAACTAGAGAGTAGTCCCTGCTTTCCACAACTAGAGAAAAGCCTACACATGCAATGAAGACCCAGTATTGCCAAAAATAAATAAATAAAAACCTCTTATTAAAAAATTCTACATCTATATGAGATGATGAATGTTACCTAAACATTGTAGTAATCATTTCACAATATATGTAAGTCAAATCATGATGCTATGTACTTTAAACTTATACAGTGCTATATCTCAATTATACCTCAATAAAAATCAAGGGAAAAAAATGAGAGTAAAAGATAAGTACGGTAAAAGTAAGCTAAATAAAAGAAAGTGTTAGTTGCTCAGTTGTGTCTGACTCTTTGCAACCTCATGTAACCCGCCAGGCTCCTCCTTCCATGGAGTTTACCAGGCAAGAATACTGAAGTGGATAGCCAGGCCCTCCTCCAGGGGATCTTCCTGATCCAAGGGATTGAACCCTGGTCTCCTGCATTGCAGGAAGGTTCTTTACCATCTGAGCCACCAGGGAAGTCAAGCTAGGAAAAGAGGGAGGCAAAAAGTATCACAGGCAGAGGAAACTGTGTGCAAAGATTGGGATTTCAAAAAGAGCAGCATCCACGGTAGATACGATTCACAGCCTCAATATCTTTTCTTACCCAGAATATGATTTCAATTTTGTTCAGATATCCAAATCGATCTCTGGATAATCAGGAGAATTTTGATTAGTTTAAACTAGTGTGTGGCATTTCCTTGGTGACTATTATTTATTCAGCCCAATACAATTTAAAGGGAAAGATGTAGTCTATCCTTCAAGGAGATTTTCCTTTCTCTTTCTTGCTGGATGTGATTAAAAAAAAAAAAAAAGCAACAACTTATAACCCTTATTTCCCTTGCTACACTAGCCTTAACATAGAGCTTAACACAAAACTGAAATAAATTGAAATATTTCATAGTAGTAATTGAGTGACAATTGATTTCTATCATATCTAGAGCCTTCCATTCTTTGGACCTCTAGTTTTAGTTCATATTCTCATTACTTGAGCTAGTTTGAGTAGGTGTTTTCTGTCTAAAATCACAAGTATTCTGACAGAGTATTTGACAGGGTAGAAGCAATTCAGTATAACAAGACTATGAAGTAAAACAAAATACAGCTGGAGAAGTAGGCAGAGGCAAAGTCTGTGGGCCTTGTTTCTGGAGGCAATACACACTAAGTTCAGGGCATCCATATAGAAAGAGTTCTTCCACCAAATAGGCACACAATGAGGGATAGAAAGATATAGCAGACTTATGACATGTAGAACTTTGTTCTTATAAACACCAAAGCTCAGTCCATTTAGTTACTTTATTATGGTTACACTACATCCATTTTATTTTTATTCTATATCAGAGATAAGTTATATATTTTGTGAGGGTTGAGTAACTGCCTTTTGAGTACAGTAAGGGATATGGAAATAATACTGGAGAGCTTGATACTGTTTAGTGGTCACAGTCAGATCCTAAAGGCCTTTAAAAATTATTCCAGAATGAAAAAAAATGTAATAAGGTAGGGAGAACTGATCTAGGAGATCAAAACTTTCCAATTACATGAAGAACAGATCAAATAAAATGAAAAACCAAAGTTTAGAAGAAAACTGTGAGCGGGGTTGGTGATGGAAGTGTTATAAAAATTGTCCAATCTCTCTCCCTTTTTACAGTAGAGCTGAACAATAATTTTTAAAATAATGAAAAGGGGAAATTCAGCAATTTGAAAAAGCTTTCATCAGTAGTACACATACGTGGCCTTGCTAGTGACATCCACATGCCACCTTGATACTTCTTAGAAAGAGATTCAGTTCTCTTTAATTTAGTAAGGCAGGGCTAGTAGCTCCATAGGCTTGGTGATAAATGTTGCAAAGGGCTCCTGATCCTATACTTGGTGTACCCCTGGATCCCTCTTGAGGGAGGAGAGACTGGTTCTTTAGGCAGTCTGCTCCCAAGACAATGTCAGCCACTATTTGAGAGAACAGGAATATTTATTTTTTTTAAGTCCAAATATTTACTATCCAAGATTAAGAAGATAAGTCTGTATTCCCATCATTAACAAACTGGACTCTGTTTGCTTTTTTTTTTTAAGGTAAAATTGAAATACCATTTTTTATCATTATTTTACTTACCAGTATAGACATTATTGATATCTTTAAGGTTGATCTTCCTGGTATCATGTAATGACTGAATGTATCTAACTTGTAATAATTTAAATTTGACAAGCATATAAAGGAAAACTATGTTGTTAAAAGTTTCCTGAAGATATAGGTTTTTATTATTTATTTTCTTTTTGACTAGTAAGAGTTTACAATTAAAAGTAATGGGAAAACTCTGAGTGTAATAAAGTATCTTCAAATTAAAAAAAAAAGTGTTGACAAACTATAGAGCAAGTGAAACTGTCATTCATTGCTAATGGGAGTGAAATGGGTATAATCACATCAGAAAATGGTTTGATAGTATCTACTTATGCTAAAATTATATGTGTGCTCTATGATACAGCAATTCCTCTCTTAGATTAATAAGCAAAACACTGTGCTCACGTGCTCAAGCATACTCTGTTGTGTCGACTTTTGCTGCCCCATAAACTGTAGCCTGCCAGGCTCCTCTGTCCATGAGATTTCCCAGGCAAGAATACTGAAGTGTCTTGCCATTTTCTACTCCAGGGGAATCTTCTCAACCTAGGGATTGAACCTGTGTCTCTTGCATTGACAGACAGATTCTTTACCACTTAGTTACCTGGGAAACCTGTTCATATGCTCACCAGACCCCAAATAGAAATTTCCTAAATACTCAATGGAGAATGGATAAATGAATTGTAGTATGCTTACACAACTGAATATTATAAAGAGACATAACAACCTACAACTAACTATATGAAACAATACAGATGAATCTTATAAATATAATGTTACATGAAAGAAAGAAACCACATACAAATGCATACATTATGTATAACTACAAAAACAGTTAAAACTAATCTATGCTGTTATAAATTAAGATAGTGGTTACTTTGGTGGTAGTGATTAGAAAGTGTTCTGAAATGGGATGATGTGTTCTGAAATGGCTTCTAGGATGTTGGTATTATACATGTGTAAATAAAAAGAGAAACATGTGTAATAGAAAAGAATCCATGGGATTCTCCAGGCAAGAATACTGGAGTGGTTTGCCATTTCCTTCTCCAGGGGAAGCTTCCTAACCCGGGGATCGAATTGAGGTCTCCTGCATTGCAGGCAGACGCTTTAACCTCTGAGCCACCAGGGAAGCAAATAGAAAGAGAGCATGATATAAAATTACTTATGTTTCTACTTTTAGAAAATATATATTTTTGAATATACATGAAAACATTCATGTAGTAGATAGAATAATGCCTGCCTCCCCAACCAAAGATGCCTATATCTCTCTCTCTCTCCTAGAAGTGTTAGTCACAAAATTCATGTTGCTGTCCAAGGGATTCTCCAGGTAAGAATACTGGGGTGGGTTGCCATTCCCTTCTCCAGGGTATCTTCCCCACCCAGGGATCAAACCCAGGTCTCCTACCTTGCAGGTGATTCTTTACTGTCTGATTCACCACAGAAGCCCCTAAAGATGCCTTTGCATGCCCTGATTTTCAAAACCTGTGAGTATGTTCCCTTACGTGGTAAAAAGAACTTTGCACATGTGATTATGTTTAAGGGCCTTAAAATGGGGAGATTATCCTGGATTATTTGAATGAGCTCAATCTAATAACATGGGTCTTTCAAAGCAAAGAATCCTTCCCTGCTGTGGTCAGAGGAAGCTATATCTATGGAAGGCAAAGAGAGATAACATTGCTGGCTTTGGAGGAAGGAGAACTTTAGCCAAGGAATGTGGGTGACCTCCAGGAAATATCACATAAGAAACGAATCGCCAGTCCAGGTTCGATGCAGGATACAGGATGCTTGGGGCTGGCGCACTGGGATGACCTAGAGGGATGGTACGGGGAGGGAGGTGGGAGGGGGGTTCAGGATGGGGAACACGTGTGCACCCGTGGTGGATTCATGTTGATGTATGGCAAAACCAATGCAATATTGTAAAGTAACTAGCTTCCAATTAAAAAGAATACATTTGAATCAGTCCTAATGAGGTGGATGAAACTGGAGCCTATTATACAGAGTGAAGTAAGCCAGAAGGAAAAACACCAATACAGTATACTAACACATATATATGGAATTTAGAAAGATGGTAACAATAACCCTGTGTATGAGACAGCAAAAGAGTCACTGATGTATAGAACAGTCTTATGGACTCTGTGGGAGAGGGAGAGGGTGGGAAGATTTGGAAGAATGGCATTGAAACATGTAAAATATCATGTATGAAACGAGATGCCCATCCAGGTTCGATGCATGATACTGGATGCTTGGGGCTCGTGCACTGGGACGACCCAGAGGGATGGTATGGGGAGGGAGGAGGGAGGAGGGTTCAGGATGGGGAACACATGTATACCTGTGGCGGATTCATTTTGATATTTGGCAAAACTAATACAATTATGTAAAGTTTAAAAATAAAATAAATAAATTTAAATAAAAAAAAGAAAGAAAATGAATTTTCCCCTAGAGCCTCCAGAAAGTAATGCCGCCCTGAAGGCACCTTGATTTTTAGCCCACTAAGACCTGTATCTGATTTGTGACCTACAAAATTGTAAAAAATAAGTCTGCATTATTTCAAGTCTCTATGTTTTTGATGATTTGTTATGGTAGCCTCAAAGAAAAGCCTAACAACACAGTTTGGAAGAAAATAACACCAATAAGAGTGTAATTAGAGTGATTGTCTCTGGGTAGTGGAATTACAGGTGATTTTTATTATGATGTTTTTCTTATGCACATTTGATTATTTCCTTAAGATTTCTTAAAGTGGAATTATTGAGTCAAAGGCTACAAATATTTGTAAGTGCCTTGAAATTCAATGTGAATTCCCTTTAAAAAAAGGTTGTACCAATTCCTACTCCTATCTAATATTTCTTTTTGCTGAAACTTTTGGTGACTTGGTTATGCCAGTTCTCTCTCATTCACTTTATGAGCCCCAAGTAAATAAATAAAACAGTAGTAAAATACAGAGCCGAGAAAAGAAGCAAAACTGAAATACAAGTCAGATACTCTATTTTCATGTTACCTTGTAACGTATATCCTTGGGGCCACTTCACCATGCAGAGCATGCTCATGAATGATGCTTCTAAGCTACTCAAGGTTCTCTTACGACTTCAGTTTAATATTAGTACTTACTTTCGCACCACTCTGTTGAAATTAAGAAGGGCCAGCAGCTTCTTCAAAGTTTCAGAATAGCCTCTTCTTGGAACATCCTGAAGTGTCCTTCCTTTTAAAAAGCCATTTCTTTAGAACATAACCTCCCTTCTAGCCTTTTTTTTTCTTTCTTTCTTTTCTGCCTCAAACCTCTCTCCCTGAGATTCTCTCTGCAACAGGTTTCCAGAGCGAGACTCTAAGTACCTGAGATTTTAAGAAGTTGGTACTTCTCTAGGACTTGATGTTCTCTCCCTGTGGGGGAAGAGAGGGCATCCTTTTTCAGCTGATTTCAATCAAGACGCTCACCCTATAATGGAAAAGCTATAAAAAGAATGTGTGTGTATATATATGTATAACTGAATCACTTTTCTGTACAGCAGAAACTAATGCAACATTGTAAATCAACTATACTTCAATTTAAAAAATTTAAAAAGAAACATTTCAATGAATCTAAAAAAAAAAAAAGACACTCCGGCTGGTAAGTAACTTTAAGGTATGGATTCAAGAGACAAATTTTGAAATTGAAAAAAATACATGTGATCCTTATAATTTGCTGTACTGTATGTTTCTAAAAACTATTATAAAATGAATTAAGCATGTATTATCACGTAAAAAAAATGCAGCTATCATGATCCTAAGTCAAAGGCATGAAAAATAAAATACGTATTCCACATTAACAATATTTTCTTGACTTCTTAGAACTTAGAAGACACATGAGGAGGATGATTTAAATAACCCATTTGTCTTTTAAAAAGCTGTTCAAGTAATTTCCAGCTGATATGTTCTTTTTGTTTTGATAAATCTCCCAACACTAAGAAGTGACATTTAAAAATCATTCCTCTGACCTTAGAAATGCTCTCAAGTACTAAGTGCTCAACAGATGTTTGCTGTTCTTGATGATGATGGTATTTTCAGACCAAAAAACATTTTCAAATCTAAGGAGTGACTCACCATTTCTCCCCGTCATCTGCTCCTGCCACTCTTAGTTTATTTAAAACTACAAATAGAGCTAGTCCTTGGATTGCTGTTAACAGGAAGCACTAAGTGCTATTAAATCTTTTTAAAAAAATTATTTGTATTTATTTTTTAAATACCAGCCTTCACTACCAAAGTGGTAGAGCAGCAACTGTATTCAGTGTGATTATTTCAGTGTGACTGCCCTATTGTAGGGGGCTTCCCAGGTCACACTAGTGGTAAAGAACCTGCCTGTCAATACGGGAGACATAAGAGACGGGGGTTCAATCCTTGGGTTGGGAAGATCCCCTGGAGGAGGGCACGGCAACTCACTGCAGTACTCTTGCCTGGAGAATCCCCATGGACAGAGGAGCCTGGTGGGCTACAGTCCACGGGGTCGCAAAGAGTTGGACACGACTGAGTGACTAAGCAGCAGCAAACTAAAATACAAATTCTTCTGATGTTAAGAAGCCAGTTTTTTTTTTCCCCCCAGATATTTTCCCAGAACATCAGTTGAGAGTGAGGGGGAATGAGTGAGGTTGGGTTGGAGATTTGAGAAATGAGAAGGTGTTTTGTTTACTGTCATATAATCAACATTAGCACACTATCTGGTACTAGGTGTAACTACACATGAAAAGTCATGGCATTCTGTTCTTTATATTTTCAGGATATATTTTTATTTTTTGAAGTATGGTTGATTTATAGTGCTTCATATATACAACAGGTGTACAATGTTTCAGGTATATATATGTGTGTGTGTGTATATATATATATATATATATACTTTTTCAGATTATTTTCCACTTCAGATTATTACAAGATATTGAATGTATTTCCCTGTGCTATACAATAGGCCCTTGTTATTTATCTATATATATATATATATATATGTTTGTATCTGTTAATCTCAAACTCCTAATTTATCCTTCTCCTCCTTTCCCCTTTGGTAACCATAAATTTGTTTTCTTTGTAAGTCTATTTCTGTTTTGTTAATAAATTAATTTGTATCATTTTTTAGATTCTGCATATAAGTGATATCATATGATATTTGTCTTTCTCTCTCAGGATAACTTTTGACTTTCTACCTTCACATTCTCATGCTAGCCAACCTGTTTTAGGTGTGCATCTTTCCTTGTCTGACTGGTCTACCATCTTTAGTTTCCCTTCTTCCAAACTATCCCCCACACTGAGTTCTTATTATGCCTATGTTTCTCAGTAAGAGAATGCTGAGTGAATAAATGAATGTATAACTGATTATACAAACATTAACACTTTATAATTATAAACACAATGGATTTCTTTACAGAGAAAAGCTGAACATAATATAAAATGAGAGGTCTCAAGCTTGGGCTTACAGAACTCTCAAGAATGAGGGTCATATAACTTGACACAGAGAGAGTATAAAAAGTAAAATTCTGTCACTCTTGACCTTATGCAAGTAACTTTTGTTTCTAAAAAAATAAAAATAAGTGATAAAAATAAGTCAACATATATGACTTAGCTGAAAGGAAGTACAAGTTTTAAACTTTAAAAATGCTTATTTATTTTCTAATAGAAAGACAAATATATGTTAATTGTAGGATACTGGAGAAATACAGAAAAGTTTAAAGGATCAAATAAAACCACCACTGAAATACTGCTTAACCTTATTTTTTTTTCTAGTTGTGTATTTTAAATTGAGTTCATTCTCTTCTTTATAGTTTTGTATTCTGGCATTTTTGTTTATGTTTTAAGCAATCTGTTATTAAATATTCTTCTAAAACATTTGTTATAATGGCTGCAGCATAGTCTATCTGATAGGGATATCATAATTTAAGCATTTCTTCATTGTTGTTCATTTATGTTGACTTTCTTCCCAGATAAGCTAAAAATATCATGAGACAAAAGTATAGTCATGATCATTATCTTTCCATCAAATGATGATTTTATGAGTTCAGAGAAGTGGAATTAAGTGGATAGTTATCATCTTTTTTTTCCTCCTTAATCTTTGTCACATAACCTTATATCTCTACCTAAAATAAAGTTTATACCCTTCCTTCTGAAAACTACTTTCAGGGAAGCATTCCACATTTTGTAAAACATCTGTGCTCTGGAGCAGACATAGCTTTGCTACTCTTCCACTTAAAAAAAAAAATCTTTTATAAGTGCAGGGACAAAATACTTGAAAGAAAATACTAGTATAAAAGCTACAGTCTTTTTAAGATAATGGTGCTAGCTCTCCTTTGAAATTGGACTCTACTTGTAGTTTACATGTTATTATAGATGAATTTATTAAGATTTCATGATGATGGAAGCAATATAAAGAGCTAAGAGTATGTCTCCTACTGTCCTGGTTTCTATTCCTATTTGTAGGTAATTTGGAAATTTCCAAATTAAAGAATAAAAAAACTTTATATTACAGAGGTTCTAAATTCTCAGAACACCTGTTTTAAAGTCATGTTGCTCTGTTGATGAATCACCCAAGCTTTATAAAATGATTCATCATTAGTCATTATAAAATATAAGCTTAACAATCCATAAGCTCAAAATACTACTATTTTATTAGCTCCATATTTATTGAAGCCATATTACTTTGACTAAGTCTAGAAACAAAGAATGTTCAAAAAGTTTATTCTTCAAAATGGCAGCTCTTTCCATTCCTTCAATGCTCTATTTAGTCATATCTATCAAGGTGACATTTATTAGCAGAGAAAAAACTTGGTAAATTTTCTTTATCCCCCTAAAAGGTAATAGGTCTTTGATCCACGTTTCTGTATAGAGCGTATACTTAACTCCATACAGAACTATGTGTTGTACAGCAAGTATGAGAGCTTAGGTTCTTGAAATTTCCTGTCACCTGAGTATGTTTTCTAATTCATTTCTATTTCTAATTCATGGATGAGAAAACTGATGCCAGTATTGTTTATTAGTGAGATCAAGGTTGCATCTGTGCTCAGACAAGGCTTTAAGGAGAACCAATAGCCCCTGGGTTTCTGATTTGTTGCTGAGTCAACAAAAGACTGTGTTTTCTGGGCACAGTATATTTCAACTCTGCTGTTCCACACCTGCCTGGGGCTCTTTCTAATCAGTGTCAGACGGAGTTTTAATGCTAACCCCCACAGACTGGCATATGTCTTTACTTATGTGCCTTAGAAGTATGCTGTGTACCCGGGAAGCTATGTACTGGGATGAGTATATGGAAATTCATGGGCTTTGGAACCACTTTGGAGCAGCTCCACACTTCATGGGGCTTTTAGTTGCCTCATATTTACAGTGGGAATGTTTAAGTTCCTCTGTCTGAGGATTTTGTGTATTTAGTGAGTTAACTTAGGTATGGCACTTAGCACCATGCCTGGCACATAATAGGCACTCTGCTCTAAAGCAGTATGCATCCTACTGTGCTGGCAAAGCCTTAAGATTGCAGATTCATCTTTTATGGGGGTTATGTAAATGAATTTCTGAAGGTTGTTTTGGTGTTTTCTATTGTATGACTTTTTTACCAGCTGAGCCACAAGGGGAGATGAAGCATTTAGTTCCGGGGTTAACACGGTAGAAATAAGACTTCTAAATGCAGTTATTTGGGAGGAGGGTGGAGGGTTCAGGATGGCGAACACATGTATACCTGTGGCGGATTCATTTTGGCATTTGGCAAAACTAATACAATTTTGTAAAGTTTAAAAATAAAATAAAATTAAAATAAATAAATAAATAAAATCAACTTAGAAGCAAAAATAAATAAATAAATTAAATAACATTAAAAAAATAAATAAATGCAGTTATTTTTCCGGTGTCTAAATAATGGTGAATTTTTGAAAAATGACTTCAAAGTTACTCCAGGACGAAAAGAAAGAAAGAAAGAAAAAAAACCCGGTAACGGGCAGAACTTCTTTCTCATGCTTCCGTTTCATTAAGCATGAAACTAGAAATATAAGAAATGCTAAGAGAAATCATCCACTCATTTTATTGAAGTTTTCTTCCCCCCAGGATGGCATCTAATTGCTTCTCAAACAGTTCTAGTGAGTTGCTTTTAAAAATGTGACTTTATGTTTCTAAAAGAATTCTCCATATCTGTGACTGGAAAGCAAATGAGGTTACACCAAATTTACACTTGCTCTTTCATTAAAACATGTGCTTTGAACACATCATACATTGAAACAAATAACAGGTCCCAAATCATAGAGAACTCGATCACTTTATCATTGCACCTTGTTGTAGCTGCCTTGGACCCTAGGTACTTTCTCTTAAGGGAGAGAATGTTGGAGCTACAAGACATAGGATTAATTACTTTAACCTACTTCTATTTATGAAAGTACAATTCCTGTGGCTCTGTCTGCATCCCACTGCTTCTGAATAACAAAAGAGCATAATTTAGGTTCACCCACTAAGGTCCTGTCCTCATTACTGCAAACAAGACCAAGAGCAATTTTCCCACTGATGGCCTTTTCCCAGCCATTTTGGTCTTGTTTTGAGACCATATTAAGACAGTTTTACATTAATTACCAGAAGAACTTTTATTGTTATTTTGAATTTTAGACCAATAAGGGCGTATCAAACTCTTCAGAGAAAAGGAACCCTAGAATATATACCTCAGTTCAGTTCAGTCACTCAGTTGTGTCCAGGTCTTTGTGATCCCATGGACTGCAGCACTCCAGGCTTCCCTGTCCATGGCCAACTCCCCAAATTTACTCAACTCATGTCCATTGAGTCAGCCATGCCATCCAACCATCTCATCCTCTGTTGTCCCCTTCTCCTCTTGCCTTCAAACTTTCCCAGCATCAGGGTCTTTACAAATGAGTCAGCTCTTCACATCAGGTGGTCAAAGTATTGGAGCTTCAACATCAGTCCTTCCAATGAACACTCAGTACTGATCTCTTTTAGGATGGATTGGTTGGATCTCCTTGCAGCCCAAGGAACTCTCAAGAGTCTTCTCCAACACCACAGTTCAAAAGCATCAATTTTTTGGTGCTCAGCTTTCTTTATAGTCCAACTCTCACATCCATACATGACCACTGGAAAAACCATAGCCTTGACTAGATGGACCTTTGATGGCAAAGTAATGTTTCTGCTTTGTAATATGCTGTCTAGGTTGGTCATAACTTTCCTTCCAAAGAGTAAGAGTCTTTTAATTTCATGGCTGCAATCACCATCTGCAGTGATTTTGGAGCCTCCCAAAATAAAGTCAGCCACTGTTTCCACTGTTTCCTCATCTATTTGCCATGAAGTGATAGGACCAGATGCCATGATCTTAGTTTTCTGAATGTAGAGCTTTAAGCCAACTTTTTCACTCTCCTCTTTCACCTTCATCAAGAGGCTTTTTAGTTCCTCTTCACTTTCTGCCATAAGGGTGGTGTCATCTGCATATCTGAGGTTATTGATATTTCTCCCAGCAATCTTGATTCCAGTTTGTGCTTCATCCAGCCCAGGGTTTCTCATGATATGCTCTGCATATAAATTAACTAAGCAGGGTGACAATATACAGCCTTGACGTAATCCTTTTCCTTTTTGGGATCAGTCTGTTGTTCCATGTCCAGTTCTAACTGTTGCTTCCTGACCTGCATACAAATTTCTCAAGAGGCAGGTCAGGTGGCCTGGTATTCCCATCTCTTTCAGAATTTTCCACAGTTTATTGTGATCCACACAGTCAAAGGCTTTGGCATAGTCAATAAAGCAGAAATAGATGTTTTTCTGGACCTCTCTTGCTTTTTCCATGATCCGGCGGATGTTGGCAATTTGGTCTCTGGTTCCTCTGCCTTTTCTAAAACCAGCTTGAACATCTGGAAGTTCACGGTTCACGTATTGCTGAAGCCTGGCTTTGAGAATTTTGAGCATTACTTTTCTAGCGTGTGAGATGAGTGCAATTGTGTGGTAGGTAGTTAAGCATTCTTTGGCATTGCCTGTCTTTGGAATTGGAATGAAAACTGACCTTTTCCAGTCCTGTGGCCACTGCCGAGTTTTCCAAATTTGCTGGCATATTCAGTGCAGCACTTTCATAGCATCATCTTTTAGGATTTGTAATAGGTCAACTGCAATTCCATCACCTCCACTAGCTTTGTTTGTAGTGATGCTTCCTGAGGCCCACTTGACTTCACATTCCAGGATGTGGGATGGGGGGGCGTTATAGGGTAAACTGACTATGCAGCCTTGGGAGCTGCTTTTCAACAAGATGATGTGTGTGCATATATGTTGAGATGAGTGTCATTGTGAGTTGGGGTTCCTTACAGAGTAGCTGGAGAGTTTTCCATTTCTGGAGAAGTGGTTAGTTATTTAGTAACAAATTCTTTTTTAGGCCAGAACATGACAATTTTGAGTTGTAGCTCTCCACACCTTGTGCTTTGTGTGCTAGTATGGGAAAGTGTTATCAACTGTAACCCAGATATTCATTGACTTGCTAACTTCCAACTGAGTAGAAACAGGGTCTCCGACTTACAACCTATGAATGTTCCTCAGTTATTTCAGAGAGTCCTCAGAGTATTGCTTCACCTAAGCCTAAAAACCAGCTTGTCAGCTAGCTTCATGAGTGAGGTCTTTTGTATTCTTCCTCTCTGACTCCCATTTGTTTGTAACCACTACCCTTAAAATATCCTGGCAGGACCTCACTGCTATTGTAGACCATAATGATGAAGGGTAGCAGAATGAACCACCCCCAAACATGGAAAACTTAAAAAAAATTTTTTTTTCTTCCTCTATGTCAAGGATCTTCTCTTTGGGTAGCAGGATTGTATTTTGTTTCTTAGCTTTTCCTTCTGATGTACTCTCTTTAGAAGGAAGCAGTAGTAACAGTGCCAAACCCAGTCCAAAAACCCAGTGTGAAGTTAAGTGAAAGTTGCTCAGTCGTGTCCAACTCTTTGCGACTACATCGACTACAGTCCATGGAATTCTCCAGGCTGGAATACTGGAGTGGGTAGCCTTTCCCTTCCCCAGGGGATCTTCCCAGCCCAGGGATAGAACCTAGGTCTCCCACATTGCAGGTGGATTCTTTACCAACTGAGCTATCAGGAAAAAACCCAGTGTAGATCGAGCTTATTCCATCCCCTTGAGTTCTTCCAGTCTCCCTCAGTCCCCCTCTTCCAAACAAAACTTTTTCTTTTCTCATGTAGTTGCGAAGTAAAAGCTCCAGTATACATGACCGGAAACCATTCTTATGAAGGGTAGAAGAATATGTCACCCCAAAATTTGCCCCTTCAGAATAATGATTATTTTGAATTTTACTTAGGAAATTGCTGGCACAAGATGGACATTCTGATCTTCTTTTGTCCTCCTGAAGGCAGGAGCTAAATCTCCCATGTGAGATATCCTCCTTGTACCAGGAAGACAGAGAGATACCCTTACCACCGGAGACAAGGTATTTAGGGCCTAGAAGTTAGACAGGAAGGGATCAGGGCACAACCTTTAAAAAAATGACATAACCTTTGGACACGACATAAACTGGTTAGAACCAACTAGGTCCAAGATGGCAGATGAGTTGACTTCCACTAGACCTTGAGCCTTAGTATGCACTTACTGTAATATATCAACAAGCAACATGACACACTCACAGGCTTCCCTCCCCTTTGAAGTCCCAAACCACTCTCCCCAACATCTTTTGTCTTTATCCGAATATCATCTTCAGGTGAGGATTTTGGCCATTTTAGAGAGTTAGTTCTCTTGGGTCTCTTTCACATATGTTATTAAACTTAAAAAAAAAAATTTCTCCTGTAAATATGTCTCATGTCAGTTTAATTCTTAGACCAGCCAAAAGTACTTAGCTGCTACTGCTAAGTCACTTCAGTCGTGTCCAACTCTGTGCGATCCCATAGATGGCAGCCCACCAGGCTCCCCTGTCCCTGGGATTCTCCAAGCAAGAACACTGGAGTGAGTTGCCATTTCCTTCTCCAATGCATGAAAGTGAAAAGTGAAAGGGAAGTCGCTCAGTCGTGTCCGACTCTTTGCGACCCCATGGACTACAGCCTACCAGGCTCCTCTATCCATAGGATTTTCTAGGCAAGAGTACTGGAGTGGGGTGCCATTGCCTTCTTCAATAAAAGTATTTAGAAGGGTAGACAAAAATGTCTTCCTCCCCAACAATTCTCTGAGTGTATTCAATGGTTTGGGAGGTGGTACTTTGCTTAAAGCTGGAAGCAAGGGGAACTATTTGTAATGTCCCTTTCAACACTTTCAGTAGAAAATATGATACTCTATATCAGTTATGGGGGACATTCTCCATTTTCCAAGTAATTTCAAGACTGATATGTCTTAAGTTGCTTTTAACGTATAAATGAAAAACTGCACAGAAGTAGTGATTCCTGCTCACCTTGTATAATAAAGAAACAAAAGTATCTTAAAATACATAAGCATGTTGAAAGGAATTACCTATAACCACCACCACCAAGAAAGAAAATCATAAGTTGCAGAAAATCTATTTTATTTTAATCAAGTTTATATAGCTATAACAATTGAATAGGAGGAATAAGCAAGGTTATTTACAGAGGTTAAGTAAAACCTAACAGAGCCAGATTCCAAATGGAATGATTATGGACCAAGAATAACTAGACGTGGGAGTGGAAGAAAGACTATACAATGCTGATGCCTCAGTAAAGGTTCAGGGCAAGAAGATTGGATCCAAAGTATCAATATTAACAATTACTAAAAAAGTTGTGTACACTAAACTGGAAATTAGAGAATTGAGATTTCATTGGAACTATCTCCTCAGTGGAAAAGAAGTGTTGCTTCCAACTTTTAGAAAACAACAACAATTTTTTTTAAGATAAGAAGGGGATCATATGGACATGTCAAAAGGCTACTACTTAACTGGAAGAAAGATACAAGGCAAAGCATATGTTACAGGGGACAGCTAAGAAACAATTGCTGTTGATTTAATTTTTATAACAAATCCTACTGCTGATAAGGAACAAACTTTAAAGAAATAAACTCTTGTGGGAGAAAATTCTATAAAAACTGATGGGAAGAAATAGGCAGAATTGCCTGCCATGCCACTTAGGAAAACAACTTTACATGCAACACAAGAGATAAGGAATATTATGCAAAAATATTTTTTATAAATAATATAACAAAAGGAAAAAAATACTGTTTGACTGCCAGTCAAAATATAGTGCTGACATGAAAAGAAAAAGGGTGGGTGAAACTGGGCTGCAGTGAGATGGCTGACTAGGGCCCTGGAGGATGGATCATATTCTTGTTAGCTGAGCCCTAGGACAATGTCGTAGGCCCTCTATCCAGAGTAGGGAGGTACTTCCTCTTCCTTTCCACAACTAGCCCATGGGGCTATGGTGAAGTCATCTGCCCAGGGTCACACAGCTAGTAAATGGCGGAGCTGGAACTCAGCAAAGTTGTTCTGACTATAAAGCCTGTGCTTTTCCCATTAAACTGAGATACATCTAGAAAGCATAAGATCATCCTTGCAATATATTTAGTAGAATGTATAGTCCTCAGAAGGTTTACATTTCTTAGTTCCACAATCACAATGCTATTAACAATAAGAGGTGTGTTAGCAGAGCATCAAATCTGTAAATAAAACATTGAAAAAATTAATAAATCCTTATTTACACAGGAAAAAAGATAGACCTGGAAATGGGCATAAAGAAGGCAAAATATTCCATCTCCACATATACCATAGTTTAACAGATGATGGAGATGGAATGTTCTTAGTTGCTAAAACAAACAGAAGGAAAAACTGGGTTTTAATACAGGACATTATAAAGAATATCGTTATGAAGAAGAGTTCTGTATTAACAAAACCATTTCTATTTCTTTTGGGCAGTTCAAGTTCATTTGCTGGGGTAATAAAGAATTGTGTGCAATAAATAATCCCATACAACAAATGTTTTTCCTACTCCTTAAATTTATATTATCTTTTGTAAAGATAATTGTGTGTTTTCATATTCCATTTTGTGGAACTGATGTATAGAATGAACACAAAACTTTCTGTGTACTTTCCATACTTCCAGTAACTTTAAAACTGCCTTCCTTGACTCCATTCTAGACCCCTTTAATTTTATTCTTCCTACTGTTGCCAGAATGAACTTGGTAAAACACAAGCCTGAAAATGATAGTTTTTGGTTTCATAGTTGTCAATGACACCCCATTGCTCCAGCCTGCCTTTCTGGAGTCATCTTCATTTCTCCCCCTCAAGCACTCTTCAAGTTAACTATACCAAATTTCTGACTGTTCCCAAAGGGAGGAAGCTACGCTGCCTTTGTGCATGCTCTCTTTCATGTCCAAAATGTATTTTCCCAACTTTTTAAAACCTGACAATGCCATCTTTCCATTAGCTCAAATAACATATTCTCAGTGAAACTTTCCAGAGTCCATCAGATAGAATTATGATCCATTTTTATATATTTTTCTGATCAATATTTTTGGACTCTGAATGGGTCTTATCACCAACAAAGATATTTATTATGGTGGTGTTTCCTCACTCCACTGAAAATCTGTTACTCATTAGATAGCACATCTTAGAATTAAAGAACAATTACAGTTATCCCCTCATCTTTGTTACTGTAGCACTGACATTCATTCATTTAGCAACTCTGAAGTGCCTATGAAGTACCAGACACTATGCCAAATTCTGGGAATACAATAGTGGAAAACACAGACATGTCCTACATACATTCTTGATGTGGAGACAGACAAATAAGACAAAACAACAGGTAAATCTTAAATTAATCAACAAATAAAGTAATAGGATTGTGTGACATGGTAGAAAGTAATCAAAGAGAATGCTACTAAAGTACATCCTTTTGGAATGTGTTATTGTTGTGGTCGTGTCAGGTGCAACCCATTTTCTTTCCTTTCTTGGGCATATGACTAGAATATATCTCCTGATCTTCTTGCATCTGGATGGGGCCATGTGACTAGTTCTTGCTAATGGAATGTGAGTGGCGCCATGCATGTCACAGTTTGGGTAAGGATGTTAAAAATAGGTGAGCCTTTTCCATATTCTTTCCCTGTTCTTGTCACCGAAGCAAAGGATCCAGTCGAGGACTCTGAGGCTCCTAGGGATGGCAGACCACAAAATGCGAAGAGTATGGGGTCCTAAATGATTTCATAGATGGCTTCCCACTCATGACCTAATTGGACTATGTGGAAAATGAGAACTAAATCTTTATTCAGTGTAGTCTGTGAGACATTGAAATTGTTTGTTACAGCAGTTAGACTCTCTTGACTTATCTGGTGATTGTAGCCTCTGATGGGCCAGGATCAATGTAAGAACTTGAGACAGGGATATGACTATCTCAGAAAAACATTTGTTCCCTTTTGGGAGTTGTCACAAAGAATCTTGATCCTACAATTCAGGAATTACTCTGTAGGTAATTTAACTCTTCTTATCATATGCCCATTGCTCTATTGAGGAAGTGACAATAACAATCTACCAAAGCAAAAGAACTCTGACCTCTCCCAGAGTAAAGCTTAGTAGTTAGGTAAACAAACTTTCTTAGTGTCTTTTATCCTTCTGATGTGTAGTTAGCTAATTATTGCTATAGACTCTTTCGCAGTGCTTTAATCATTCTTATAACCACTAAATGGTATCATATATCAACTGGAAACTTGTAGCAAAACAAGATAAAAGATTTAACCTCTCTTTTAGTGTGATGACCTATTTGAACACACACTGCTTCAACAGGAACTAGGATGTGTATAAAGACATTCTGCCTGCCAATTAATTAAGCTCAGCATTTTTCAGCAGTCTTGGTTCAAGACATACAGGCTAATTTGGTCAAGCATTACCAATTACAGAGAAACATTTGCTGGGACTCGGGCAGAGATAAGGTGATTGTCTCCAAGTTGAGCCATACATGTTCTAGAAATAAAAAACCCAGAATATTGCCTCTAACCCACTTTGCCTTGTTGTTGTTCAGTTGCTGTGTCTAACTCTTTGCGATTGCATGGACTGCAGCATGCCAGGCTTCCCTGTCCTTCAATATCTCCCAGAGTTAGCTCAAATATGTCGATTGAGCTGGTGATTCCATCTAACCATCTCATCCTCTGTCACCCCCTTCACCTCCTCCCCTCAGTCTTCACCAGCATGAGGGACTTTTCCAATGAGTTGGCTCTTCACATCAGGCGGTCAAAGTATTGGAGCTTCAGCTTCAGCATCAGTCTTTCCAGTGAATATTCAGGGTTTATTTCCTTTAGGATTGACTGGTTTAATCTCCTTTTTATCCAGGGGATTCTCACCACAATTTGAAAGCATCACTTTTTTGGTGTTCAGCCTTCATTATGGTCCAACTCTCACCCATATATGATTCCTGGAAAAACCACGGCTTTGACTATACAAACCTTTGTCAGCAAAGTGATGTCTCTGCTTTTTAATATACTTTCTAGGTTTGTCATAGCTTTTCTTTCAAGGAGCAAGTGTCTTTTACTTTCCTGGCTGCAGTCACAATACAGTGATTTTGGAGTCCAAAAAAACAAAATCTGCCACTGTTTCCACTTTTTCCCCATCTATTTGCCATGAAGTGATGGGATCAAATGCCATGATAATAGCTTTTTGAATGTTGAGCTTTAAGCCAGCTTTTTTTACTCTCCTCTTTCACCTTCATCAAGAGGTTCTTTAGTTCCTCTTCTCTTTCTGCCATTAGAGTGAGGCTGGGTCATTTCTGCTTGATGAGAAATGAAGAACAATAATTTCATTAATTGCCCATGTCCCTACTTGGACATGTTAAAAGAAAAAATAGGTGAGTTTAATTAATTTAATGAATACTGTTTAATTCAATATTTGAGAATATGGATGGGAGTGATGTGGGTTTAAAGTGAATAGGGAGGCCATATGGACTTTTCCTGTGAAAGAGGCCCAAACAACAGCAAAGCTTTCAAATTATTAGTGCAATTGAGGAAGTAATATTTAGAAACTTCATTAAAACCTCTCAAAATGGACATCTGTAAGGTTGATGAAAAATTGATGAATAGAGATGTGATTGTTTTTAATGCATTACATTTCTTGGGAATAATGTGCTGCTTAGAATGCTTTGAGAATATACCAGAAGAAAGCCAAGCAATATGATCTGACCACCCGACAAGGAAAGGACAGTACCTGGCAGCCAAGCTGGACAGGGTGTCCATGGCTCTAAACTGCAAAAGGAGTGAGCAGTGACAGATGCTTCCAGACACTTGGCAACGGACATTTAGCAAGAGACCCAATTTCTAATGGACTCAGTGTACAAAGAATTATAGGTCCTCTCCTGGTCATTCCAGACATCTAAATCATAGACAGCTAGCTGTACTGAATAACAGCCTGAATGCTGAAATAAAAGACACTCGTTTGAATTCTGGCTCAATCATAAAGAGACAGACACAACTGAGCATGCACGCATGCACACAAATCGGTTACTGCTATGTGACTGTGGACATATTACTCAACCTACCTTCACTGTCCATACCTATGAAATGCAGATTAAAATGCCTATTGATGAATATTAAATGACATGATACAGAAATATCATTTGTTTAGCACATTTCAAGAGTTCAATAAATGGCAGGTATTAATAATACTGCCTTCCAAAATGAACTTTCTCCACTCTCCCCTCAGTGCTCCACTCCAAACTCCATACACATAGATATATGCTTGAGTAATTTTAGTAAACAGGGCCTAGTAGGAGAATTGTGAAGCATATGCACATAGTTAAGTTACAGCAGTTTTGTTATTTCAAAATATTTTAAATCAATGCCAGAAAGAGAAATAGACACATTAGTAATTATGATACAGTAAGATTTTGTTGATAAGTAAATTGTTTTCTTTCACAAAAGGCAAACCTGTCATCTTTGGTCTTGAAAAGAAAAATCACAGATGTGATTAAAAACCTCAGAGAATAAGTAGAATTATTTAAATTAGATTCCGCAACTCTATATTTCATAATTATGAGAATCTGCTTATTCAAAATTATGTGTAATGGCATGATTGTGGGATTTCCTTGCTAATAAGAATAAAATACTAATAAAAAAATCCATTTTTCATCAGTTCCATGGTGCTTACCATGGTAACCAATCTCAGTGGCATTATTTCATTAATACTAATTGAAAGGGGAACAAACTTTTACAGTTTAGACTTAAATTATGTGGGTGAGCTTAAAAATAACAGGTGTAAAAAACAAAGTGCTCTTCTGTTTGTCACTACTGTATAGGATAGTTCAATAATTTCTCTTTGGCAGGTCCTGTATAAGGTATAGTGAACACTGCTTGTGCACCACTTCAAATCCTTTGGTTTCATCTCCTACCCAGTCATACCTGGGCAACCTGGCAGGCTGCAACCAACTTCAGTGCAACTGGCAGTCCCTTGTCTCTGGCCAGCCATAAATGACTCTCTCTTCTGGGTACAGGGCTTCTCTGATTCCTTGCCCAGTGATACTCTAAGAAGACATTTGACACTCAAGCACGGGCAAACTGGAAACAGGTGGGGAAAGTCAATACCTGTAGGGCAACATTTAGCCAGTAGTTAAATGCTTTTCCCTTTCTTTTACACAGATGCTCTTGGGTTGCATTTCATGAGGCAACTTAGATGGTCCTACATGATTGAACACTCATAGTGGTGGGCCATCTGATAATGCAGACTTGAATTGGTTCTCTTTTCTTTCCCTCTGTCTTTCATTCCTAGTTTATCCCATAAACCAACTCTGAATGCTTGGGAGTGGGCTCCTGGGACCCTGTGTTGAAGATTTCTGGTACTTCATGTAAAAGAATCCATGATCCATTACCCCACTGAGTGTTTTCCATCCCTGAATTAGGTTGCCATCTGAGGGATTTCTTTCTCATTGGAATCTATAAATTCATGAAAATCTTAATATAAGTTTGATATCTGGAAAACACTAGAAGGTTCATCATCACAAAAGCCCAAGTAGGATGTGCTTTCTTTTTTTGTTTAATATACTGTGGGCTCATCTTCATGGAGCATGTTTTGCTATACAAATCAGATCATATTCACTACTCTGAAGTTTCTTCCAACTTCTAGTCCAGAAAACCCCAGAAGAGTTAGAAAGTCACTCAATGAACTTTAGTATGTAAAGCTATATGTGTGTCTAGTGATGTTTTTAAAATCAATTCTTGAGTGAGTTATACTATTAATTTCCTCATTAGAACAACTAAAATTTTAGATGAACTATTTTACATTTGGTATCTTTTTAAAAGTTATTAAAAAAAAGTTATTTTAAAAAGCTTTACTGAAGTATAGTTGATTTACAAAATTGTGTTAGTTTCAGGTGTATACATTAGATCCCTTTTAACACATGAACACCCCCTAAAGTTCAGAGGAAAAATGAAATTCAATCAAACTTGAGTTAACATTATATTCTCTTTGTCCACCTCAACTTATATCACTTGGATCAAGTAGAATACAAGTGATATAATTTAGGGGCCTTACTAGGTGGCATGAATGGTAAAGAACCTGCCTGCCAACGCAGGAGATGCAAGAGACAGGGGTTTGATCCCTGGGTTGGGAAGATCCCCTGGAGGAAGGCATGGCAACCCACCCTAGTATTCTTGCCTTGAGAATCCCATGGAGAGAGGAGCCTAGAGGGCTATGGTCCATGGGGCCACACAGAGTTGGACACTACTGATGTGACTTAGCACACATACAGCATGGCATAACCTAGAGCCTATAGTGCTAAATGTATTTTATATGTGCTCCATAAATGATCTATATTGCACATTAAAAATATTGAGAAAGTTTGCAGTGCTGATGGATCATGTAGCAATCCTTGAGTAAATTTTTCTTGCCCCTTAAGAGCTCGAAATTCTCCATCCAGGCTTCAGCAATACATGAACCGTGAACTTCCAGATGTTCAAGCTGGTTTTAGAAAAGGCAGAGGAACCAGAGATCAAATTGTCAACATCTGCTGGATCATCGAAAAAGCAAGAGAGTACCAGAAAAACATCTATTTCTGCTTTATTGACTATGCCAAAGTCATTGTGTGGATCACAATAAACTGGAAAATTCTGAAAAAGATGGGAATACCAGAGCACCTGACCTGCCTCTTGAGAAACCTATATACAGGTCAGGAAGCAACAGTTAGAACTGGACAGGGAACAACAGACTGGTTCCAAGTAGGAAAAGGAGTACATCAAGGCTGTATATTGTCACCCTGCTTATTTAACTGTAATGCAGAGTACATCATGAGAAACGCTGGTCTGGAAGAAGCACAAGCTGGAATCAAGATGCCGGGAGAAATATCAATAACCCCAGATATGCAGATGACACCACCCTTATGGCAGAAAGTGAAGAGGAACTCAAAAGCCTCTTGATGAAAGTGAAAAAGGAGAGTGAAAAAGTTGGCTTAAAGCTCAACATTCAGAAAATGAAGATCATGGCATCTGGTCACATCACTTCATGGGAAACAGATGGAGAAACAGAAACAGTGTCAAGACTTTATTCTTTTGGGCTCCAAAATCACTGCAGATGGTGACTGCAGCCATGAAATTAAAAGATGCTTACTCCTTGGAAGGAAAGTTATGACCAACCTAGATAGCATATTGAAAAGCAGAGACATTACTTTGCCAACAAAGGTCCATCTAGTCAAGGCTATGGTTTTTCCAGTGGTCATGTGTGGATGCGAGAGTTGGACTGTGAAGAAAACTGAGCGCTGAAGAATTGATGCTTTTGAACTGTGGTGTTGAAGAAGACTTCTGAGAGTCCCTTGGACTGCAAGGAGATCCAACCAGTCCATTCTAAAGGAGATCAGCCCTGGGTGTTCTTTGGAAGGAATGATGCTAAAGCTGAAACTCCAGTATGTTGGCCACCTCATGTGAAGAGTTGACTCATTGGAAAATACTCTGATGCTGGGAGGGATTGGGGGCAGGAGGAAAAGGGGACAACAGAGGATGAGATGGCTGGATGGCATCACTGACTTGATGGACTTGAGTCTGAGTGAACTCTGGGAGTTGGTGATGGACAGGGAGGCCTGGCGTGCTGCGATTCATGGGGTTGCGAAGAGTCGGACACGACTGAGCGACTGAACTTAATTGAACTGAAGAGCTGAGAAAAACTGATCAGAATGTTTTCTTATGTTTTTCACATTCACTATCAGTTTTAATATAAGTTCCTTGTGGGGAGGCAGTAGTATCTTTCTGCATGATTCACGACATATTTATAACTTTTTTTTCTTCTCATGGACTTGTCTACACTGCAAGGAACATAAAATCCTGGGTATTTGAAAATTAAAGAACAGCAGCAAAGGACCAGATGCTGTAGTTATGAAAGTTGCAAAAGTATCATAAACACCAGGTGTGCCTTACAAATGTACAGGTTTTTTTTACCCTGCCACACTATTATCATATGGTTCCAACATCTGTTCATTCCTGTCTGGGCTTCCCACAGACAGTATTTATTAAAATCAAATACACACTAGCTCTCACTTATGTGCCTTGAGCAGGAAGTGCCACAGTGGCCTTATTATGAAGTATAAGTGAGCCAATAAAAATTTATTTTTATCAGTAAACTTACAATTATTCTTATAACCCAATATACTATCATCTGCCTTTGATGTGCCTTCTACTTGCTAATTACTCCATGGTTTCTGTGGGAGTGGGGTCAACACAAAAAATTTTGCACTAATTCTAAATATTTAGAGGCTGAGAAGGGGGCCAGTTGACCTTTCAGAAGAGTTTATGGTAGAGAAGATTATTAAAAAAAAATTCTGCTTTCTTATTTTCAACTAGAGGACATATTAGAAAACAAAATAAATAAATATAAACAAATATTTTAATGAAAATATTAAAAAGCCTCAAAGGCCTACATTATAAAATGATATATTAGAAACAGTCCACCCAATATAGAGGAAGTAACACTGGTCTAGAAATTGTCTTATGTTCTGGTTTTTAATCTACCCCTACCACTCTTTGGGCTTTCTAGGTGGCACTAGTGGTAAAGATCCCACCTGACAATGTAGGAGATGAAAGAGAGGGGGGTTTGACCCCTGAGTTGGGACGACCCCCTGGAGGAGGGCATGGTGACCCACTCCAGTATTCTTGCCTAGAGAATCCATGGACAGAGGAGCTTGTTGAGTTGCAATCTATAAGGTCCCAAAGAGTGGGGTACGACTGAAGTGACTTAGCAAGCACATACCACTCTTCAGGTCGTAGTTTTCTCATCTGGGAAATGAGACTGGAAAATATATACTATGTTCACTTCAGGTTTGATGATTTATGACTCTAATGATAAAAAGCCTTCAATGATAGAAAACTTTTCTGTAGCCCTATGATTTCACACATTCCTTTGTTTTATGATTGGTGCTATGGATGGACAACCCAGATAATCACATTGGTGTGATTATTCACCTAGAGCCAGATATCCTGGAATGTGAAGTCAAGTGGGCCTTAGAAAGCATCACTATGAACAAAGCTAGTGGAAGTGATGGAATTCCAGTTGAGCTCTTTCAAATCCTGAAAGATGATGCTGTGAAAGTGCTGCACTCAATATGCCAGCAAATTTGGAAAACGCAGCATTGGCCACAGGACTGGAAAAGGTCAGTTTGCATTCCAATCCCAAAGAAAGGCAATGCCAAAGAATGCTCAAAGTACCTCACGATTGCACTCATCTCACATGCTAGGAAAGTAATGCTCAAAATTCTCCAAGCCAGGCTTCAGCAATATGTGAACTGTGAACTTCCAGATGTTCAAGCTGGTTTTAGAAAAGGGAGAGGAACCAGAGACCAAATTGCCAACATCTGCTGGATCATGGAAAAAGCAAGAGAATTCCAGAAAAACATCTATTTCTGCTTTATTGACTATGCCAAAGCCTTTGACTGTGTGGATCACAACAAACTGTGAAAAATTCTGAAAGAGATGGGAATACCAGAACACCTGACCTGCCTCTTGAGAAATTTGTATGCAGGTCAGGAAGCAACAGTTAAAACTGGACATGGAACAATAGACTGGTTCCAAGTAGGAAAAGGAGTATGTCAAGGCTGTATATTGTCTCTGCTTATTTAACTTCTATGCAGAGTACATCATGAGAAACGCTGGGCTGCAAGAAGCACAAGCTGGAATCAAGATTTCCGGGAGAAATATCAACAACCCCAGATATGCAGATGACATCACCCTTATGGCAGAAAGTGAAGAGGATCTAAAAAGCTTCTTGATGAAAGTGAAAGAGGAGAGTGAAAATGTTGGTTTAAAGCTCAACATTCAGAAAACGAAGATCATGGCATCTGGTCCCATCACTTCATGGGAAATAGATGGGGAAACAGTGGAAACAGTGTCAGACTTTATTTTTGGGGGCTCCAAAATCACTGCAGATGGTGAGTGCAGCCATGAAATTAAAAAATGCTTACTCCTTTGAAGGAAAGTTATGACTAACCTAGATAGCATATTCAAAAGCAGAGACATTACTTTGCCAACAAAGGTCCATCTAGTCAAGGCTATGGTTTTTCCAGTGGTCATGTATGGATGTGAGAGTTGGACTGTGAAGAAAGCTGAGTGCTGAAGAATTGATGCTTTTGAACTGTGGTGTTGGAGAAGACTCTTGAGAGTCCCTTGGACTGCAAGGAGATCCAACCAGTCCATTCTAAAGGAGATCAGTCCTGGGTGTTCATTGGAAGGACTGATGCTAAAGCTGAAACTCCAGTACTTTGGCCACCTCATGAGAAGAGTTGACTCATTGGAAAAGACCCTGATTGTGGGATGGATTGTGGGCAGGAGGAAAAGGGGACCACAGAGGTTGAGATGGCTGGATGGCATCACTGAGTCGATGGACATGAGTTTCAGTGAACTCCGGGAGTTGGTGATGGACAGGGAGGCCTGGTGTGCTGCAATTCATGGGGTCACAAATAGTCGGACATGACTGAGCGACTGAACTGAACTGAACTGAAATGATGGATGGCAAGTTTGTGTCTCTCCTAAAATTCATGTTGAAACCCTCACCTTAACCCTCAATAATATGTTATTAGGAGATGGGCCTTTGAGAATTAAGTCATGAGGGTAGAAATCCTCAGGGTGGGATTCGTGTCCTTATAAGAGGAAGAAGAGAGCAAAAGCCCTCTTTCTTTTGTCATGTGAGAGCACAACAAGAAGTCAGATACAGTCAAATACAGAAGAGGGCTCTCACCAGAACTGGACCATGCTGGCACCCTGGTCTCAGACTTTCAGCTTCCAGGGCTTAAAAAATTAAGTTTTTGGTTATAAACCAGTTTATAGTACTTTGATATAATAGTCCAAACCTCAACAATTATTTTTTCTAACTTAACAGGAAATACCCACATTGTATCTGAGTTATCCTAAACACTAATCAAGTAGATTACAAATGAATAAAGGTTTTGACTGAGTTTTTAAAAAGATGGCTAAAAAGACAGAAATTATAAACTGTCAAGCAAATATTGGAAGAATTGGAAAATCAGAACCTCTATCTACCTTGTATCATACACAAAAATAGATTCCAGATGGATTAAAGACTCAAAAGCATACAGATGTGTGGTGGACACTATGAAGAATGGCCCCAGATGTCTCTTTACTGAAGGACTTATTGCCCCATCTGCTGAGAGTGCTGCCAGGAGACAATCTTCAGATTCTGGCCTCTTCACTAATTACTTCAGCTGCAAAGAACTGCCTCCTGCAGGGTCACACCCCTTCCCTGGGCAGCCCACATCCAATGACTAATGAAAAAGAGGGGATATATAGGCCTGGCCATCTCAGCACCACCCAGAAAACTTCTGAAGTACCATTTGAGCCCAGAGGTGTCCATGAAATGGATTGGGGTTGTCATCAACTCAGCATGGCAGCTCAGCTTCTCCCTCTGACAGCTTCTGCTACCTTGTCCTAACATTTTCCTCCATGTTAGTCCCCAAATCATTCCCTAAGAAACATCAAAAAGGCTAAACTCTGTTTCATATTCTACATACTGGGGAACTCAACTTGCAACAACACATTCCATGAAAATGTAAAAGAGTATCTTGAAAATAACTTTGAGTGTGGGAAAGGCTTTCTTAAACAGAACATAAAAGCTACAAAGTCATAAAGGAAGAAATGTAGAGATATGATTATGTGAAAGTTGAAATTTTCTTTCTGTATTTTGAAAAGCATTTTAAGATTAAAAGACAGGCATTAGATCTGGTGAAAAATATTTTTAACATGCACAATACACAAAGAATTTATATCCACAACATATAAAGAATTCCTACAAATCATTAAAAAGTCACCCTCCACCAAAAAAGACTAATGTGTATGAAGAAATCCAAGGAAAAGAGATGTTGCCAATAAAGTAGGAAAAGATGTTCTCAGGTTTATTTGAAATCAAAGAAATCTTCCTTGAAATCAAAGACATAAAAACAATAAGCTAACTTGTATAATGAGAAAGATTGATAATATATGCAATTGGCAAGAGGGTGGGGGAAATGGACATTTTATATTTGTGGAAATATACCTTTTTTTTGAAGGACACTTTGGCAATAATCTTTCAACACTTTAAATGTGCATACTTTTAGATCTAGAATTTCTCCTTTTAGGAATACATGCTACAGAAATATTAGCAAATGCACACAAAATTGTGTAGAAGAAATTGGGGGAAAGTATTTCTATAAAAGAAAGATATTTGAAACAAACACCCCCAAATGAGAGTATGTTTAAAATCATTTATCGTGTGCCCATACTATGAAATGCTATACCAAATCACTTTAGTCACGTCTGACTCTTTGTGACCCCATGGACTGTAGCCCACCAGGCTCCTCTGGCCATGGGGTTCTCCAGGCAAGAATACTGTAGTGGATTGCCACACCTTCCTCCAAGGGATCTTCCCAACCCAGGGATCAAACCTGTGCCTCCTGCATTGCAGGTGGGTTCTTTACCTCTGAGCTACCAGGGAAGCCCAGGAAATGCTATGCTGCTGTTGCTGCAGCTAAGTTGCTTCAGTTGTGTCCGAATTTGTGCGACCCCATAGATGGCAGCCCACCAGGCTCCCCCATCCCTGGGATTCTCCAGGCAAGAACACTGGAGTGGGTTGCCATTTCCTTCTCCAATGCATGAAAGTGAAAAGTGAAAGTGAAAGTGAAGTCACTCAGTCGGGTCCGACCCTCAGCGACCACATGGACTGCAGCCTTCCAGGCTCCTCCATCCATGGGATTTTCCAGGCAAGAGTACTGGAGTTGGGTGAGGAAATGCTATCTATAAAAGATGCTAAAAGGAATGAGGTTCATCCATATGTATCAGCATATGATATTCATGATATATTGCTAACAGAAAATGCATAATACATTTATATATGTATACATTTTATAAATGCATAAAAAATTTCTAGAAAAAGATGCACACTAGAACAGGGGAATTAGGAGTGGTACTGTGGAAAGGAGACATTTACTTTTACTCTGGATACCTCTGAATTATTCAATACTTTTATATGGAGCTTACATTACTTTTATGATGAAAACATTAAAAAAAAAGATAAAGAATAATGGACAGGGAGGCCTGGCCTGCTGCGATTCATGAGGTCGCAAAGAGTCAGACACGACTGAGTGACTGAACTGAACTGAATTGCTACTATTGGTGGCTTATATGGTAAAGAATCTGCCTGCAATGTGGGAAACACGGGTTTGATCTCTGAGTTGGGAAGATCCCCTAGACAAGGGAACCACTATCCACTCCAGTATTCTTGCTTGGAGAATCCCATGGACAGAGAAGCCTGGAGGTCTATAGTCCAAAGAGTCAGATATGACTGAGTGAGTAACACTACTACTGCTATGATTACTACTCTTACTACTACTACTAATGTTACTAGAGACAGTCATTTGGAAATTCTTTCAATCTAAATATTCTGTAATATATCCTATAGAATTCCATTTTTCTGAAAATGACCTGATTTAAATTATCTAATCACACTACATCCAAATCCTCTTTCATACAAATAAAACCAAGTAAGTGAAGTGGGCTTCTGAATCTTGTAGAAAATAATTCATTTAAAAATCCCTGGATTTGGGTCCATGGAATTCAGTTTATTTCCCCCAAGAGACTATAGTCAGGGAGCAAAATTTGCCACTTCAAAATGTGTCTCTTCAGGATGAAGATTATTTTAGGCTGATTATTTTTAAGAAATAGAAGACTGAGGAAGTTCTTCTTGTTCAGTTCAGTTCTGTTCAGTTCAGTCGCTCAGTCGTGTCCGACTCTTTGCCACCCCATGAACTGCAGCACGCCAGGCCTCCCTGTACATCACCAACTCCTGGAGTTCACTCAGACTCATCCATCGAGTCGGTGATGCCATCCAGCCATCTCATCCTCTGTCGTCCCCTTCTCCTCCTGCCCCCAATCCCTCCCAGCATCAGAATCTTTTCCAATGAGTCAACTCTTCTCATGAGGTGGCCAAAGTACTGGAGTTTCAGCTTTAGCATCATTCCTTCCAAAGAAATCCCAGGGCTGATCTCCTTCAGAATTGACTGGTTGGATCTCCTTGCAGTCCAAGGGACTCTCAAGAGTCTTCTCCAACACCACAGTTCAAAAGCATCAATTCTTCCACACTCAGCTTTCTTCACAGTCCAACGCTCACAACCACACATGACCACTGGAAAAACCATAGCCTTGAGTAGATGAACCTTTGTTGGCAAAGTAATGTCTCTGCTTTTCAATATGCTATCTATGTTTCTCATAACTTTTCTTCCAAGGAGTAAGTATCTTTTAATTTCATGGCTGCAGTCACCATCTGCAGTGATTTTGGAGCCCAGAAAAATAAAGTCTGACACTGTTTCCACTGTTTCCCCATCTATTTCCCATGAAGTGATGGGACCAGATGCCATGATCTTCGTTTTCTGAATGTTGAGTTTTAGGCCAACTTTTTCACTCTTCTGTTTCACCTTCATCAAGAGGCTTTTTAGTTCCTCTTCACTTTCTGCCATAAGGGTGGTGTCATCTGCATATCTGGGGCTATTGATATTTCTCCTGGCAATCTTGATTCCAGCTTGTGCTTCTTGCAGACCAGTGTTTCTCATGATGTACTCTGCATTACAGTTAAATAAGCAGGGTGACAATATACAGCCTTGATGTACTCCTTTTCCTATTTGGAATCAGTCTGTTGTTCCCTGTCCAGTTCTAACTGTTGCTTCCTGACCTGCATACAAATTTCTCAAGAGGCAGGTCAGGTGGTCTAGTATTCCCATCTCTTTCAGAATTTTTCACAGTTTGTTGTGATCCACATAGTCAAAGGCTTTGGCATGGTCAACAAAGCAGAAATAGATGTTTTTCTGGAACTCTCTTGCTTTTTGATGATCCAGTGGATGTTGGCAATTTGATCTCTGGTGCTACCATTCAGGTATGACCTAAATCAAATCCCTTATGATTATACAGTGGAAGTGAAAAATAGATTTAAGGGCCTAGATCTGATAGATAGAGTGTCTGATGAACTATGGAATGAGGTTCGTGACATTGTACAAAAGACAGGGATCAAGACCATTCCCATAGAAAAGAAATGCAAAAAAGCAAAATGGCTGTCTGGGGAGGCCTTACAAATAACTGTGAAAAGAAGAGAAGCGAAAAGCAAAGGAGAAAAGGAAAGATATAAACATCTGAATGCAGACTTCCAAAGAATAGCAAGAAGAGAAAAGAAAGCCTTCTTCAGTGATCAATGCAAAGAAATAGAGGAAAACAACATAATGGGAAAGACTAGGGATCTCTTCAAGAAAATCAGAGATACCAAAGGAACATTTCATGCAAAGATGAGCTTGATAAAGGACAGAAATGGTATGGACGTAACAGAAGCAGAAGATATTAAGAAGAGATGGCAAGAACACACAGAAGAACTGTACAAAAAAGATCTTCATGACCAAGATAATCATGATGGTGTGATCACTGACCTAGAGCCAGACATCCTGGAATGTGAAGTCAAGTGGGCCTTAGAAAGCATCACTACGAACAAAGCTAGTGGAGGTGATGGAATTCCAGTTGAGCTATTCCAAATCCTGAAAGATGATGCTGTGAAAGTGCTGCACTCAATATGCCAGCAAATTTGGAAAACTCAGCAGTGGCCACAGGACTGGAAAAGGTCAGTTTGCATTCCAATCCCAAAGAAAGGCAATGCCAAAGAATGCTCAAAGTACCTCACGATTGCACTCATCTCACATGCTAGGAAAGTAATGCCCAAAATTCTCCAAGCCAGGCTTCAGCAATATGTGAACCATGAACTTCCTGATGTCCAAGCTGGTTTTAGAAAAGGCAGAGGAACCAGAGATCAAATTGCCAACATCCACTGGATCATAGAAAAAGCAAGAGAGTTCCAGAAAAACATCTATTTCTGCTTTATTGACTATGCCAAAGCCTTTGACTGTGTGGATCACAATAAACTGTGGAAAATTCTGAAAGAGATGGGAATATCAGACCACCTGATCTGCCTCTTGAGAAATTTGTATGCAGGTCAGGAAGCAACAGTTAGAACTGGACATGGAACAACAGACTGGTTCCAAATAGGAAGAGGAGTACGTCAAGGCTGTATATTGTCACCCTGTTTATTTAACTTATATGCAGAGTACATCATGAGAAATGCTGGACTGGAAGAAACACAAACTGGAATCAAGATTGCTGGGAGAAATATCAATAACCTCAGATATGCACATGACACCACCCTTATGGCAGAAAGTGAAGAGGAACTAAAAAGCCTCTTGATGAAGGTGAAAGTGGAGAGTGAAAAAGTTGGCTTAAAGCTCAACATTCAGAAAACGAAGATCATGGCATCTGGTTCCACCACTTCATGGGAAATAGATGGGGAAACAGTGGAAACAGTGTCAGACTTTATTTTTCTGGGCTCCAAAATCACTGCAGATGGTGACTGCAGCCATGAAATTAAAAGACGCCTACTCCTTGGAAGGAAAGTTATGACCAACCTAGATAGCATATTGAAAAGCAGAGACATTACTTTGCCAACAAATGTTCGTCTACTCAAGGCTATGGTTTTTCCAGTGGTCATGTATGGATGTGAGAGTTGGACTGTGAAGAAGGCTGAGCACTGAAGAATTGATGCTTTTGAACTGTGGTGTTGGAGAAGACTCTTGAGAGTCCCTTGGACTGCAAGGAGATCCAACCAGTCCATTCTGAAGGAGATCAGCCCTGGGATTTCTTTGGAAGGACTGATGCTAAAGCTGAAACTCCAGTACTTTGGCCACCTCATGAGAAGAGTTGACTCATTGGAAAAGACTCTGATGTTGGGAGGGATTGGGGGCAGGAGGAGAAGGGGACGACAGAGGATGAGATGGCTGGATGGCATCACTGACTCGATGGACGTGAGTCTGAGTGAACTCCGGGAGATGGTGATGGACAGGGAGGCCTGGCGTGCTGCGATTCATGGGGTCGCAAAGAGTCAGACAGGACGAAGCGACTGATCTGATCTGATCTGATCCTCTACCTTTTCTAAAACCAGCTTGAACATCTGGAAGTTCACGGTTCAAGTATTGCTGAAGCCTGGCTTGGAGAATTTTGAGCATTACTTTCCTAGCATGTGAGATGAGTGCAATTGTGTGGTAGTTTGAGCATTCTTTGGCATTGCCTTTCTTTGGGATTGGAATGCAAACTGACCTTTTCCAGTCCTGTGGCCACTGCTGAGTCTTCCAAATTTGCTTCTTCCCCTTTAACTGACTACAAGAATTTAAATAAAGGGCCTGTTCCTGGAATATAGGTATCACCACAGATATCTGCAAAGAATATAAACGTGGTGAGGTGGGGGAAACTCAGCAGGACCTAGAGATCAGAATCCACTCTGTGTCCCTTCCCCTCTGCATGGCCCAGAAAACATTTGTCTACCAAACATTTGCTTTTCCATCTTCATGTGAATTGTCTTCCTCAGCTTTGAAATCCAAAACCACTACCCCCAAGATCCTTCTTTGTCTAGAGCTAAAGATGCTATTTAAGGTGAGGTTATGAGGCATTTTGGTGAGTTACTCAGTTTTTCTGGGTCTCTCCCATGTATATATGTTATTAAACTTTTGTTTGATTTTCTTATGTTAATCTGTCTCATGTCAATTTAATTCTTAGGCTTTAGGAGGAACTTAGAAGGTAAAATAAAGCTTCTTCCTCCCAAGCATAATGGTTATCTAAAAGTGAATGAAATATCTAACAGAGAGTAATGAACTTTGGAAAGTGGAAAGTAGAACATCAGAATATGTGAACATTTTCAAAGTCAACTTCTCTCAGAACAGTGAAGTAGAAATTTGGAAATTCCAGTTGTGAACTGGGGATAAACAAACAGCTTTGTGTTGTATGATCAAGTTTAAAGGAAGTCACTGTTGGGAGGTGAGGTTTATACCTTCATCCTGCTCTCTGATGCTGAGTTAAATCCTTCACTCTCCAGAAAAACCCCTGCTCCTTTCAAGTTTTTACCCTCTGGCTATGCCACAATCAGTTCCTTATGTACTGACTACTGGCTCACTGTCTCACATTCAGTGAAGACTGCTTTTTATCCTGACTGAATTTCCCGTCATTTGGAAATTTAGGATTTGTATGGCTAATCCATCCAACTTCAGCTCAGGAGTTCCCAACTCAGCTTACACATTAGAAATAAATGTAAAACAATAACAGCAACAACAAAGTTTTTTAAAAAAAGGAAAAGGAAAAGAAATATATGTAAAATTTTTTTAAAAAGTCATACACCAGAGTTCTACCTACTATATCAGAATCTCTCAGGATGGAGATTTTAAGGCCTGTAACTTCTTAAACCACCACAGGTGATTCTAATACACCATCAGAATTGCGATTATCTTGCAGCCTTGGGGTTTGTCTGCTTCTACTCTTTAATTCTGCGTTCAGCATCCATGTTACAGTATAGACATATTCATTACATTACAATTCTGTACCCAATTCCAATGTGTGGCTTTTTCTCACACAAGTAATTCTAAAGCTGGGTGTCCTAACAATTCAACTCAATTCTGACATTATCTACTCAAAGAGCATCAAATTCCACAGGTTAAGTGGTCAGTCCCACAGGACTGTCCCTCACTTGAAACAAGAGGGAAGTAGGCTGGGCACAACCTTTAAAAGAATGACATAGCCATGGCGCATGTGTGTTTGCTCAGTCATGTCTAACTCTTTGTGACCTTATGGGCCCTATGGGCTATAGCCCACCAGGCTCCTCTATTTATGACATTCTCCAGGCAAGAATACTGGAGTGGGTATAGTCACAGGACATGAGAAAAACTGGTTAGAACCAACTAGGTCCAAGATGGTGGAAGATCTCAACTTCCAGTGGGCCTTGAGCCTTAGTATATGTCATTGTAACACATCAGCAAGCTAAATGACATACCCACCCACAGTGCCGTGACAGTGCTAAAAAGTGGGTAGTGGCCCAATTCCTTTAAATCCCTGCCCCTTCCCTCAAATAGTTGGAATAATCCTCTAACTCATTAGGCTATGAAATTACTCAGTCCCATTAATAATGTTGGGGCCCGCTCACTGGTTCAATCCCTGGGTGGGGAAGATCCCCTGGAGAAGGAAATGGCAACCCACTCCAGTATTCTTGCCTGGAAAATTCCATGGACAGAGGAGCCTCATGGGCTATAAGTCCATGGGGTTGCAAAGAGTCAGACATGACTGAATACAACATAGCAGCAGCAGCTCACCTTCTGAGATGGCACAGACTGTCTGTGGAGTACGCTTCTCTCTAAGTACACCTCTTACCTATCACTTTGTCTCTCACTGCATTCTTTCTGTGATAAGACATCAAGAACCTGAGCTTAAGTCCTGAGACCTGGTGTGTGATCTCAATTAAAAGATCATAGGAACACATGTATACCTGTGGCGGATTCATTTTGATATTTGGCAAAACTAATACAATTATGTAAAGTTTAAAAATAAAATAAAATTAAAAAAAAAAAAAAAAAAAAAAAAAGATCATAGGTTCAAGTCCCAATCTGAGTTACATGGTTTTGGTTTCAACTTCAGATGCCCATCTAAAGCCCAAGTTGTTATGCTACTGACTAATCAGCTATAAATCTGAGGTTCCCACAACCCCCTCCTTGGGTTCAACTAATTTGCTAGAGTGACTCACTGAACTCAGAAAACCAGTTTCCTCACTAGATTACTGTTTGTTTGTTTTTTTTTAACAATAGATTTTAAAGAATACAAATCAACAGTCACATGAAGAGATACATAGGGCAAGGTCCTGAACACAGGAACTTCCGCCCCTGGGGAGTTTGGGACCAGCACTGCAGCAAGTAGATGCATTCTGGTTCGACCTGGACACTCTGAATTCTGTCCTTTTGTGCTTTTACGGAGGCTTCATTGCAGGGGCATGACTGATTAAGTCATGGACGATTGGTGATTGTTTTTACCTGCAGCACCTCTCCTCTTCCTGAAAATCAGGGGATGGGACTGAAAGTTTTAACTCTTAAATTCTGATTGGTTCTCCCGCAACCAGCCTCTCATGTTTAGAGAATTTCCAAAGTCAGCTTATTAATATGAATTTAGTTGATGTGAAAGGGGTCTGTTATGAATAACAAGATGATACAGAGCAGGACCCTGTGGGGCTCTCAGGCACAAGAGCCTGAGGTTGTGTCCTCTATTTCTTAATTACAGGAAATAGGCTTCATTCAGCCTCCGTGACCTCCCCTGAGTTCCAAAGTGTAGGTTCAAGCAGTTGTTAATTAGGGAAGGGAGGGGATGCAAGACAGGGAGGAACAATCAAGAGAAACGATAATGCAGCCCTGGGGCAGGGTCCTGGTTCCCCCTCAAGGGATACACACAACAAAATCTTTGAGCTATTTTGCAGATACTGAAACTCCCACCAGGTGACAGAAGTTAACTGTATGCTTCCCACAAGCATGTAGACCCCAGATGGGTTGGAACCAGGAGGTTGATGATGCTCCCCCCAATTTCCCCCCTTCCCACCCATTTACCTCAGCACCAACCAATCAAAAGAATGTCCAAAAGCTGAACATGCCCTCTTTGAATCATTACTATAAAACTCCTCACTTCAGGTTGAGATACACAGTTTTGAGGGCATTAGCCTGCAGTGACCCCATTTGCACAATAAAGCTATTCTTTCCTACTTCACCCAAAACTCTGTCTCTGAGATTTAACTCAGTGTCAGGGTACAGAGACCAGATTTGGCCTCAAAGACACCCGATTCACCTTTATGGCTCTGACAGGATCTCAGGAACTGAGGACAGGAAACCAAATATTATGACAAAAGAGGTTCCCATTGCTCTTATTGCTTATCCCCCAAGGGCTTGGGGGAGCTGTAAGCCAGGCATTGTGGACTAAATTGTGGACTTATTATAAATCACAATATCACAATTACTTTGAAGCACACCACCTAAGAAATGTTACACTCCAAGAATCCATTCTCTGGTTATAACCTCCAAGTTTTCCAACTCATGTGTTTCCCAAACTCATTACGGCTGCTCTCTCCTATAAGTGAGGCATTCACTACCTGGACAACTCCAATGTCCTCTAGTTTATTTGCCCCTTACTGGCCTTTCCAAAGTCATGTATCCTGTCCCTTCTTCTGTATCAGCCTAGCAAAAATGCAATCTTCAGGTCCTTTGCCCAATTCCCACTTATTCTCCACACTGAAACCTGAGTAACCTTTCCAAATGCAAACTTGGGTGGACTACTTTCCCCAACTTGCTTTACTTAAGTCTTTGAATGCCTCCCCATAGTTCTTATTCCAAACTCCATAACATGCTATATAAGACTAGCTATAGTTTGCATCCTATGTCCATTTCTGGTCTCCCATCCCTCCTCTTCATCTACACTGAGATCCTTGTACTTTACCTACACTCATCGTGATGCTTCTGATTTATGAGTGTGTCCTCTCTGCCTGGGGTGTCTCCAGTCCTCTCCTTCAAGCCTAACTCTTATTTATTCTTTAAAGACTCATCCCAGGTGGCACCTCCTCCCAAATTGAGTCTTAAAAGTGACATAGGTTCAAAGACTCAAATTCTCTTTTTTGGCAGTTCTTAAAAATTTCACCTCTATTTTTTATTGTGGTATGAACACTTAACACAAGATCTACGCTTCTAACAAACTTTTAAGTGCACAGTACAGTATTGTTAACTATATGATGTACCACAGAGCTCTAGAACTCATTCATCTTGTGCAACAAATTACACCCATTGAACTATAGCTCCCCCTTTTCCCTTCCTCCCATCCCCTGGAAAGCACCATTCTACTCTCTGTTCTATGATTTTGACTATCTTCGATACCTCATGAAAGTGGAATGATACAGTAGTTGTCTTTTTGTGACATTATGCTTATTTTGCTTAGCATAATGTTCTCCAGGTTCATTCACGCTGCTGCATGTGGCAGGATTTCCTTCTTTTTAAAGTCTAAATGTATTCCACTGCAATTATTCACCACATTTTCTTTCAATTCTCTGTGCACTTTATACAGTAAATTTGGTACCTATACCCAGGGTGATATTAAAATAATGAGCAATCTGAACAGGTACCTAACCAGTACATACTGATTGTATACCAACCCTGCTTAGACCACAAAAATACCTTAATATTTAAAGACATTTTTTTCCTTTCCTGTCTCTTCTTCCCTTCACTGGCTCCCATTATCAGCAAGACTATGAGCAACTGATTTGGGACAGAATCAGCAGCTGAAATCCTCACGTGGCACCAGTAACAGTCAATGAAAATCTCAGGGCTGAACTGTTTTCATCCTCATTCATCACTGGTAACAGGTTCCATAAAGTCCCTTCCACATTCCAGCCTGCTGTATCCTGGTTGTCAGTGTCCTACATATAATAGTATGCCCTGGTTTAGTAATCATTTCTTTTCCAAAAAAGATGATTAATAAGAAGAATTTCCAAAGGACACACATAAATTAAAACACAAGGTCAATATGTCATACAGTGAGGAAAAGGAGATTTGTTGAATTGGAATAAAAAACTCAAATTAGGATGTGTTTCCCTTTCTCTCTCTTTTAATATAATTAACCTCTATATAAGTCTGTCCTGCCTATTAGGAATGTAATTTTTAGAGGATTTATTCTATATTTATGTCTCTATTCTCAGTGCTTATGATACTATCCAGATAATCAACAAGGTCCTACTGTATAGCACAGGGAAGTATATTTGATGTTATGAGAAAACCCATAATGGAAAAGAATATTAAAAAGAGTGTATATATAGATATAACTGAATTACTTGGCTATATAGCAGAAATTAATATTAATATAGCATTGTAAAAGATAGTACTAGATGCATAAGGGTTGCTCAAGAAATGTTTGTCAAATGACTGAACAAGATCAGTGACCCATTCTTTAGTAGAGATGGGCAGTTATTCTTTGGTGGAAGAAACCAGAAGCTGAGGAGGCTGTTAGACTCCTACTAAGAAAACTACAGCAGTTGGAGGGAGCAATTTAAAGTTGAGCTGAAATTCTTTAGCGTTGTTATCTCGTGTTACAATGAGGAATTCATTCTTTTGTCCTGTGAAAACTCACTTGTGTGATACCTAGCATGTAATCCCAAACTGTTTGCATGCTGTTCAAAGAATTGTTCTGCATATAGATTGGTTTGTGTGCCCATATGTTTAAAAATTCAATTTAAAGTAACAACTGAATTAGTCAATGAGATTGAAACTTCTCTTCAACATTCATTTCAGTGAAAGGGGAAGTAGCCCACATTCATTTCTATGTTTAGAGAGAGATGCTGTGGGATATTTGATGCATGTTTTGCAAAGAATAAACGGAATATTAACATTTTCCTTATTTATGATTGTTTTCTCCCTTGCTTGCTTTCTAAATTGCAGATGTTGTGGCTATTTCTTGATGGTTTTCAGGCTCCAGTTTGTTAAGATTACTGTAACTGGCACCTCTGTGAGGATTTCACTACTATCTTTTACTAACAGGCACATAGCAAGGTGAATATGTTTCTAAATCACATTTATGCTTTCTTCTAAATTATAACAGCTGGATTATCTGACTCTGTACTGTCTTTTCAAAGAAATAAATGAACCCCCCAAATATCTTTAGGAGCCAAGCCAAAGTCAGTGTTTCTAACACATTTCAGAAGTTAAAAATAAGGTTTTTTTTTCTCTTTGTTTTGTTTCAGGAATGGTAAAAATTCTGAACTGAAAATATTGAAAAAAATATTAGATATACTCAAGCATGAAATAAAATAGTTTTATCATCCCCCATGGTTATCTTCTCACAGGCAGTCTAGGTCTCTCTCTATTGATCAGCTCCCTTTTATTGCATGGTGTTCTGGGAGGAACAAAGCAATCTGAAGCACCACAGGGTCAAAGATACTGTGACCTTGTGGATTAAACTTGCAAAAATGCTGCCTTTATGAGGACTGCTTGTCTTGGCTTCTGGTAAATCTCAACTTGCAAATTAAAATGGAACCTTTGAGGCCCATCTGATATCAGCTTGATTTCAAAATGGGATCCAATTTTCAGATTCCTTTATCTGACATTCTAAGTCATTGTACTACTGCTCAAAGCTGCCAGAACATGTTTTTCATTCAACCACATGAAACTTGTTTGTAAGTGTCAACTGAGCCCTTAATCCTCTTCAAACTGGTTAAATATGTCAGTGTGGAAAGTAGTGTCATGGGAAGGAGTACCAAGGACTTGGAACTGGACAGATTTTGGGGAATTAAATAGGGACCTTCCCTCCCCCAGAAGGCAGGGCTGTTTTCTCTGACTGGTTACTCCTCTGGCATGACTGGTAGAGGGGATGAAGAGCAAAATGTCTCTATCCCTCCCAATCTAGATTTCTCTAGGCAACTTAGTTCAGCTTTGGCTCATGGCAGCTTTGGCTCATGGCAGCTTTGGCCTGCCGATCTCTACCATTAGAACCAAAGACAAATTTTCTGTGTGTGAATTTACCTCCAGAAGGACACTGTGAAAGATAAGCAGAATGAAATAGAACCTTGTATTGACACAAGGACAGAAGAAAAATGGAGAAATGGGAGAAAAATAAACATTTCTGCAACATCTGGTTGACATGTTTCTGGATCATACTCATTGCTTTCTACTGAAAAAAAAAATTCCATATGGGTTTCTGGGTTGAGGGAGGCAAATTCAGGTGAAATGGAGCCATCTTCACCTTGAAAAAGTGCAAGAGGGGATGCTGGCTTCTTGTGACACAGAATCTTCCACCTCAGGGTCAGCCAACTATGGCCTCCCTGTTGTCATAAAGTTTTTTTATAGAACACAGTTGCGTTCATTCTCTCATTTGTTTGTTGTTCAGTCACTCAGTTGTGTCTAATAAACTGCGACCCCCACGGACTGCAGCACGCCAGATTTCCTGTCCTTCAGTATCTCCTAGAATTTGCTCAAACTCATGTGCATTGAGTCAGTGATGCCATCCAACCATCTTATCTTCTGTCATTCCCTTTTCCTCTTGCTTTCAATCTTCCAGCATCAGGTTCTTTTCCAATGAGTTAGTTCTTCACATCAGGTGGCCAAAGTATTGGAGTTTCAGCTTTAGCATCAGTCTTTCCAGTGAATATTCAGGGTTGATTTCCTTTAGGATTGACTGGTTTAATCTCCTTGGTGTCCAAGGGACTTTCAAGAGTCTTCTCCAACACCACAGTGCAAGAGCATCAATTCTTCGGCACTCAGCTGTCTTTATGATCCAACTCTCATAATCATACATGATGACTGGAAAAGCCACAGCTTTGACTACACGGACCTTTGTTGGTAAAGTAATGTCTCTGCTTTTGAATATGCTATCTAGGTTGGTCATTGCTTTTCTTCCAAGGAGCAAGCGCCTTTTAATTTCATGGCTGCAGTCATGAAAATCATGCAGTGATTTTGGAGTTCAAGAAAATAAAATCTGTCACTGTTTTCATTGTTTCCCCATCTATTTGCCATGAAGTGATGGGACTGGATGCCATGATCTTAGTTTTTTGAATGTTAAGTTTCAAACGAGCTTTTTCACTCTGCTCTTTCACTTTAATCAAGAGGCTCTTTAGTTCCTCTTTGCTTTCTGCTATTTGCTTTCTGCCATTAGAGTGGTATCATCTGCATATTTGAGGCTGTTACTATTTCTCCCAGCAATCTTGATTCCAGCTTGTGATTCATCCAGCCAGGCATTTTGAATTTGTTTACCTATTGTTCATATCTGCTTTTAAGTAGGTGTAACAGAAATTAAAAGGCGGTTACTTCTTGGAAGGAAAGTTATGACCAACCTAGACAGCATATTCAAAAGCAGAGACATTACTTTGCCAACAAAGGTCCATCTAGTCAAGGCTATGGTTTTTCCAGTGGTCATGTATGGATGTGAGAGTTGGACTGTGAAGAAAGCTGAGCACTTAAGAACTGATGCATTTGAACTGTGGTGTAGGAGAAGACTCTTGAGAGTCCCTTGGACTGCAAGGAGATCCAACCAGTCCATTCTGAAGGAGATCAGCCCTGGGATTTCTTTGGAAGAAATGATGCTAAAGCTGAAACTCCGGTACTTTGGCCACCTCATGCGAAGAGTTGACTCATTGGAAAAGACTGATGCTGGGAGGGATTGAGGGCAGGAGGAAAAGGGGACGACAGAGGATGAGATGGCTGGATAGCATCACCGACTTGATGGACGTGAGTCTGAGTGAACTCCGGGAGTTGGTGATGGACAGGGAGGCCTGGCATGCTGCAATTCATGGGGTTGCAAAGAGTCAGACATGACTGAGAGACTGAACTGAACTGAACAGAGACTACATGACTCACAAACCAAAGTATTTACTGTCTGGCTTTTTACAAAAAGTTTATTGTGATGAGAAAAGCAACTTTTGAGGAAAACAACCTTGTTTTTCTGACTTACTGTGCAGACGTTTTACAGTATGGTAACCCTACTCACATCCAGAGTCTGGGCATTTTGATAAGGACTTGTAGTTTAGAAAAAGTGGAAGTGAAGTCACTCAGTCGTGTCCGACTCTTTGCGACCCCTTAGACTGTAGCCTACCAGGCTCCCCTGTACATGGGATTTTCCAGGCAAGAGTGCTGGAGTGGATTGCCATTTCCTTCTCCAGGGGATCTTCCCAACCCAGGGCTCGAACCTGGGTCTCCCGCATTGTAGACAGATGCTTTACCGTCTGAGCCACCAGGGAAGTCCATGTAGTTTAGAGTGGATGCCATAAGTTCCTTCTTCACTTTTCTCTGGAACACCTTTTAAAATAACTACACTTAAAGCTAAGCCTGCAAAAAGCTAGTGAGCTCTGCCCCAAGCACCTTATAAATGATATGTACTTGCTACCCTGGTCTCTATCTCCTGCTGGCTTGTGACCTGGGATGGAGGATTGCCCTTTCCCTGGCTCATTGTGCTGCCAACAACCCCTTACCCCGGATCTGTAAGGAATCATAAATCTTGTGATTTATTTACTTCCTTTGTGTTGGTGTATTGTTTGAAACTTCACCTTCAATCAAACCAACCCCATAGTTTTCAGATTCCCAAAGTGAGAGGTAGGATGAGGAGGGAGCTCCCTGGCGCCCCCATGTGGTGACTGGTGCCTCCTTATCTAGCAGGTCGCAATCTGTATATTCTTCATTCAATACATCAGCTATGACTTCTCAACACATTTGCCCACTCAATTCTGCCCAACAGAGATCGGGAAGAAATACAGTGATTCGGAGAAGTGGGCAATGGATTTGATTACTTTGGGGGAATATTTAAATTTATAGTAGGACTTACCTGGTGGTCCAGTCATTAAGAATCTGCATGCTAATGCAGGGAACATGGGTTCAATCCCTGGCCTGGAAAGATTCCATGTGCTGTGGGGCAACTAAGCCCATGTGCCACAACTACTGAAGCCGTGGTCTACAGCCCATGTGATTCAACAAGAGAAACCACTGCAATGAGAAGCCTGTGTCCACAATGAAGAGTAGCCCGTGCTTGCTGCAACTAGAGAAAGCCTGTGTGCAACAAAGATCCATGTCAGCCAAAAACAAAATAAATAAAGAATAGATCCTGCTCGGGGGAAGAATGAAAGACTTTAAAAAAAATAAAGTTTCTAGTATAAAATTTAAACTGAAAATATTAGTTGCAGGATATTATTTAGAAATTAGTTGTTAATTGACTTGTTAAAATTCATATCATATATGCTGCCTACAACATAAATAATTTCTATCATGGAGATGTTTTGTTGTTTTGTTATGCAGATTTTGTAGTCGCTGGAAGGAAGTAGAAACAAGGGTACAATCTAAAATGCTATTAATAATTATTATAGTCAATAGCATTGCTCCAGGTCCAGTGGGAGATGGGGAGAGCCCAAAAGAAGCAGACGTTGTAACTAAAAGGGTCTTACTAAATGGTCTAGTTCAGAAAGTCATTGCATATTCCTGCAGTGTCTTCAGAGAACTCAGAGTAATATAAACCCATGAAAGCACATGAATAGAGCTCAGAATCTAGGACAGAAGGATTTGACTCTGTCAGTCACCTGGATGCCTTGGCAGTCCTTAGTCCTGTGGATTTGCCTGACTCTCGTTTTAGGAATTTGTCTAAATGTAAATTTCATACTTTGCCTTTTGAATTTCATCTTGCTGATTTTCACCTATCATTAAGTATGTTGAGATTATTTTGGAACTTGTATCTGGAGTTTAGTGTCAAATTGTTTCATTCTGTCATTCTATTTCCTTCCAAATATTATAAGCATGATTTGTATCTCTTTATCAAATGACAATAGAGGCATGGAATCCCAGAGTTAGCCATGACCTTAGAGGTGATCTAGAGCAAAGCCTTCTCAAATTTTAATTTTCATATGAATAACCTGAGGTGTTTATTAAAATGCAGGTCCTCAGTCACTAGGTCTGGGGTGCATCCCAAGAAGTCTGTAGATCAGACTTTGAGAAGCACAGTGCCGGGAAATCAGCTAGAGAGAATTCACTCTGCAGTATCTCTGCAGATTTTCATCTAGTTTCACTGTGAACATTCCTAATTTGCATAGAAAACTCCCAACATTTTAAGCCAACCTACTTCATCATGGAAAACTTCAATGGTTAGAAAATCTTTATATTGTTGGTGTCACAACATTTGAAGTTTTTCTGAAGGATGATAATGGTTGACATTAAATTGAGATCATCAGCCAATTCTTTCTTTTTGGCCAAAAATAAGTCCACCAGGAAACTCTGTGTCATAGATGTTGCAAAGGATATCCTCTGAGAGAGGTAAGCAGTTATGGGAGGTTGGATTTGGAACTTCACTCAGTCGCTGGTGGACTACCTCTCTGTCCCCTATGTTCCCTTTCCCTTTTCCTTCTCTCTTCTAAATCCAACAAATACCCCATGCACACTTTATTGTATGTGCACATTAATAACATTTAGAGAGATTCAAGCTCCAGGGTAGTATGTTATCTGACTTCAGTGGTAAATATTTAACTGCATACCTGGGCGGAGACATTCTGTATGCTGAGCTGTGGCATTTGCCAGTTTCCACGGTGTGAATTCTCCCACCATGGCTACTTCTACCAATAATTTAACAACCAACTTGCAAAAGTCCTGAAAATTTAGCAGCCAGTAGGAATTTGCTTCAGTACAGCTCCATCTGACCCCATTATAGCAAATAACACTTAACATTTATTGAACACTTACAATGCAAGAGGCATAGTGTTAAGTAGACGGCCTCTAACAAAATTAAAATGAGACCCTATTCATTTATTCAACACGTTACTGAATTCCTTTCATGCTAGGTGCCAGAGAAATACAGATGAATGGGAAAAAACTGTTATCCTCAAGCAGTTCATGGAGTCTAGTGGGGGAGATAGATAGAAAAACAGATAAATTACAATGTAACATAATAAATAATAGAACAGAGGCTGTTGGTAACTGATTCAGTACCTATTCTGGGCCCCAACTGGGGGTAAGGAAAGATGAAGGGAGCCTTTTTCTTTACCTCTTTGCAAAAGCCCCCACTGACCATGACAAAACATCATCTGTGGGTAAATTTTATGTAGATATCTTTCAGATTTAATGAAATCGAAGAGCACATCAGTTTCTTTAAAAATAAAAATTTTGACATGCATGTAACATCTTCTACTTAGAATTAAGTCTATATTATCTGTTGTATAGGCTTTAGAAAGAGAATATGGAATACAGAGAATGAGTGAGTGAGTGAGTGAGTGAGTGAGTGAGTGAAGTCGCTCAGTTGTGTCCAACTCTTTGCAACCCCGTGGACTATAGCCTACCATGCTCCTCCGTCCATGGGATTTTCCAGGCAGGAATACTGGAGTGCGTTGCCATTTCCTTCTCCAGGAGATTTTCCCAACTCAGGGATTGAACTCCAGTCTCCTGCATTGTAGGCAGACACTTTTACTGTCTGAGCCACTGAGAAGGAACCTTTTGAGAATTGGCAATTTACAGACCTCAGGAGTGCTATCCTTATTCAAATTCAATTTCATTTTAGAAAGCTTGAAGGCATCAGACTGTTACAAAGATAAAAGAGCCAAGTATTAATCTTGAGTTAGTATCTTATTCAAGCTGTGAACCTGTGAAGAATTTTTGCAGGACTCTCGATTTATTTTAAAACTAAAGGTCAAGCAAAAGAAGTAAAAAAGGGGGGGCAACATAATGGCTACTCCTCATTTGATTATTGTTAACAATGATTATAATTCATTACAACTGCTTGTTTGTTTTATTACCTCAAGTCCTTTATGGAAGTAGGATGGATAGAAATAATAAAATACAATTTCATTTTCTTCCAATCTTATCTGCCTCAGTCCTCTATTTCTCCATCACTTTTATACTGGCTTACACAGGCCAGAATTATATTTTGCCATTATGGTCAGAGTGTGAAAACAGAGTCTGGGGTGTATCAAAACCAATCTTGATGTGACAGAACAGTGTGCCACTAAACAAAGTTGTTGTGCTTCTTTTCTCTTCAGTCTGCCCTGTGTGGACCTAGCATGGGTGAGGTGATGATTTGGTGCAGAATTCATGATATTTCACAAGGAACCCTACTGAGCAAGCTTGTTTTGGCTTCTCACAGGATTATAGAAGACAGAATGAAGGATGACTCTCTGAGCGGAGAACAGTCAGGGATCTCGCAACCACTAACAACCTCCTAATTCCCTTCAAGGCCTTGGGGCAATCTGTTGAAATTTTTAAGTACCAACGAATAGAAAGGTTTTAAGTTTTGCACAAAATTTAATACACAGGAGGGGAAAGTAAATGGGAAGAACTCAGTAATTGTTTGAGGATCAAGTCCATTAATTGGGTGTTTATGTACATACACACATATATATAATTAAATGATTAAATTATATTTAAATTATTGCATTTTTGTTCAGGTTATACAACTTTCCATTCTGTTTTCCTTCTCGATAGGACTTTGCAGATGAAAAAAAAAATCTCTTGATTTATATTAAAAAAATGGAGATATTGACATATTTGTTTCCTCCTTTTCACCCTTGAAGAATAGTCAAATGGGGAAGCTTTTATAGGCTAGAGTGATCATAAATTTTACCATCAAAATCAAGGTGCTTTTGAGAATTAAAAGAAGCACTGTAATTAATACTAAAATACTTATTCTAGGAGTTCATGAAATAGGGGCTATTTCTTAGCCAAACTGGATATATGGTCATCCTAATTATAGATCATTTAATAAATGTTATTCAGTTGGAGAAGGAAATGGCAACCCACTCCAGTATTCTTGCCTGGAGAATCCCATGGACAGAAGAGCCTGGCGAACCCCAGACCATGGGGTTGGGTCACAGAGTTGGACACGATTGAGCTGAGGAACTAACACTAATACTAATTCAGTCGGCATCTGGATTTCATTGAAACATCTAAAAACCATGTGAGGTCATGCAATTGAAAAAATTGTCTGAGATTCATGTGTATTCATATCATGAATACTAGAATAGGGTCAAGCAGTAGTGATTCTCTCCTTTATGACTAAAACAAGACAGTAAGCAGAAGATACTCTAAAGTCCTCTAAAGTTAAAAGATCCTTTTCTGAGGTCATTACTTCCCCTCTAGCTCTCTTAAGCTTATGTACCCACACCTCACAGGGCTCAGAAACCTCTCCCTACTTAATATTCCTATTATAGCTGCCTGAGAGCAGGATTTTTTTTTCATGTCTCACTTGGACTACCACAAACACTTTCCAACTGATCTCTGTGCTTTCAATCTTTCTACAAGTCAGCCAGACTGATCTTTCTACATCATAGCCAGACTGATTTATCCGTTAATAAAAGATGAGCATACCCTACTCTTTCTCAAAACCATTCAATGGCTCCCATACCTTGCAGTACAAGCTCAAAATCCTTTGTCAGAACATACAAGATCATGGCTCCAGTCCCATCACTTCATGGCAAATAGGGAACCAATGAAAACGATGACAGACTTTATTTTCTTGGGCTCCAAAATCACTGGGGACAGTGACTGCAGCCATGAAATTAAAAGACGCTTGCTCCTTGGAAGAAAAGCTATGACCAACTTAGACAGTGTATTAAAAAGCAGAGACATTCCTTTGCCAACTAAAGTCCATCTAATCAAAGCTATCGTTTGTCCAGTAGTCATGTATGGATGTGAGACCTGGACCCTAAAGAAGGCTGAGCACCAAAGAATTGATGCTTTTGAACTGTGGTGTTGGGGAAGACTCTTGAGAGTCCCTTAGATTTCAAGGATATCAAACCAGTTAATCCTAAAGGAAATCAATCCTCAATATTCATTGGAAGGACTGATGCTAAAGTTGAAGCTCCAATACTATGGCCACCTGGTGCAAAGAGCTGACTCATTAGAAAACACCCTGATGCTGGGAAAGATTGAGGGCAGGAGTAGAAGGGGACAACAGAGGACGAGATGTTTGGATGGCTTCACTGCCTCAATGGACATTAGTTTGAGCAAGCTCTGGGATACAGTGAAAGACAGGGAAGGCTGGTGTGGTGCAGTCCATGGGATTACAAAGAGTCAGATACGGCTGAGCAACTGAACAACAACAGCAAAAAGACCCTCCATAAATTTATTCCTAACTACTTCTTCAGCATCACTTGTTTGCAATAATACACTCTTTCTATTTCTCCATTCACATCACGGTATCTTTTGCCTTACTCTTATTCATCCTTGAACTTATCTCTACTTTTAGAAAACTGGGTAAGTGGCTTTTTTCAGGAGGAATGATGGTGTTTGACCGTATGTGGATATCTGAGTACATCTTTTGTGTGTGTATGTCATTTATATTTTATTTATATACAATAAAATTCACTCTCTTTGTTGACTGTTCTGAGTCATGCAACCACTACCACTATAATCAAGATACAGAACAATTACATTACTACCTTCTCCCCTTCTCATTCAAAAATCTTTTATTGATATTTGTCATCTTTGTAGTCAAACCCTTATTCCCTGTCAACCACTGATCTGTTCTACAGTCTTATAGTTTTGCCTTTTCTAAAATAGCCAGCATGTAAGTGTAATCACACAATATACATGTATCACTCAGTATAATGAATCTGAGACACATTCATGTTGTTGCAGGTATCAGAAGTTCATTCTTTTTTATTGTTGATTAGTGTTTCATTATATGGATATACCACAATCTGTTTATCTTCTCCCCTGGTGAGAGACATTTAGGTTGTTCCCATTTATGAGTAATTATGGATAAAGTTGCTGTGGGCATTCTAACATAGGTTTTTATGCAGATGCTGGTTTTCATTTCACTTGGACAGAAGCCTAAGAGTGGAACTGCTTTGTTATATGGTAAGTGTATATTTATAAGAAAATTGCCAAACTGTTTTCCAACATGGCTCTACTGTTTTGCATTCCCACCAGCAGTGTATGAGGATTTCACTTCTTCCAGATCCTCACCAACATTTGGTATGGCCAGTCTTTGTAAGGTTAGCCATTATAATAGGTGTGGTCTTAATTTGAATCTCCATAATGACTAATTATGTCAAGCATGTTTACATATGCTTTTATGTTACTGTATATCTTTGCTGAAGTGTCTCTTCAAAAGTTTTGCCTATTATTGGGATTTAGTTTTCTCATTACTAAGTTTTAATAAATCTTTATATATACTTAATATAGTTCCCTCATCAAAGATGCAGTTTGCAAATATTCTCTCCCATCATGTGGCTTGCTTTCTATTAACAATGTTTTGCAGAGCAAGCATTTTAAAGTTTTATTATATTTAGTTTATGAATTTTTTTTATGCATCATACTTTTACTGTCATATCTAAAAATTATTTGCCTAACCCAAGGTGTGTTAGTTTTCTAGACCTACCATAACAAAATATCACAGACTGTGTGGGTTAAAGAATATAAATTTATTTTCTCGTGGCACTGGAGGCTAGAAATTCAAGATCAAAGTGTCAGCAGATTGGTTTTCTTCTGAGGCCTCTCTGCTTGACATACAGATGGTGCCTTCTCAGTGTATCTTCACATGGTCTTTCCTCTGTGTACACACATATCTACCCTAATCTTTTCTAACTCTTATAAGGATGTTAGTCGTATTAGGTTAGCAACCACCCATTTGACCTCATTTTACCTTAATTACATTTTTAAAGGCCCTATCTCTAAATGTAGTTGCATTCTGAGATTCTAGGGGTTAAGGTTTTGACATATGAATGTGAGGCAAGGGTGGGTGGATAATTTCTTTCTTTCTTTTTTTTTTTAAAGATCAAAAGAATATGTATAGTTTATTTTTTTTGTTTTTTTTTTATTTTATTTTTAAACTTTACAATATTGTATTGCTTTTGCCATCAGTTCTAATTTATTTCTTAACACAAGGTCACAAAAATTTTCTCCTATGTCTTATGCTAAGTGCAAATGATTTTAATAAAGGGAACTGTAAAATTGTTTGATGGGAACAGAGACTGATTTGTTTAATGCTGTAATACCAATGCCTAATACAGTGTTTCTCTCTCTGCTTACATTGCCTACCTGTTTTCTGCTTCCTGGATGGCTAAGACAGGAAAGAATCTGCCCTCAATGCAAGAGACCCAGGTTCGATCCTTGGGTTGGGAAGATCCCCTGGAGAAGGGAATGGCAACCCACTCCAGTATCCTTGCCTGGAGAATTCCATGGACAAAGGAGCCTGGTGGGCTATAGTCTATGAAGTCACAAAGAGTCAGATAAGACTGAGAAACTAACACTCAACATAGTGTTTGACATATTAATATTAAATTGCTTACCAAAAGCTTGTTAAATGAATGGATGTGAATCACATTCGCTATTCTGTTCATGCTTCCTGAATCTCTGAGAATGTTTGTAACTGTCTTGGTGAAGGATTTTTATGGTATTTATCAGATCCAAATCATTCCCTAAGAACCTATCAAGAATCATCTAAAATTGCCCCAAATGGAAGTATCTACTAAAGATAAACATGAGACTACACTATGATACAGCAATTTTATTCCCAAGTATGCACCCTATAGATTAGTACATATGTTCACCAGGATACATGTATAAGGATGTTCATAGCAACATCTGCTTGAAAAAGACAAAACTGAGTGCATCTAAAATATTCACTAACAATAAAACCAATAAATTCTAACATAGTCATAAAATGGAATACTACACAGCGAAGACAATAAACATACTACTTATACATGCAACAGCATGAATGTGTCACAAAACCAAATACTGAGCAAGAGATGTCAGGTAAAAATGCATATTTTCTTGCTTCTTTTATATAAAAGTAAAAAACAGGCAAAACTTGGACAGTAGTTACCTTTAGGGAAGAAGGAATTGGGAGGGGTTATGATGGGGCCTCTGTAAAGCTGTGAATTTTCTATTTATTGACATGAGTGGTATGCACATAAGTAGGTTTACTTTGTAAAGTATCATGGAACTATGACTTTTGATTTGTGCTTAAAAATCACTCCACATGGACATGGTCTTGTTATTTCTGTGTAAACTGCAGGAAATTCTGAGAAGGTATTTTACTTTATTGAATTGCATGTTATTGTAAAATAAAGCAAAATAGAATCTAGATTTTTTTTCTATTTCAAAATATTGCTTATTTCTTTTTTCCCTTCTAACTTTTATTTACATCCTTCTTACCAAAATTCTTCGGTTGTGTGGAGAAAAAAGTCTGAAAAAGGAAACAACACAAAAGGGAAAATGCTTTTTGCAGAAATTCCAAGGAAACACTAGAATCATGGGAAGGTTATATGATCTTATCTTTTGACTGCCCATAGTCTGGTCACAAATGGTAATTCTGGTCCTCACATAAAGTTGATTTTATCATACAGGCTGCCTTTCTGATTAGTAGACAAGGCGTTGAACTATGTGCTTCTTCACAGTTGCTCTGTTTGTAATCTGCACTTAAATTTCAGTTGTGGGGAGACATTCTTTGTAAAGAGGTGCTCAGTATTATTTTTCTGAAATGTTAAAGAATGATCTTTGAATTGTTACCCACCTGGAGAGTTGGCATGTGCTTATTTATTTAGTCCATGGTACTCTTAGACATAAGTGGAATCAATGACTTTTGAAAACCAGAGTTTTTGAACATCAAGAGATGCCGTGTGTGTGTGTGTATTCATGTGTGTGTGTTTTGGAAAATATGAACATTAAAACTAATGTCTCTTCTGAGAGTAACTTCACTTTGACACATACATCTGGATCAGTTAAGGGAATTTGTTCTGAATTGAAATCTTTTTTTTTTCTCACTTAGCTTTCTAAATTAACCCTGATTTTTACAAGAAAGGAAAATATAAAATACCATTCTCAAATTCTAAGAGAATCATCTTTTGAACTCAGTTTTATAAAGTAGAATATTACATTGGTATGTAATCTTCTCTATGTATAGATCAAAAATTGGTAGAATTTCTTTATAATCTTAACCAAAGAATTCAGTCAAGTTAATATTTTTCAAAAATGCTGATTAGATGCTGAGTCATGTAATTCCTTTTTGATATACACAGTACACATTACTAAATCGAGTTTTTAATGGAATTTATATGATCAACTCTTTTGGGAGATAGGGGATTTCTACCTTCTTAATATCCATGAGATTGTCTCTGGGATAATCTAATCAATGGTTTAGCAATTGGCTATTTCTGTGGCTGTGGAAAAAAAAAACCAAACTTAGACTTGAAATTCTGTCCATGCAATGCTAATAAGTGAAAATGAAGAAAAAAATCCAATTGTCTGTTTGCTATCAAAATTCCTAAGGACTACAGTGAGCACAACAATGCTTTTTAGATTCTTCCCAAAATGCTGTTTTATTGATGTACTTTCATTGATGACTGCAAAGTGAAGTGGTTATGTGAAACCTTGTGCAGTTAATAATTATAAAATCTAGAGTATATATTCCCAGCACTTGAAAGTATTGGAAGGTGTCCAAAAGCAGACAGAAGAAAGACGAAAATTTGCTCTTGAAAAACTGCAGTTCGAGCAGGCAGAATTACAAGTCCACGGCTTTCTTTTCTAGGAGTTCTTACCACTATAACAGCAAAAAAAAAAAAAAAAAAAAATCAGCATTATGATACTGGAGAAGAGTTCAAAACTGGGAAAGCAACTTTAAATTTAAGGGGGATATTTTGGAAGAAAGAAAATTGCAAAATGGATGAAACACACAGTCTGAACATCAACTCCGTGCTTAGCTGGTTGAATGTTAAACTACGCATGTGCAAGGGAGACATCAATGCATCTGGTGGGAAAATGATGAGGTTTTTGGCTGTTTGTGATGTTTGTGAATTTGCTGTTATTTTTTTTTTTTTTTTTTAATCTGACTGTGTCCCCAAACCTGTTCAAATGGGCAGAAAACTGAAGTGTTCCTGGCTTGAGGTATGAGAGGACAGAACCTGAGGATGGCAGAGAAGTTTAGGGATAAACCTCATAACTAAGAGAACTTATGACCTAAATCATATTGACAAAATAATCTCCCTTCACACTACGTGGCAACTATGAAGAAGATGAGGAATTTATAAGCCTGAAAGAAAAAAAAAATGGTGGAGAACCATGGTGACCTATAAATCATGAATAGAGATTTACCCCGATATCTGTGCCCAAATCTTTAGCTGACCATCAAGATATACAGGTGCAGGTGAAACTTTCAGAAAGTTGGGGTAAAAACAGCAGTAGCAGGAAATCTTAAGAATTAAGTAAATATATCAGGGTTACATTCTGTGGAGGAGACAGAGTTTACAGTTGGAATTCTTGCAAATTAACCGCCTATGAGAACAATACAAACTTCAGAATACAAATAATCCAGAATCATCATAATGTATTATCTGTACTATCCAATTAAATAAAATTATAGATATGCAAAGAGACAGGAAAGTGTAACTCATGTTCAGGAAAAAAATACAGTCAATAGAAAATGCTTCAGAATTGGTCTACATGTTGAGTAAAATGGAGAAGGCTTCAAAGGTGTTATTACAAACATAGTCAAAGAATTAAAAGAGAAATATACTAATGAATGATCAGAGTTAGAAACTCAACTATATATATATATATATATATATATATATATATACACACACACACATACATAATGGAAATTCAAAAACTCATGATTGTACTTTCTAACATTCTGTTTCTGGGTATTGTTAAAGCAAGATACTCCTTGCAAGATACTGTAGTTACTCTAGCTAGTCTAGATACACTAACCAGTCCATTCCTTTCTTACCTTAAATTTGTTTTTAAATGTGTCACTGTCATTTGAAATAGTTAATACAAAAATAAAATCAATTCAACCAGTTCTGACATTTGTCACAGTTTTAAATTGCTACATTTAGCCGAGATGACCTAAATCATGTTGACAAAATGATATCCCCTCAAACTACTTGGCAACAATGAAGCAGATGAGGAATTTATTAAGCCTGCAAGAAAAAAAAAAAAAAAAAAGGAAGAAAGAAAAGAAAACAATGGTGGGGAACCATGGTGACCTATAAAAACATGAATATTTTTAAATTCATAAAAGTAAAATTAGAAGTACACTAAAGAGAACTTCAACCCATGGCTGATTCGTGTCAATGTATTGCAAAATCCACTATAATATTGTAAAGTAAGTAGCCTCCAATTAAAATAAGTTAATTAAAAAAACATAGCAAAAAGTAAATTCAAGATTATTATTTCTAAAAAAAAAAAGAAGTACACTAAAGATTACATCAGTGTTATTTACAGTGTGTGGTAAAGATTTATCTTTGTCCAAAGAAAGGAGTGGACTTTTTTTCTGGTTCCTGGGATATAATGTCAAGTCCTTAGAACTTCCTGAGTGATAGTGATACCATGTAGGGCCTGTGGGGGCTCCTGGGTACAAGGCCTTTGTGTTCCTCATTTCTTAGATATTAGGAAACAGCCTTCATCCAGCATTCATGACTTTCCTTGATTTCCAATAAGCAGATTCAAGTAGTTGTTAATTAGAGAAATGAGAGGCTATGGGACCAGGGAGAAAGAAACTGTTGGAGGCTGCTGTGGGGCAAGGTCCTGTTTCCCCATCAATGGACACACACAATATCTTGGAGCTATTTTGTAGATTCTGAAATGCCCAGGTATGAGAGAAGTTATGGTATGCTGCCCACAAGGATGTAGACTCCAGACCAGTTAAACCTGAAGGTTGATGATATTGACTCCCTGGTGGCTCAGAGGTTAAAGCGTCTGCCTGCAATACGGGAGACCTGGGTTCGATCCCTGGGTCGGGAAGATCCCCTGGAGAAGGAAATGGTAACCCACTCTAGTATTCCTGCCTGGAGAATCCCATGGACGGAGGAGCCTGGTGGGCTACAGTCCACGGGGTTGCAAAGAGTCAGACATTACTGAGCGACTTCATTCACTCACTAACTTCACCACCAACCCATCAGAAGAATGTCCAGGAGCTGATCACGCCCTCTTTTACTATAAAACTTGTCCCTATCTTCCTCAAGTTGGGGAATGGTTTTGAGGGCATGAGCTCGCTGTGCCCCCTTTGCCTGCCAAAGCAATAAAGCTATCCTTTTCTATTTCACCCAAAATGCTGTCTCTGAGATTTGATTTGGCTCCAGTGTACAGAGAAGCTGAGCTTTTAGCATCAACAAGAGTGTCTGTTATTCATAATGAGCTCCTTAACTACACCTGATAGTTTATGCTACTGAGGCAACTTATAATGAGCCCATGAGACCAAGTGGTATCAGCCTGATCTCTTGGGACAGGAGGAGGTTGCTAGAAATTGAATTCAACCACATAGGCAATCAATCAATCAGTCATGCCTATGCAATGAATCCCCAATAAAAATCTCCAGAAACAAACCACATGTACACTGGGAAGGTAATATTAATACATCCTGGGGACAGTGGAGGGCTTGCATGTGGAGTCCTCCCATACCCTTTCCTATGAGTCTCTTCCATTGGATTGTGCCGCTTTACCATAATAAACCGTAACTGTGAGTATAATGGGCTTCCCAGATGGCTCAGCAGTAATGAATTCACCTGTAATGCAGGAGACTCAAGAGACACTGATTTGATTCCTGGATTGGGAAGATTCCCTGGAGAAGGGCACAGCAACCCACTCTAGTATTCTTGACTGGAGAGTCCCATAGACAAAGGAACCTGGTGGGCTATAGTGCATGGGGTTGCAAAGAGTCCGATACGACTGAAGTGACTGAGCATGTGAGTATAATAGCCCTCAGGGAGCACTATGAGTCTTTGTAGTGAATTATCCACGTTCAAGGTAGTGAGGGGCGGTGGTGAGGAGATACCCCTCATCCAAGGTAAGGAGCAGTGGCTGTGCGTTGCTGGAGCAGCCGTGAAGAGATACCCCACGTCCAAGGTAAAAGAAATCCAAGTAAGATGGTAAGTGTTGCAAGAGGTCATCAGAGGGCAGACACACTGAAACCATACTCACAGAAAACTAGTCAATCTAATCACACTAGGACCACAGCCTTGTCTAACTCACTGAAACTAAGCCATGCCCGTGGGGCCACCCAAGACGGGCGGGTCATGGTGGAGAGGTTTGACAGAATGTGGTCCACTGGAGAAGGGAATGGCAAACCACTTCAGTATTCTTGCCTTGAGAACCCCATGAACAGTATGAAAAGGCAAAATGATAGGATACTGAAAGAGGAACTCCACAGGTCAGTAGGTGCCCAATATGCTGCTGCTGCTACTGCTGCTAAGTCACTTCAGTTGTGTCTGACTCTGTGTGACCCCATAGATGGCAACCACCAGGCTCCCCTGTCCCTGGGATTCTCCAGGCAAGAACACTGGAGTGGTTTGCCATTTCCTTCTCCAATGCATGAAAGTGAAAAGTAACAGTGAAGTTGCTTAGTTGTGTACGACTCTTCATGACCCCATGGACTGCAGCCTACCAGGCTCCTCTATCCACAGGACTTTCCGGGCAAAGTACTAGAGTGGGGTGCCATTGCTTTCTCCAGTGCTACTGGAGATCAGTGGAGAAATAACTCCAGAAAGAATGAAGGGATGAAGCCAAAGCAAAAACAATACCCAGTAGTGGATGTGACTGGTGATAGAAGCAAGATCCGATGCTGTAAAGACCAATATTGCATAAGAACCTGGAATGTCAGGTCCATGAATCAAGGCAAATTGGAAGTGGTCAAACAAGAGATGGCAAGAGTGAAGGTCAACATTCTAGGAATCAGCAAACTAAAATGGACTGGAATGGGTGAATTTAACACAGATGACCATTATATCTACTACTGCAGGCAGGAATCCCTCAGAAGAAATGGAGTAGCCATCACGGTCAACAAAAGTGTCTGAAATGCAGTACTTGGATGCAATCTCAAAAACAACAGAATGATCTCGGTTCGTTTCCAAAGGAAACCATTCAACATCACAGTAATCCAAGTCTATGCCCCAACCAGTAATGCTGAAGAAGCTAAAGTTGAACGGTTCTACAAGACCTTTTAGAACTAACACCCAAATAAGATGTCCTTTTCATTATAGGGGACTGGAATGCAAAAATAGGAAGGCAAGAAACACCTGGAGTAACAGGCAAATTTGGCCTTGGAATATGGAATGAAGTGGGGCAAAGACTAGTAGAGTTTTGCCAAGAAAATGCACTGGTCATAGCAAACACCCCCTTCCAACAACACAAGAGAAGACTCTAGACATGGACATCACCAGATGGTCAACACAGAAATCAAATTGATTATATTCTTTGCATCCAAAGATGGAGAAGCTCTATACAGTCAGCAAAAAAAAGACCAGGAGCTGACTGTGGCTCAGATCGTGAACTCCTTATTACCAAATTCAGACTTAAATTGAAGAAAGTAGGGAAAACCACTTGACCATTCAGGTATGACTGAAATCAAATCCCTTATGATTATACAGTGGAAGTGAGAAATAGATTTAAGGGAGTAGATCTGATAGATAGAGTGCCTGATGAACTATGGACGGAGATTCGTGACATTGTACAGGAGACAGGGATCAAGACCATCCCCATGGAAAAGACATTCAAAAGAGCAAAATGACCGTCTCGGGAGGCCTACAAATAGGTATGAAAAGAAGAGAAGCGAAAAGCAAAGGAGAAAAGGGAAGATATAAGCATCTGAATGCAGAGATCCACAGAATAGCAAAGAGAGATAAGAAAGCCTTCCTCAGCGATCAGTGCAAAGAAATAGAGGAAAACAACAGAATGGGAAAGACTAGAGATCTCTTCAAGAAAATTAGAGACACGAAGGGAACATTTCATGCAAAGATGGGCTCAATAAAGGACAGAAATGGTATGGACCTAACAGAAGCAGAAGATATTAAGAAGAGGTGGCAAGAATACACAGAAGAACTGTACAAAAAAGATCTTCATGACCAAGATAATCATGATGGTGTGATCACTCACCTAGAGCCAGACATCCTGGAATGTGAAGTCAAGTGGGCCTTAGAAAGCATCACTATGAACAAAGCTAGTGGAAGTGATGGAATTCCAGTTGAGCTCTTTCAAATCCTGATAGATGATGCTGTGAAAGTGCTGCACTCAATATGCCAGCAAATTTGGAAAACTCAGCAGTGGCCACAGGACTGGAAAAGGTCAGTTTTCATTCCAATCCCAAAGAAAGGCAATGCCAAAGAATGCTCAAACTACTGCACAATTGCACTCATCTCACACGCTAGTAAATTAATGCTCAAAATTATCCAAGCCAGGCTTCAGCAATACGTGAATCACGAACTTCCCGATGTTCAAGCTGGTTTTAGAAAGGCAAAGGAACCAGAGATCAAATTGCCAACATCTGCTGGATCTTCGAAAAAGCAAGAGAATTCCAGAAAAATATCTATTTTTACTTTATTGACTATGCTAAAGCCTTTAACGGTGTGGATCACAATCAACTGTGGAAAATTCTGAAAGAGATGGGAATCCCAGACCACCTGACCTGCCTCTTGAGAAACCTGTATGCAGGTCAGGAAGCAACAGTTAGAACTGGACATGGAACAACAGACTGGTTCCAAATAGGAAAAGGAGTATGTCAAGGCCGTGTATTGTCACGCTGCTTTTTTAACTTATATGCAGAGTACATCATGAGAAACACTGGTCTGGAAGAACCACAAGCTGGAATGAAGATTGCTGGGAGAAATATCAATAACCTCAGATATGCAGATGACACCACCCTTATGGGAGAAAGTGAAGAGGAACTAAAAAGCCTCTTGATGAAGGTGAAAGTGGAGAGTGAAAAAGTTGGCTTAAAGCTCAACATTCAGAAAATGAAGATCATGGCATCTGGTCCCATCACTTCATGGGAAATAAATGGGGAAACAGTGGAAACAGTGTCAGACTTTATCTTTTTTGGGCTCCAAAATCACTGCAGATGGTGACTTCAGCCATGAAATTAAAAGACACTTACTCCTTGGAAGGAAAGTCATGAACAACCCAGATAGCATATTGAAAAGCAGAGACATTACTTTGCCAACAAAGGTCCGTCTAGTCAAGGCTATGGTTTTTCCAGTGGTCATGTATGGATGTGAGAGTTGGACTGTGAAGAAAGCTGAGTGCCAAAGAATTGATGCTTTTGAACTGTGGTGTTGGAGAAGACTCTTGAGAGTCCCTTGGTCTGCAAGAAGTTCCAACCAGTCCATTCTGAAGGAGATCAGCCCTGGGATTTCTTTGGAAGGACTGATGCTAAAGCTGAAACTCCAGTACTTTGGCCACCTCATGCAAAGAGTTGACTCATTGGAAAAGTCTCTGATGCTGAGAGGGATTGGGGGCAGGAGGAGAAGGGGACGACAGAGGATGAGATGGCTGGATGGCATCACTGACTCACTGATGGATGTGAGTCTGAGTGAACTCCGGGATTTGGTGATGGACAGCAAGCCCTGGCGTGCTGCGATTCATGTGGTCGCAAATAGTCAGACCCGACTGAGCGAGTGAACTGAATTGAACTGAACTTGTAAAGTTCCCTGAGCTTGCAATTGGTGTCAAAAGTGAGGGGTAGTCTCGGGACTCAGTGATCTTCAACTTTCTAGTGTTAAAAACAAAATTCAACCGAGTAATTTTGAAACTGTAATTGGCTTTATGCAGCACCCCACCTAGCAAGCAGGAAGGCACTCTGAGAAGGACCAAATGTTAGGTATTTATAGGCAGAAACTGGGCAGGACAAGAAGGTTATTAGAAAAAAATAAAAATAAATGGATTATTTCAGGTCATTTCATCTTCTTTTGGGGGGAAGGGAATAGCAGGTATTTTATTATGCTGATCAGGAAGTTCCATACTGGTTGGTTTAAAATTCTACTCTTGAGAGAGTCTGAAACTGAAATTCAGTTAAGTATTAAGTCTAGGTGGCTCTTACAAGTGACTCCATTTGGGGTCTGCTTCTTTTCAACAGTAGTTAGACTAACTCCTTGTAGTTGGTGTCAGAAATTGTGAGAAGACGAGGCAGTCTAAAGGACTGTGAACTCAATCCTCAGAGTTTGGCTAATTCTGTATACATACACAATAATAAATCATTCTGCACAGTTCATTTAAATCTCTCATTACTTACTTTCTGGACATGTGAAGGATTACCTCCCTCAGAGGTAAATTTACCATGAAGTTAATGAAGCTTATGCTCCAAGACCCTCATTTGCAGAAGCAACTTCCAAATCCTGGAAGGGATCATAGCAATGTGTTCCTTCAAGTAGTCATTCTTCTTTTTGAATTACCTTCAACAGAAGTCACTAATCTAACTCAAATCAAATCTTTGTGGAAGTTATGCTAAAGTAAATTGTTGAAGGATACACTTTCACTTAAGGAAATTTTGTGGTTGGTAAGTGTTTACATGCAGAACACGTCCCAAATACTTGTATTTTGGATAGCCTTAATTTTTTATTTTTCAAAATTGTAAACTTATTTCAAATCTTTTGAATATTGACTTTTAAATACTATATTCATTGCATTTATAAATTATATTCAAATAAAGTTACCAAGATATTTGCTTATACTCATTATGAAGATGCTTAGGGCATATTTAACAACTTTCTGTTTCTTTCTTTATAATGAATTGTATAGTCAACCACATGACTCTCCTTAATATTTCCAGGTCTATTTTTAAATAACCTTCAAAAATTAATAATTGGCTAGAAAATCATGGTATATATATTTAATAAGAGAAATGAGAGGGATTTTTGTTTTCATTAAACTATGTAATTTCTCAGAAGTTGGAATACCTGAGGTTGAACTGATATTTTAGTGTTGAAGATGATTGGTATTCAAAGATAACGTGTTTAGCTTTTAAATTTCTGTTGTTTTTTTTAAATTTGAAACTGATTTATAAATATTGCATCTTCTTAAAAAAATTTTTATATAGTAGTAAGATGAGTTTTTGTACCTACATGAGGCTTCTTTTTTTTAACATTTTTAATTGAAATGTAATTAATTTACAGTGTTGTATTTCAGATATACAGCAAAGTGATTCAGTGTGTGTTTTTTATATATTCTTTTTCAGATTCTTTTCCATCATAGGTTATTAAAAGATATTGAATATCATTCCCTGTGTCATACAGATGGTCTTTGTTGGTTATCTATTTTACATATAATAGTGTATATCTGTTAATACCATACTTCTAGTTTATCCTTCCCCCTCCAATTTCCTCTTTGGTAACCATAAGTTTGTTTTCTGTGTCTCTGAGTCTATTTCTCAGAACTCTGTGAATAAGTTCATTTGTACCATTTTTTAGATTCCAAATATAAGTGATATCATATGATATTTCTATTTCTGTCTGACTTATTTCAATTAATATGATAATGTCTGTTTCTATTCATGTTGCTGCAAATGGCATTATGTCATTCTTTTTTATGGCTGAGTAATATTCCCTCATATGCATATTTTTATATATATATATATATATATATGCTGCTAAGTCACTTCAGTTGTGTCCAACTCTGTGCGACCCCATAGACGGAAGCCCACCAGGCTTCCCCATCCCTGGGATTCTCCAGGCAAGAATACTGGAGTGGGTTGCCATTTCTTTCTCCAATGCATGAAAGTGAAAAGTGAAAGTGAAGCCACTCAGTTGTGTCTGACTCTTAGCAACCCCATGGACTGCAGCCCACCAGGCTCCTCCACCCATGGGATTTTCTAGGCAAGAGTACTGGAGTGGGTTGCCATTTCCTTCATATATATATATATATACACACATATATATATATATATATACCACATATTTTTTTATCCATTCTTCTGTCAATGGACTTTTAGGTTGCTTCCATGTGCATTTTAAATTAATTAATTAATTTGACTACACTGGTTCTTAGTTGCACCATGTGGGACCTAGTTCCCTGACCAGGGATCAAACCCAGGCCCCCTGCATTGTGAGCACAGAGTCTTAACCACTGGACCACCAGCAACGTCCCTCCATATCTTGACTATTATAAAATAGTGCTGCTATGAACATTGATTGGGGCACATATAGCTTTTCAAATTGGAATTTTCTCCAGATTATGCCCAGAAATGGGATTGCAAGATCATACAGTAGCTCCATTTTTAGTTTTTTTAGGGAAACTCCATACTGTGGCTGCAATAGTTTACATTCCACAAAAGTGTAAGAGGGTTCCTTATAATCCACACCCTCTCCAGCATTTATTATTTGTAGCCTTCTGGATAACAGCCATTCTGACTAGTGTGAGGTGATACCTCATTGAAATTTTGATTTGCATTTCTCTAATAATTAGTGACACTGAACATCTTTTCGTATGACTTTCGGCCATCTATCTCCTTTGGAGAGATGTTTATTTAGGTTTTCTGTCCATTTTTTGATTTTTTTTTTTTTTTTTTTATTAAGTTGTATGAGCTGTTGGTATATTTTGGAAGTTAATTCCTTGTTGATAGCTTCATTTGCCAATATTTTCTCCCAGTCAGTAGGTTGCCTTTTCATTTTGTTTATGGTTTCCTTTGCTGTGCAAAAGCTTTTAAGTTCAATTAGGTCCTATTTGTTTATTTTTGTTTTTACTTCCATTGCTCTAGGAGATGGGTCTAAAAAATATTGCTGAGATTTATGTTAAAGAGTGTTCCTATTTTCCTCTAGACGTTTTATAGTACCCAGTCTTATATTTAGGTCTTTAATCCATTTTGAGTTTATTTTTGTGTATGGTGTTAGGAGGCGTTCTAATTTCATTCTTTTACATGCAGTTGTCCAGTTGTCCTGGCACCAGTTATTTTTTTTTAACTTAAATTTATTTATTTTAATTGGAGGCTAATTACTTTACAATATTGTATTGGTTTTGCCATACATCAACATGAATCTGCCACCAGAAAGAAAAACACCAATACAGTATACTAACACATATATATGGAATTTAGAAAGATGGTAACAATAACCCTGTATGTGAGACAGCAAAAGAGACACTGATGTATAGAACAGTCTTTTGGACTCTGTGGGAGAGGGAGAGGGAGGGATGATTTGGGAGAATGGTACCAGTAATTGAACAGAATGACTTTTCTTCATTGTTTATTCTCCTTTGTGATAGATTAATTGATCATAAGTGTGTGGGTTTATTTCTGTGCTTTCTATCCTGTTCCATTGATCTATGTATCTGGTTTTTTTTTTTGTCAGTTATATACTCTTTTGATTATTGTAGCTTTGTAATAATAGTCTAATATCAGGGAGCATGATGCTTCTGGCTCTATTCTTTTTTCTCAAGAATTTTTTGGTTATTTTGGATCTTTTGTGTTTCCATACAAATTTTAAAACTTTTTGTGGACAAACTTAAGTTCATCTCATTCTATTCTTTGAAATAAAGGGGGATTATTTTTGTTTTGTATGCTTTCATAAGACTTCCACATACATTCATGAATTGGAAAAAATATTTTATCAGACTATATGATCTAATTTATAGTTGAAAAATATGGTCAACTTAGCACAGCTTAAAAAAAATTTGCATGCAAGTAATATTCTACATGGGCTTCCCTGGTGACTCAGGTGGTAAAAAACATCTGCCTGAAGTGCAGAAGACTGGGCTTGATCCCTGGGTCAGAAAGATCTTCTGTGGAGAAGGAATGGCTACCCACTCCAGTATTCTTGCTTGGAGAATTCCACGGACAGAGGAGCTTGGTGGGTTTATAGTCCATGGGGTCGCAAAGAGTCAGACAGGACTGAGAAACTACATAAAAAACATAGCATTCTACAAAAATGTTTTTTCCCCAACAGTTACAAATAAACACACACACTCAAATTGTCAATTAGTAGGCATGGTAGCCACAAGAAAGTGACATGGATTTACAAGTACCCAATATATATATAGCTCCTACCATATGCTAAGAAATGTGTTATTTGTTATAACTGAAGTATATTTCTTTAAAGGCTACAGTTTAATTCTTTGGAAACAAATACTTCTAAAAGATATAACATAGTTATATTTCCTCTTAAATAAAACTTATTGGACATAATTTAACTTTCAGGTTAATCAGGTTCATTGAATTAAATACCAGCAATTACACTACCATGTACATGACACTGTGTTGTTTTCAGAGCCAATTCTTGTATTTCAACTTCTCTGGTTCAATAATAATGCTGTGGTTTTGAATCTTTGTCTCTCTGTCTCTTTTCCATTCCCCTCCCTTCCTTTCAGTGCCTACTTCTAACAACACAACCTCCAAAAATACTTCAACTTATTACTTCTAAACTTTTACAACTTGATAAATCAGTTTAATTTGAATTCTGTAGAAAATAAGAGTAAATGGTTCTAATGTCCTAAGGATATGTCTGTGTGGTTGAGGGGTGGTGTGGTGGTGGGAGTCTGACTGAAGCAGTGTTCATTTTCTTGAGAATTTCAGTATATATAATTGGACTTCATAGGAAGATCTTTTAGTTTCTTCCTTCCTGATTTTTATGAATATTTCAGATTGCTAGAGTTGCTGTTTGTTGGATGATAGAGAAAGTAATGGAATTCCAGAAAAACTCTACTTCTGGTCCATTGACTACACTAAAGCCTTTGACTGTGTAGATCACAACAAACTGGAAAATTCTTAAAGAGATGGGAATACCAGACCACTTTACCTGAGAAAACTGCATGTGGGTTCAAAAGCAACAGTTACAACCCTACATGAACAACTGACTGGTTTAAAATTGGGGAAGGAGTACAAAAGGCTGTATATTGTCACCAAGCCTATTTAACTTCTATGCAGAGTACATCATACAAAATGCCAGGCTAGATGAATCACAAGCTGGAGTCAAGATTGCCTGGAGAAATATCAACAACTTCAGATATGCAGATGGTACCACTCTAATGACAGAAAGTGAAGAGGAACTAAAGAGCCTCTTAATGAAGGTGAAAGAGGTTAGTGAAAAAGCTGACTTAAAACTCAACATTCAAAAAACTAAGATCATGGTATCCAGTCCCATCACTTCATGGCAAATAGAAGAGGAAAGAGTAGAAGCAGTGACAAATTTTATTTTCTTGGGCTCTAAAATCACTGCAGATGGTGACTGCAGCCATGAAATTAAAAGATGCTTGTTTCTTGGAAGGAAAGCTATGACAAACCTAGACAGCTTATTAAAAAACAGAGACATCACTTGGTGACAAAGGTCCATATAGTCAAAACTGTGGTTTTTCCAATAGTCATGTGAGAGTTGGACCATAAAAAAGGCTGAGCACAGAAGAACTGATGCTTTCAAATTATGGTGTTGGAGAAGACTCTTGAGAGTCCCCCAGATTGCAAGGAGATCAAACCAGTCAATCCTAAAGGAAATCAACCCTGAATATTCACTGGAATGACTGATGCTGAAGCTGAATCTTCAATACTTTGTCCACCTGACGTGAAGAGTTGACTCATTGGAAAAGACCCTGATGTTGGGAATGGGCAGGAGGAGAAGTGGGTGACAGAGGATGAGATGGTTGGATGGCATCACCAACTCAATGGATGTAAGTTTGAGAAGTCTCTGGGAGATAGTGAAGGACAGAGAAGCCTGGCATGCTGCATCCCACTGGGTCTCAAAGAGTTGGACACGACTTAGTGACTGAATAACAGCAGAGTTACCAAAAATGATTCTTTAAATGAAAGATATATTCCTGAATTTGAAAATATCCTGTATAAGTAGATTAAATGCCATGCAGTCATATAGGTTCCTCTTATTTATAATATATGAGTAAGTCTATAAATTATCTCACACAAACCTTGGAGATTGATGACTAGCCATGTGTGGATAAAGTATGAAGTTGCCTGTGAGGGCTAAAGGGTTTGGGAAGACCCAAAGGTCTAATCCAGGTGAATTAAGTACAATCTCATGAAAATGAGACTTAAAGTTGAACTTGAGAGCAGTGATTCTTAACCTTTTTTGCTTCAGGATTTCTATGGGATTTGCCATGCTCTCATGAGTTACAGTGTAGAGGATCTGGCGGCACAGATGGTAAAGCGTCTGTCTGCAATGCAGGAGACCCGGGTTCGATCCCTGGGTTGGGAAGATCTCCCTGGAGAAGGAAATGGCAGCCCACTCCAGTATTCTTGCCTGGAAAATCCCATGGACGGTGGAGCCTGGTAAGCTACTGTCCATGGCGTCACAAAGAGTCAGACACGACTGAGTGACTTCACTTTCACTTTCATGAGTTACAGTAGTGTTGCTAGGCATTCTATTGGGGGGCGGGGGATAACTTTCGAATCAGAATATTTTTTGTGGCAAATAACCTGTAGATGAAAAAAAATTTTTTTCCCTTTACCCTTCTAGGTTCTTGGCTGAGACACCCTATAATAAAAGTCAGATTAATAGGAGAAAACCAAAAAGTTTAATACCATGTATACCTCCTCTATGCACTAGAGAGATCCACAAGAACTAACTCCTGGAAATGGCCCACATCATCACCTTAAATTCCATTTCCAGCTAAAGACAAAGAAAATGTTGAGGATTGTGGAGCCAGTTATAGAAGGATATGAGGAAAAGTTCACTAGACAAAGGTATGGTTGGTATGCAGATTTTAGTAGTTGCCTTCTCCATTCATAAATTCCTAGAGATTTAGTCATCTAAATAGTGTGGTACAGAGAGGGAGCCACTCTTACACGTGGAGATTTCCCTTATAAGTATAAATTTCCCTAACAAGGGCAACTTTTACTGTTTCCAGATATTCTCTTGTGTCTGCAACCTCTCAAAAATAATCAGCCCAAAATAATCTTTATGCTAAAGGGCATATTTTGGGTGTCATATTCTGCTCCCCTTACACTCAGCTATGTTCCCAAACATTCAAGTGTAGCTTTAGGTAAGGCTTGATCCTGCAGCTCATTCAAGTTCAAAGGATCCTATTTCTTTTGGCATCTCTGCTGTCTTCTTTGATGTAATTTGTCATCAAATTACATTTGTTTTATAGTCCCAGGATGGCTGTCAGTAGCACTCAGACATACATGCCTCCTTTTTCATTTGCGGCAGAAAAAACAGTGACTATCTTTGCCCCAACATTTCCAGCAAAACCCCTGAGATTCACTCTAATTACATTGACTTCACACACATTCCCACTCTAGAATCAAACTCTGTGGCTAGGGGGAAGGAATAAGCTTATTGCCTTCACCTATAGCTTTCCTTTCTAAATGTAGGAAACTCAAATACCTGTATAATCCAGTTGCTGCTGCTGCTGCTGCTGCTGCTAAATCGCTTCAGTCGTGTCCGACTCTGTGCGACCCCATAGACGGCAGCCCGCCAGGCTCCCCCGTCCCTGGGATTCTCCAGGCAAGAACACTGGAGTGGGTTGCCATTTCCTTCTCCAATGCATGAAAGTGAAAGGTGAAAGTGAAGTCGCTCAGTCGTGTATGACTCTTCGTGACCCCATGGACCAGGCTCCTCCGTCCATGGGATTTTCCAGGCAAGAGTACTGGAGTGGGGTGCCATTGCCTTCTCCGAGGTATAAGCCCGTAAAGGAATAAAAATTAAGAAAATGGGCCTAATGGGGACTTCAGTATATAGGACAGCTCATGTCCCATACAGAGGGTTCAGGCCTTACTCAGATCCATGAAAGTGATGCCATAATCAGAGAAATTAGTGTTGGTAGGTATTTTGATTTTCAAAGAGAAGTTGTAAATCCAGGGTTTTATGTGATGTTCCATGATTTGTTAACATTGATATCTAATTCTAAACTTTTTATATACAGGCATAACTCATTTTACTGTACTTTATTGCACTTTGCAGATATTGCATTTTTTACAAATTGAAGTTTTATGACAACTTTGAAACCAGCAAATTTATCAGGATTATTTTTCCAACAGCATTTGCTTACTTCATGTCTATACATCACATTTTGGTAATTCTCACAATATTTAAAACTTTTTCATCATAATTATATTTGTTATGATGATTTGTGATCTTGGTATAACTACTATAATTGGGCATTTTACTGGTCAAATAGTTTTAAATTTATATATACATATATATATATATATTGATTTTCCTATTATACACTGAATAGACTTTAGTGTTAACATTACTCTTACATGCACTGGGAAACCAAAAAATTCATGTGACCCACTTTATTAGGATATTTTCTTTATTGTGCATGTGTGTGTGCTTAGTTGTTTCAGTCATGTGTGATTCTTTGCAACCCCATGGACTGTAGCCCACCAGGCTTCTCTGTCCATAGGATTTTCCAGGCAAGAATACTTCAGTGGGTTGCCATGACCTCCTCCAGGGGATCTTCCTGACCTAGGGATCTAACCCGCATCACTTTCATCTCCTGTATTGCAGATAGATTCATTACTGCTGAGCCACCAGAGAAGTCCTTTTGCTTTATTGCATTGAACCCAACCCTCAGTATCTCTGAAGTATGCCTGTACTATACTATAGGCCTATGAAAAAGCATGAGCTTCCCAGGTGGCACTTGTGGTAAAGAACCCACCTGCCAGTGCAGGAGACATAAGAGACTCAGGTTTGATCCCTGGGTTGGGATGATCCCCTGGAGGAGGGCATAGCAACCCACTCCAGTATTCTTGCCTGGAGAATCCCATGGCGAGAGGAGCCTAGTGGGCTACAGTCTATGGGGTTGCAGTGTCAGACACGACTGAAATGACTTAGTACATATGCATGAAAAGCATATGTGGCTGAATCAAGATTAGCAGGATGAAACTTATGCCCTCAAAAATAAAATGCAATGATCTGCTGATGCAAGGATTCTTATCCATTGGATGATTGTCTTTCTCATTGTCCATTAATCAACTGGCATTTTGGTTTTCCACTTTAGTCTCTGTGAGCTTGTTTATTTTGAGTCCTTCCCTGAGGGATAGATCATATCTTAGTGTACCAACTAAATCAAATATATAAGCCATAAGAATGAGAATACCCAAGAAATAATAAAATCACTAAAGTCATTGCTCTCTTTCTGGGATCATGAAACCCAGTCAAGTAGCTCTCCCAGAATCCCTGTCAGTTACTTGCACCGTTACACATTTATATGTAATGCCTTTCCTTAGAAACAACCAACCAAACAAAAAGTTTCCCCCAAAACCTATACTGTGAAAGATTCCCAACAAGTCTACTTTTAACGATGTATTTTTTTTTGATGTATATTTAGGGGAGGTAATAAAAATTTCCCCCTACTTTTCTATTTTCTTGGCTGAAACTGTTGCAGGAAGGGGGCCCCCTTCCAAGGCCCGAGAGTGGGCTGTTGTCTTAACACTTGGAAATGAGTTGTCCAAGGAGACACACACGCTGACAAAGCAAGAGACTTTATTGGGAAGGGGCACCCAGGCAGAGCACAGGGATGAGAACCCAGGAGGACTGCTCTGCCTGATGGTTTGCAGTCTCAGGTCTATGGTAACTGGGTTAGTTTCCGGATTATCTTTGGCCAATCAGTCTGATTCAGGGTCCTTCCTGGTGTCTCAAATATCACTCAACCAAGATGGATTCCAGTGAGAAGGATTCTGGAAGGTTGGAGGTGTTTCTTCTATTCTTTTGCTTCCTTCACTTCACTCATGTCCAGCTCTTTGCGATCCTATGGGCTGTAGCCTACCAGACTCCTCAGTATGGGATTCTCCAGGCAAGAGAACTGGAGTGAGTTGCCGTTCCTTCCTCCAGGGGGTCTTCATAACCCAGGGATTGAATCTGCGTCTCTTATTTCTCCTGCATTGGCAGGTGGGTTCTTTACCACTAGCGCCACCTGGGAAGCTTTGCCCAAATTCTTCTGGTTGGTGGTAGCTTGTTAGTTCCAAGTTCCTTACCAGGACTTCCTGTTACATGTAAACCTGTGGAGGATTCATTTCAATATATGGCAAAACCAATACAATATTATAAAGTTAAAAAATAAAATAAAATTTAAAAATAAATAAATAAAGACAACAAAAAAAAAAAAAAAATAACTGGCAAAAGTGGCTGCTATCTTGCCTGGCCAGGGCAGACAGTTTTGGTCAGTGGTTCCCCTAACAACTCCAGTCACTAGTAACAAAAAGACAGATGAACAGAATAAAAATAAATTAAATTACATAGCACATAAGTCTGTATGGAAGCCCCATAAAGATATGACTCAAAAGGCTGCCAGACAATAGAGGCTTTATATCATCCTGGGCTAAGGAAAGGGACAGGAATCTGGGGCTTCAAAGGAGGGAAGGCAATTCAGAGGAAGGTGAGAAGAGAAAGTGTTTGGTAAACAAAGCTTGCCCAGCCAGGCAGATAACTCTCAGGTGAATAAGTGAGCTTCCTGCTACAGCCTCTTTTCTAATGCAAATGTCCCTTACAAGAGTCATTTCAACTGTTTTCAGAGCTTCTCCTGTGTCTTCAGTATTTTAAAATAAGCCACTCAAAATAATCCTTATGCTAAAATGGCACATTTTGGATGACATGTTCAGTTCCCCTTCATATGATTTGATTCACAAAAGTTTATTTAACCTTGATTTCTGAAAAAGATACCAATTACATAAAGCAAAGTATTCCTCTATGTTTAATTCATTTTTCCTAAGTTAAACTTGGAAATGTGTTATGTGGAAATATTTTGGTTGTGAGTGTCAGAAGCCAAATACGAACCCAAATAAGCAAAAAAGGAAAATGTACTTGTGAAGTCAAAGGGGTATTTCAATGAGCTGTATACACAACTGGATCTACGAGTTCTATTTCTCCCCATCCATCACTTCTGCTTATTTTCCTTCTTACACAGCTCCCACTCCACAGAGGCATAGGCATGGCAGGATGACTTCAGACTTGCATGCAGTGATTTCAGCCAAAGCATCTTGGCTAGTCTGACCTGAATCATGTGATGATACTTGGACCAATCACTGGGGCTAGAGAGATGGAGTATTCAGATCAGTCAAATCAGAGTGAGTGAGAACACTCTTGTGTTGTAAGACTATTCCCAGTGAACTGTGGTGCTGGAGAAGACTCTTAAGAGTTCCTTGAACATCAAGGAGATCAAACCAGTCAATCCTAAAGGAAATCAACCCTGAATATTCATTAGAAGGACTGATGCTGAAGCTCCAATACTTTAGCCACCTGATGCAAAGAGCTGACTCATTGAAAAAGACCCTGATGCTAGAAAAGATTGAGGGCAAGAGGTAAAGAGGGCAGCAGTGGGTGAGATGATTAGATAGCATCACCAGCTTAAAGGACATGAGTTTGAGCAAATTCTGGGAGATGGTGAAGGACAGGGAAGCCAGGCATGCTGTAGTTCATGGGGTGGCAAAGAGATGGACATGACCCAGCAACTGAACTACAACAACAAATGTCCAGGACAGGATTAAACCCATATGAACTGTTTCCCCCCAGGAAAAGAAGCCTCTACTTGCAAGTGAAGGAGAAAAAAGGTGCTGATCAAAGGCAACACAGGTCCGCTATAGCAATTCACAGCCTTTATCTACTTCTGATAGAAACACTATTCAGCTGATGAAGAGGACATTCAAATATGTTCTATATTAAACCCAAATTAAAATACAATGAAAGAGAATCTTCTGTGGTAATGTGAACTTCCTTGGAAAGTACAGTGCTACTTTATTATATAAAGCACATAAATGGAAGAAACCCAGCTAACGATTCAGGCTATCCATCAAGTGATGTATTTCAAAGCCCTTCCTCTGCATTTCTGCTTCACAGTCTAGTCTAGCTTAAGTCTCAAATTATGCCACTTATACCACATTTCTTAATAATTCAATCAGGAGATTATTGGTTGATTGAACAGCATGCTAAGCTCATGTGAGTCCATTGTAAAGTGAGTTATTGAGAAAGTATAAAAGGACTGGGGCGGGAAATACAGGTGGTAGACCAAGGGATAGAACCCAGGTCTCCTACATTTCAGGCAGATTCTTTACCATCTGAGACACCAGGGAAGCCCAGTATGTGTGAAAGTGAAATTGTTAGTCGTTCAGTTGTATCCAACTCTTTGCAACCCTATGAACTGTAACCCACCAGGCTCCTCTATCCATGGGATTTTCCAGGCAAGAATACTGGAGAGGGTTGCCATTTCCTTCTTCCAGGGATCTTCCCCACCCAGGGATTGAACCCAGGTCTCCCAAATTGCAGGCAGATTCTTTATTGTCTGAGCCACCAGGGAAGCCCCCATAAAGGGTTGCAATAGTGCATTTAGGGATCAAACCCTCAACCTTGGCATTATTAGCACCATTCTCTAATCAGCTTGTGGCTCAGCTGGTAAATAATTTGCCTGCAATGTGGGAGAACTGGGTTGGGAAGATTCCCTGGAGAAGGGAAGGACTACTCAGTCCAGTATTCTGGCCTAGAGAATTCCATGGAATGTATAGTCCATGGGGTCGCAAAGAGTTGGACATGACTGAGTGACTTTCACTTTCTCTGAAAAATAGTTTTAGCATCTAAAGTTACAAACTGCTATGCAGCTATGTCAGGCCTTCAGCAAGTGGGCTCTGAAAGTCACTCAAGAGGTTAACGTCTCTGAACTATCAGGAGGCAGAAGAATGTAGTACAGGGCACTGCTTCAATATCCAGGTTTTTTCAGGTATCACTAATCAGTTTGAAATTTGGGGACAGCAGTTTAGAGTCATTAATGTGGTGAAGAGAACCATAATATGCCACCCCAAAATGTATCTTTTTGGCATGAGAATTATTTTGGGCTAATTATTTTGAGACTGTAGACACAGGAGAATCTCTGAAAACAGAGTAGATATCACCCTTTCCTGAGGGAAATTTAAGTATATAAGGGAGATCTCCATTTGTAAGTGTTTCTCCCTCTCTGTACCGGGAAGAGAAGGATGGCTATACATTTCTAGAAACTCATATCGATGGAGAAAGCAATGACTTAAATCTGTATTACAACCTTATCCTTGTTTACTGTGCTTTTCCTGGTCACCTCCCATAACTGGTCTCTCCCTCCCCCAATATCTTCTTTTGTATTTAAATGGAGGTAGTATTTAAGGTAAAGTCTTGGCCTGTCTCACCCTGGGGAGTTACTTAGTTTTCCTGGGTATCTCCCATGTATATAGGTGGTATACATGTTATGAGGTTCTGTTTGTTTTTCTCTTGTTAATCTTTTACTACTGGGGAGTCTCAGTCAGGAACCTAGAAAAGTAAAAGGAAAACTATTTTCCCTCCCCTACAGAATCACTAACATGGTAAACAGGTCTACAGATGGCATTCCTCTTCCCCCAAATGACTCAGCACTCAGATGCCCCAGGGTCTAAAATTCTAACTTTAGAATTCCTGCATTTAATTTAAGCCTCTTCCTTTTCCCACAGTGCTCTTTTAAAGTAATTACCATTCCTGCTCCCAGAGGTAACATGATATGATCAGGCCAACCCCAAATGGCTGCTCTTTTGCTCTCTAGTACATCCCTTGCTCCACTAGTGCCTGCTTCACTTACACCCTACTCACATGACCGATGTTCCTGTCTAGTTGTCCCCAGCCTCAGCTAGTGATTACTATGTCCTGCCCACCGTCTGCTGCACATGGTGGGGAGTTGCTCCAGGAACTTGCTTCAGCCATGGAAGGTCCCCCTATTGATTTAAAACATTGATGTCTCTGTTGCCAACACTGGGCTGTCTCTTCTTTCTTGAAGCCAGGCAAACACAGGGTTTCCAGGCCTGTGGGGTGCAGCCCAATGCATATTAAGATATTCCATATATGAGTGGTATTTATTTGATCCCTTTGTCTTCTTATAAGAGGGACATTTACTTATATATTTTGAGATGTCTGGGAATCTGGAGCTGGGGGTGGCACAAAAAATGAGCTGAAGACAAATTTTATAACTGCTCAGATTTGCCAGAGTCTGGCCCTGCTGCCAATCAATTTCTCAGCTCCTCAAAGTGGAAGTCTCCCAAGCGCTAGTGCAGAATCCCCTATAATACCCTTAAGGTGTTAGAGCCACTGAACCTGAAGGTTTGCCCTAGTGGAGTGAGTCTAGGCTGTAGTTTTAGAAGGGATATGGAGGTCAGGACAGCCACAGTGGCCTGGGAGTTATGTGGGGGAGCCAGTTAAGAGGTGACCAGGAAAAGCACAGTAAACAATGATAAGGTTGTTATACAGATTTATGTCAGAGCCTTCTCCTTGACAATATTATGTAGTGATTTCGAGCCAACCTTCTCTTCCTGGTAGAGAGGGGGAGACACCCTTACAAATGGAAATTTTCCTCATAAATGTAATTTACCCTCAGGAAAGGGCAAGTTATACTCTATTTTCAGAGAATCTTCTATCTGTAGCCTCTCAAAAATAATTAGCTCAAAAAAATCCTTATGCCAAAGAGGCATATTTTGGGGTGGCATATTGTGCTCCCCTTCAGAGAAGTATGCTGGAACAAAGACACAGACACTAGAGCCATACTCCAGCCTCTTTTGGGGAGAAGATCAGAGCACATCCCTTAAGACAGAAGTTGGACACAAAGTGCAGAGCAGGAATGCTGGAGTTATATATGGATGAGAATTTGGTCAGTTGCATTCTCTTAGTATCTAATTATCCCTTCTTGTTATTATTTAACAAATTATTCCTCCCCCTTTTCGTATATGATTCAAACATTTATAAAGTGCTATTACACCCCTGCTTAATGATCACTTAGCAAAGTGACATTTTAAATTCCTTTCATCTTTTCTTGTAAATCAATCCCTTTCTTCTTTGAATTATTTTGTTCTCTCATTGCCTGATGCTGTTCATTTTTCTTTCTATTTCATTCTGGTATTAAAATACTCCAATTAAATGCAGTGCTTATCTTTCAGGCTGTAGCCTTACTATTCAAGATTGGGGCAGGTTACTTCCTTTAGCTAAAGTCTACTTTCACATCTTCTTTCAGCTTTTTTATTTCTACTGAGCTGTTATAGGGATGGTTCCAACTTCTTCAGTAACTGTTATAATATAGCCTTGCTTCTCAAGTTTTATTGTTCATCAAAATCATCTGTGAGTGTTCCTTAATCATGTAGTTATGTTGGGGCCCAGTGGGCTTCACAGGTGGTGCTAGTGATAAAGAACCCGCCTGCCAATGTAGGATACATGAGACATGGGTTCCATCTCTGGGTTGGGAAGATCCCCTGGAAAGGACGTGGCAACTCACTCCAGTATTCTTGCCTGGAGAGCCCCATGGACAGAGGAGATGGTGGGTTACAGTCCACAGTGTTGCAAAGAGTTGGACAAGATTGAGTGACTTAGCTCACTCACACGTTGGGTCCCAGTATCCAGATTAAGTAGTTACCACTACCAGATTAAGTAGTTAACAGTAGTTACCACTCACCCTTTTTAACAAGCCCCCACAGGTGATTCAGATGCAGGTAATTCAGGGGCTACACTCTGAGAATGCTACTGTACAAGCATTAGGAGAGCCAGAAACCATTTTTCATTGGTTATATAGGCCAGTGTTTCATTAAATCACAAAATGATTTCAGGTGGTTCACAGAGTATATAAATATTAAATAATACTGAGTCAGAGAGGGGAAGTTTTCCCTTCTGTGTTCTTTTTCAGTTCCCACTTTGGTACAAGTTAGTGTTCAACATTTCTGATATATTCTTTTTCAATAATTTACTTGTTTACTTTATTTTATTTTATTATTTATTTTTGGCTGCACTTGGTCTTTATTTCTGTGTGTGGACTACTCTCTAGTTGCAACGCACAGGCTTCTCACTGGGGTGGCTTCTCTTGTTGCGGAGCACAGACTCTAGGTCTTCAGACTCCAGGACCTTCAGTAGTTGTGGCTCAAGAGCTCAGTAGTTATGGCTTGCAGTCTCTAGAGCACTGGCTCAGTAGTTGTGCTGCACGGGCTTAGTTGTTCCATGGCGTATGGGATCTTTCTGGACCAGGGATGGAACCTGTGTCCCTGGCATTGGCAGGTGGATTCTTAACCACTGGACCATCAAGGAAGCCCTCTGTTGTGTTCTAAATAAATTTTTTAACAAAGAAAAAGCAGGTCTCAAAGATATAGACTTAGGAGCCTCTGCCAGGCAACAATAATTATCTAGATTTTAAGAACATTGTTTTGTTTTCATTATATTTATTTTTATTCTCACCTTCTATTTTTGATAAATAATGCTAGTTTCTATTTAATATAATGATATAAACTCTTTTTTCAAATCAATACATGAAAACAATTGTTAAAAATTGTCCAAGGAGTTTGTAATTTCCTTGGTTCTGTCTAGTTGCAACAAAAATTTGAAGCAACAAATGGACAGCGTTACAGCCCTCAGACAGACCAGTGTTACAGCTCTGTGTTACAGCTCAGTTTTATTTAGAAAGTAAAGGAAAATACATCCTTGAGGCATGAGGGAATGCCGACCCAAAAGACGCAAAGAGAAGAGAGGCCCCCCAGCCCAATTTTGGCTCCTCTTTTTATATATTTTTTCCCTCCTCCCCCTGGGCCTGCCCTATGTAAATTGTGCTGGCCAGGAGGGCTGTTTGTTTTACCTGAGGTCCTCACTCTGGTCCTCAGACCTTCCTTTGTTCTATTTTTGCGGGCTTTTCCCTTCCTTGTCTTTTAGCCACCACCATTCTGGACTTCTTTTTCCTATTCTAACTACTTAACATTCCCCTATCAAGAGATAGAAGGCCCAATTCTTTGGGAATAGTGGCATCAAGGTCTTTCTGACTACTTCCTGCTGAACTAGGATGGCAAGGGGCATTGGGCCTCCCCCTCTTGCTAGTTTGAAGCCTCAGAGTCCTTACAGCAGTGTCCATCTAAGGGTGAGTGATATTTTCTGTGGTTGGCTGTAGTTTTATATATCCTTGTTGAACTGACACTGCATGTTGTAGCTTGTTGACCTAGGCAGAGATAAAATGGGTTAGACAATTGATAATACATGGGGAAATCATAAGTAGCATCAATATGGTGATAACAAGGACTAGTAGGGGCATTAGCCAACTCCAAATTTCCCATCACCAGGAGAATCCACCAAAGAGAGATTGTAGCCACCCCGAGAACTCTCCAGCTCATTCTTTGATATCCTGTAGGGTCTGAATGTTTTTCTTGAGGACTGTGAGACTTTCTTTAACTTAATTAGAGATATTTACCCAGAAACAACATGTCTTATTCAAGATGGCTCAAGTCCCTACTTGTTCAGGGATGAGGAGATCTATCTCCTGTCTGTTTTGGAGTACAACCCCTGCCGAGCTGTGTTGGCTGTTTAGAGCTGTTCTGAGAAATCTTATCCCCAGAAACTTAATTATGGGGGTGTTCATTAGAATGGCACTTATTTGTAGTTCTAAATAGGTATCTGAGATCTCCCAGGGGCTCACAGGTGTATTGAATCTCCTTTCCTCTTTTCTTCAATGGCTTGACTCATGAGTCATGTCCTGGTACCTTGACTGCTGTGAGGGGTAGAAAGTATTACAGGGTAGGGGCCCTTCCATGTGGGCTGGAGATGAGCCTTTGGGGACTCATTTTTCCAGACTTTAATTAGGACTTGAGTCCCTGGAGCATATAGTCGTGACTCTTCAGAATCTTTTGGGTCTTGGTTGACATCCCACAAGCATATATCCTGTTGGAATTGCCCAATGACCATGGTATAAGACTGGAGGGTCTGAGCCTCTGGATCTAGGAAGAGGTCATTGACATAAATGAAAGGTCTCCCATATAGTATCTCATAAGGACTAAGACCAACCTGTTCCTTAGGGGCAACACAGGTGCTGAGAAGAGCTATTGGTAAAGCCTCCTTCCATCCCAGGGAGGTCTCCTGGGTTATTTATTTTATTTTATTTTGATTTTAAGAATTGGTTGGCTCTTTCTACTTTTCCTGAAGACTGAGGCCTCCAGACACAATGGAGGTAACAAGTAATGCCCAATGCTTTTGAGACTCCTTGGGTGACCTTAGAAGTAAATGATGTCCCATTATCACTTTGTGATGACCTGGGCAGACCAAATCATGGAATGATTTCATGGAGCGTTTTTTTTTTTTTTTTTTTTTACCACCTCCTCAGCCTTCTCAGTCCACGTGGGAAAGCCTTCAATCCATCCTGTGAACGGATTGGTCAGAGGATCTTCTGACAATCCAGTGGACCAAGGGTTTTGTCCAGTGGTCCAAGGTTCCTAAGCAAGAGTGAAAGGGGAGAGCCTTTGAGGGTAGGCAGGAGGGTGGCTGTGTTAAGAACCTCACAAGGGAATATAGTGAGGCCTGGATTTTCCATCAGCTTTACTTGATATCTGAGCATTCTTTGATCTGACATCGATAAATGGCCTATCCCATTTAGGAGTTGTTTCACTTGGTGGCTGGTAAAAATAGTTATTTTTTCCCCAAAAGAGAGTTTTAAAGTATCTTCTATCAGGATTGCAATAGCTGCAAGATTTAAAAGGCAGGGAGGCCAGCCTCAGGCGGTTGGGTTGAGCCTCTTTAATAAGTAAGCTACAGGCTGGAGCTAAGGTCCCAAACTTTGAGTTAACACTCCCAAGGCTATTCCTTCTTTTCATGGACATAAAGTTGGAATGTTTTTTTCTGGGTCTGGCAACCTCAAGGCAGGTGCTTGAGTTAAGGCTTGTTTTAGTGTTGCCTCTGCCTTCTTTTGAAGAGTTCCCCACATCAGTGGGATTGAATCATCCCCTCACTTCAAGCTTTCATATAAGGCCTGGGCAATTAGACCATAGTTGGGTATCCAGATTCTACAATACCCAGTTAGCCCCAGAAAAGCTTGCAATTGTTTTTGAGTCGTGGGGGAGGGCAACTAGAGGATTCCTTGTACCCTATAAGAGGACAGCCTCCTGGACCTGTGTGTAATCTGAACTCCCAGTTAAGTGACCTTTGTCTCGACCATCTGTGCCTTGGCACAGGAGACTTTATATCCCCTCTCTGCCAAAAAGTTTAAAACCTGAATTACATGTGGTTGGGCATTTTTCTCATCTGGAAAACAGATTAGTAGGTCATCTACATATTGTAATATTTTCCCATTAGGTCCTAGGTCCGGATCTAGGAGATCCCAGCTAAGAGCCTGCCCAAACAGGTGAGGGCTATCTCTGTCATCTGTTGGTGTTTTCCTCCTGGAGCCTCCCACTGGAAGGCAAAAAGATATTGGGATTCTTTAACCAGTGTATGCAAAAGAATGCATCTTTGAGATCCAAGACTGTAAACCACTTGGCACTGGATGGGATTTCTCCCAAGATTACGTAGGAATTGGATACTGTAGGATGGGTGGGAATTACAGCTTCATTTATGATCCAGAGATCTTGAACCATTTGCCAGGTTCTGTCCTTTTTCTTTACAGGGAGGATCGGGGTTGTATACAGCGAATTGGTGGTGGCCAATAGCCCACAGGCAAGGAATTTACTAGAGGCTGTAGTCCTTCCTGAGCTTCTCTTCTGAGGGGATATTTTTTCCAGTTAGGAAACCGAGTGGGATCTCGGAGGACAATGATGACCAGTTCAGTTTGGTGGGCTCATCCAGGAGTCCCCTGGTCCCTCATCAGGGGGTTAATTTTGTCCTACCATAGTGTTTGGTCCCTTTCTATTGGGGAGGGTGTAATGGGTTCTTCAGCAGTAACCAGAAGCTGTAGGGCCTTAGGGGCTGAAAAGCTTCACATCACAAGGGTGATCCTCAGTTTAGTGAGTATATCTGTTCCCAATAAGGTATTAAGACACTCAGGGACCACCAGCAACTGGTGGGAAAATATTTGTCAATCCCAGCAACAAAGAAGTGCTCAGTTGAATATTTTAGTAATTATTTTCCCCATAGCACCCAAAATGGTACAGGTTTGGGAGGAGAAGGCTCCAGAGTAGGAGGTCAGGACAGTAACCCCTTGTGTCAACCAAGAAATTCTTGGACCTACTTGCCACATCCAGTTGTACCCTTGGCTCCAGCCCCATGATGGTTATCTGTGAGAGGTGGGCTGGCTGGAGTGGGCCACTTCAATCCTGTTGAACCATAGTGAGGGAAAGCTTGGTGCTTGACCTTGAGGATCATGGGTCCTGAGGGCAGAGTGCAGCCCAATGTCTCAATTGATGGCATTTGTAGCAAGCCATTTTAGGTGACTTGTCATGGTTTGGACACTCTTTGGCCCAATGTCTTGCCTGTCTACAGACTAGGCATTTGCCTTGTGCCTTGTCCTTCAAGGACTTGGGTTTTACCATAGGGCTTCCCTGGAGGGCGGCCAGCATCTGGGCATGCCTTGTCTCTTTCCTTTTCTCCCTTTCTTGGGCCTTGGCCTCCCTCTCCTGTTCTCTATTATAAAATGTACTGGTGGCTGTCTGGAGCATCTCATCTAAAGAGGCAGCAGGGTCTTGCTGCTGTAGCTGTTGTAACTTTATCCTGTTGTCTGATGCACATTGGGACAGAAATTTCTCCTTTAAAATCACCTGTCTTTCATAAGAGTCTAAGTCCAGATTGGTAAACTTTTGGAGGGCCTCTTTTAGCCTTTCCAGAAAGGCAATGGGGTTCTCATTGGGCTCCTGAGTTATTGCTGAGGCCCCGGCATAGCTGAACTGTTTGCTCGGCTGCTTTTAGTCCTGCCTTCACACAGATCAGAAAATGATCCCTTTCCCAGGTGTGCTCAGGGTCATTATAATTACAGTTAGAATCTGAGGAGGGGACTGCAGTTTCCCCTAGTGGGTATTTATTGCTTGACATATGAAGCCCCATAGCATATCTTCGGGCTTCCTTTAAGCATGCGCTCAGGGTCAGATAAAATTTGATTAAATATGACCATGATGTCCTTCCACATCAAGTCAAAGGCCAAGGTAATGTGTTGGAATGTATCTATATATTTGGCTGGGTCATCTGTATAGCTTCCCAGGTCTTGTTTGATCTGCCTTAGTTTTAAGAGGAAGAAGGGCTTATGGACTTGGGTTGGTCTGAATTCTCCTCCAGTTTCGACTAAGGGACATACTCGAGTTGGCTTTTGTGGAGGAGGTGCTCCTGGATATGGGGGCATGTTTGGATACAAGGAAGGAACACCAGGCAACTCGGGAGCCATGGGAGGTAAGCTTTCACCAGGGGGTTCCTTCTCTTGGTTGTCTGTGCCTAACACCATTTGCCTAGTAGGCTCACTTTTAGGGCATACAACAATCCCATACTTAAGAGAGAGTTCCTCCATATCTCTTAGTCAGAAGAAAATTTGGACATAGGGGATCTCTGTCCATTTCCCTTGTCTTTTGCAGAATAAGTCTAGCTGAAGGATGGTATTTTAATTTAAACTCCCATCCTCAGGCCACTGTTCCTTGTCCCTCAGAGGATACCATGTCCATGCAGTGGCACAAAAGAATTTTAACCAACTTCTCCTTAGACTTAGAGGATCAAATAGCTTCCAGTTATCAAGGATGCATCTTAAGTGCATCTGTCAAGAAGTGGATTGGTTATTTCCCATCTGAAAGACAGTGATGACAGTGAGGAAAAGAAAAAAGAAAAACAAATAGGCCTCCTTCAATTTCCATGGGTGGACTTCCTTAGGGGAGAGTCTTTTTGAAGCTTTATCCTACCCAGTACTGTTGCAACCTGAGGCCAGGCATCCCAGGTTCAGGGTGCAGATCCCTAGGCAAGCTGAGGGGTGACAGCCTCCTGGAGATCGAATCCTCAGTAAAGTCGAGGCTTGTCGGCCTCCTGAGAATTGGGTCCCTGAGCAGGTCGAGGCATGTCAACCTCCTGGGATCCCTGGACTGGGGGATTCCCGAGCAGGTTGAGGCATGACAACATTTTGAGGGCCAGATCCCTAGGCAGGTCGAGGCAGGATGACCTCCTGGGACTTCCAGACTGGAGTTGGGCATCCCCAAGGTCTTCAGTGTGACTAGTGCTGGGTAGGATTAAAGGGTTGTAATTTTAACTCATTGCCAGTTTATTCACCACAGATGGGAATAGATATCATGATGTAAAGCAATCCAAGCCTGTGCCCTGAGACTGGGAACCTGGTGAAGAAGCCATAAACCTTATCCTCTTACTGCTCCAAGGGAATGTAAGTCACTATTTCCTCCCCTAGTCCTCCATAAGAGCAGGTTAGGGTGTCTCCAATGGTAAACATTTCATTGTCCTAGACCCACTTTAGGTAATAACAGAAGTAATGACAAAGGAGTGGGTTATTTGGTCCTGTTAGGGACATTAAGAGTATTTTAATAATAGGCTGGGTTGAACGATATCACCTATAAGGGGGCAGGATCCTGGTTGTAGGAGCTAGTAATTGGCTTATGAACAAATTGATAAGAGGCAACAGACCAGATGTTCCATAAAAGTGGAGTGGAGATTTGATCCGGGGTAAGTATGTAACTTTAGGAGAAGCGTGGTAAGGGTTTGGGCCCAAAGAGCCTGCAGGGCTAACTCCCAAAGTGGCAAACATTATCCCTGGAAGTCCAATTGCTCTTGAAGGGATGCCACCAACAGATAGACTTCTGGCAGGCATTGTGTGCCTATCACCCACCCTAGTGGGTTCACTGAGAGATGCTGTTGTTGCACATGTAGGAAACATGGAAGATGAAGGCCTGACTATCTACAGGGATCGGATATTATACAGTATTTCCCCCCCAAGGACCAGCTATTTTCTGGTTGTCCCTCCAGAAGACTGTAGAGGGAACATTGTGAGCCCAAACGGGGCTCAGGAAAACAGCATGAAACAGAAGGGAAGGGATCAGACACAATTTTTGAAAAAATGACATAGACCAAGGGCATAACATAAACCGATTAAAATCAAATGGGTCCAAAATAACAAGTCAAATTCAACTAAACCTTGATACCCAATCTGCAAGCTTGATGACACAGCCAGAGGTGGCAGGACAGTTCCAAGTCATTGTCAAAAAAGGGAGGAGTGGGTGGTTCCCAAATGGTAGGGATGATCCTCCCACTCATTAGCATATCATTTCACCTCAGTTCAGTTCAGTTCAGTCAATCAGTCATGTCCGACTATTTGCAAGCCCATGAATCGCAGCACGCCAGGCCTCCCTGTCCATCACCATCACCTGGAGTTCACTCAGACTCACGTCCATCCAGTCAGTATTGCCATCCAGCCATCTCATCCTCTGTCATCCCCTTCTCCTCCTGACACCAATCCCTCCCAGCATCAGAGATTTTTCCAATGAGTAAACTCTTCGCATGAGATGGCCAAAGTACTGGAGTTTCAGCTTTAGCATCATTCCTTCCAAAGAAATCCCAGGGCTGATCTCCTTCAGAATAGACTAATTGGATCTCCTTGCAGTCCAAGGGACTCTCAAGAGTCTTCTCCAACACCACAGTTCAAAAGCATCAATTCTTCGGCGCTCAGCTTTCTTCACAGTCCAACTCTCACATCCATACATGACCACTGGAAAAACCATAGCCTTGACTAGACGGACCTTTGTTGGCAAAGTAATGTCTCTGCTTTTCAATATGCTATCTAGGTTGGTAATAGCTTTTCTTTCAAGGAGTAAGTGTCTTTTAAATTCATGGCTGCAATCACCATCTGCAGTGATTTTGGAGCCCCCAAAAATAAAGTCTGACACTGTTTCCCCATCTATTTCCCATGAAGTTATGGGACCGGATGCCATGATCTTCGTCTTCTGAACGTTGGGCTTTAAGCCAACTTTTTCACTCTCCACTTTCACTTTCATCAAGAGGCTTTTTAGTTCCTCTTCACTTTCTGCCATAAGGGTGGTGCCATCTGCATATCTGAGGTTATTGATATTTCTCCCAGCAATCTTGATTCCAGCTTGTGCTTCTTCCAGCCCAGCGTTTCTCATGATGTACTCTGCATAGAAGTTAAATAAGCAGGTTGACAATATACAACCTTGATGTACTCCTTTTCCTATTTGGAACCAGTCTATTGTTCCATGTCCAGTTCTAACTGTTGCTTCCTGACCTGCATATAGGTTTCTCAAGAGGCAGGTCAGGTGATCTGGTATTCCCATCTCTTTCAGAATTTTCCACAGTTTATTGTGATCCACACAGTCAAAGCCTTTGGCATAGTCAATAAAGCAGAAATAGATGTTTTTCTGGAACTCTCTTGCTTTTTCCATGATCCAGTGGATGTTGGTAATTTGATCTCTGGTTTCTCTGCCTTTTCTAAAACCAGCTTGAACATCTGGAAGTTCACAGTTCACATATTGCTGAAGCCTGGCTTGGAGAATTTTGAGCATTACTTTACTAGCATGTGAGATGAGTGCAATTGTGTGGTAGTTTGAGCATTCTGTGGCATTGCCTTTCTTTGGGATTGGAATGAAAACTGACCTTTTCCAGTCCTGTGGCCACTGCTGAGTTTTCCAAATTTGCTGGCATATTGAGTGCAGCACTTTCACAGCATCATCTTCCAGGATTTCATATAGCTCAACTGGAATTCCATCACCTCCACTAGCTTTGTTCATAGTGATGCTTTCTAAGGCCCACTTGACTTCACATTCCAGGATGTCTGGCTCTAGGTGAGTGATCACACCATCATGATTATCTAGGTCATGAAGATCTTTTTTGTACAGTTCTTCTGTGTATTCCTGCCACCTCTTCTTAATATCTTCTGCTTTTGTTAGGTCCATAGTATTTCTTTTTTATTTTATTTTTTTAATTTTTTTGTCTTTTTCTTTTTTTTTTAAATTTTATTTTATTTTTAAAGTTTACAATATTGTATTAGTTTTGCCAAATATCGAAATGAATCCGCCACAGGTATACCTGTGTTCCCCATCCTGAACCCTCCTCCCTCCTCCCTCCCCATACCCTCCCTCTGGGTCGTCCCAGTGCACCAGCCCCAAGCATCCAGTATCGTGCATCGAACCTGGACTGGCGACTCGTTTCATACATGATATTATACATGTTTCAATGCCATTGTCCCAAATCTCCCCACCCTCTCCCTCTCCCTCTCCCACAGAGTCCATAAGACTGATCTATACATCAGTGTCTCTTTTGCTGTCTCGTACACAGGGTTATTGTTACCATCTTTCTAAATTCCATATATATGTGTTAGTATACTGTATTGGTGTTTTTCTTTCTGGCTTACTTCACTCTGTATAATAGGTTCCAGTTTCATCCATCTCATTAGAACTGATTCAAATGTATTCTTTTTAATAGTTGAGTAATACTCCATTGTGTATATGTACCACAGCTTTCTTATCCATTCATCTGCTGGTGGGCATCTAGGTTGCTTCCATGTCCTGGCTATTATAAACAGTGCTGTGATGAACATTGGGGTACACGTGTCTCTTTCCCTTCTGGTTTCCTCAGTGTGTATGCCCAGCAGTGGGATTGCTGGATCATAAGGCAGTTCTATTTCCAGTTTTTTTAAGGAATCTCCACACTGTTCTCCATAGTGGCTGTACTAGTTTGCATTCCCACCAACAGTGTAAGAGGGTTCCCTTTTCTCCACACCCTCTCCAGCATTTATTGCTTGTAGACTTTTGGATCACAGCCATTCTGACTGGCGTGAAATGGTACCTCATAGTGGTTTTGATTTGCATTTCTCTGATAATGAGTGATGTTGAGCATCTTTTCATGTGTTTGTTAGCCATCTGTATGTCTTCTTTGGAGAAATGTCTATTTAGTTCTTTGGCCCATTAAGCTTCTGCACAACAAAGGAAACTATTAGCAAGGTGAAAAGGCAGCCTTCAGAATGGGAGAAAATAATAGCAAATGAAACAACTGACAAACAACTAATCTCAAAAATATACAAGCAACTCCTACAGCTCAACTCCAGAAAAATAAATGACCCAAGCATTTCTGTCCTTTATCGAGCCCATCTTTGCATGAAATGTTCCCTTGGTATCTGATTTTCTTGAAGAGATCCCTAGTCTTTCCCATTCTGTTGTTTTCCTCTGTTTCTTTGCATTGATCTCTGAAGAAGGCTTTCTTATCTCTTCTTGCTATTCTTTGGAACTCTGCATTCAGATGTTTATATCTTCCCTTTTCTCCTTTGCTTTTCACTTCTCTTCTTTTCACAGCTATTTGTAAGACCTCTCCAGACAGCCATTTTGCTCTTTTGCATGTCTTTTCCATGGGAATGGTCTTGATCCCTGTCTCCTGTACAATGTCACGAATCTCCATCCATAGTTCATCAGGCACTCTATCTATCAGATCTACTCCCTTAAATCTATTTCTGACTTCCACTGTATAATCATAAGGGTTTTGATTTAGGTCATATCTCAATGGTCTAGTGGTTTTCCCTACTTTCTTCAATTTAAGTCTGAATTTAGTGATAAGGAGTTCATGATCTGAGCCACAGTCTGCTCCTGGTCTTGTTTTTGTTGACTATATAGAGTTTCTCAATCTTTGGCTGCAAAGAAAATAATCAATATGATTTCAATTTTGACCATCTGGTGATGTCTATGTGTAGAGTCTTTTCTTGTGTTGTTAGAAGAGGGTGTTTGCTATGACCAGTGCATTTTCTTGGCAAAACTCTATTAGTCTCTTCCCTGCTTCATTCCATATTCCAAGGCCAAATTGGCCTGTTACTCCAGGTGTTTCTTGACTTCCTACTTTTGCATTCCAGTCCCCTATAATGAAAAGGACATCTTTTTTGGGTGTTCTAAAAGGTCTTGCTGGGCTTCCCTGGTGGCTCAGAGGTTAAAGCGTCTGCCTGGAATGCAGGAGACCCGGGCTTGATTCCTGGGTTGGGAAGATCCCCTGGAGAAGGAAATGGCAACCCACTCAAGTACTCTTGCCTGGAGAATCCCATGGATGGAGCAGCATGGTAGGTTACAGTCCATGGGGTCGCAAAGAGTTGGACACGACTGAGCGACTTCACTTTCACTTTTCTAAAAGGTCTTGTTGGTCTTCACAGAAGCATTCAACTTCAGCTTCTTCAGCGTTACCGGTTGGGGCATAGACTTGGATTACTGTGATATTGAATGGTTTGCCTTGGATAGCGCGGGCAGCTGTGATGGCACACATAGTGCAGGCAGCTGCAGTGGCGCACATAGCATGACTGAGAGGAGCTACCCCACGGTCGGAGGTCAGGGGCAGAAGCTGGGAGGAGCTACCCCGTGTCTCAGGTCAGGGGCAGCAGCCGAGAGTGCCAGACTGCGACAGCACAGGAACATCTAAGAGGAGCTTCCCCACGTCTGAGGCCAGGGGCGGTGGCTGGGAGGAGCAACACCACGTCCAAGAAGCCATGGCTCTGCGGGTGCAGGAGAGCCTAGAGGAGCTATCCCACGTTCAAGGTCAGGAGGGGAGGCGGTGAGGAGATACCCCTCCTCCAAAGTAAGAAGCAGTGGCTGCACTTTGCTGGAGCAACCATGAAGAGATACCCCACGTCCAAGGTAAGAGAAACCCAAGTAAGACGGTAGGTGTTGCAAGGGGGCATCAGAGGGCAGACACACTGAAACTATAATCACAGAAAACTAGTCCATCTAATCACACTAGGACCACAGCCTTGTCTAACTCAATGAAACTAAGCCATGCCCATGCGGCCATCCAAAACGGCCAGGTCTTGGTGGAGAGGTCTGACAGAATGTGGTCCACTGGAGAAGGGAATGGCAAACCACTTCAGTATTCTTGCCTTGAGAACCCCATGAAGTGTTTGAAAAGGCAAAATGATAGGATACTGAAAGAGGAACTTCCCAGGTCAGTAGGTTCCCAATATGCTACTGGAGATCAGTGGAGAAATAACTCCAGAAGAATGAAGGGATGGAACCAAAGCAAAAACAATACCCAGCTGTGGATGTGACTGGTGACAGAAGCAAGGTCTGATGCTGTAAAGAGCAATATTACATAGAAACCTGAAATGTCAGGTCCATGAATCAAGGCAAATTGGAAATGGTCCAACAAGAGATGGCAAGAGTGAACGTTGACATTCTAGGAATCAGCAAACTAAAATGGACTGGAATGGGTGAATTTAACTCAGATGACCATTATATCTACTACTGCGGGCAGGAATCCCTCAGAAGAAATGGGGTAGCCATCATGGTCAACAAAAGATTCTGAAATGAATTCACCTAGCTCGAGAAAACTAGCCACACCACATTCCATGGCCCCTGCACTCTCCTCTGTGATGGCCCACACCCTGTGGAGTGTGCTTCTCTCTGAATCTGAACAAATCCACCTCTTACCTATCACTGTGTCTCTCACTGAATTTTTGCAATGAGACATCAGAGCCTGAAGTTCATTAAGTTCTGAAGCCAGGTATCTTGGGTTTTGGCCGGGCTTAAGTCCCGAGAGAGAGGAGCTGAAGGACAGGAGGCAAAAGCAGTGGGAAAAACGTGCCATCATATCCCTTTCATAACCTGCCAGAAAATCTGCTAAATACCTGACCTGTACTCACAGTTTTCATTGGCCTGATCCTTGGCACACAGAAGATTAAGGACAGAAGAACCCCTATGTGCTTGGGTAACAGCTATTGAGGCCCAGCAGATAGTGGAGCCTTTGGGACACACTGAGGAGTAGCCCTTGCCAGAGTCCCTCAATTGCACCTGCTGCTGCTCTCCTGTTCACGGGGGGTTTGAGGAAACAATAAATGAGATTGTAAAGAAATTAAGATTTTGTTAGGCATATGTCTTTCCAGCCATAGGAGTTAGGACCTCCTACCTTAATTGGAGGTTTTCTGGAATCTGAGGCTGAGCCACGTGAACTTTCTGCTGAGTTTGTTTTTTGCTGTCTCAGTTTCCAGCACACTGAGCTTCTTGTCACTTCCCCTGCACTCAGTTTTCTTCACGTTTCGCTTTCACCATGGGAGCTTTTGCCGAGTTGGGCTCCTGCTGTGCTTGGCCTCTTCCTTGCAGGGGCCAAGCTAAGGCTGTTTCAGTCAGGTTAAATCCAAGAAATGGCACCATAGATGTTGGAGGAGTTTGCAATTTCCTTGGCTCTGTCTCATTGCCACAAAAATTTGAAGCGACAGACAGCCCTCAGACAGACCAGTGTTACAGCTCTGTGTTACAGCTCAGTTTTATTTAGAAAGTAAAGGAAAATACATCCTTGAGGTATGAGGGAATGCCAACCCAAAAGATGCGAAGAGAAGAGAGGCCCCCAGCCCAATTTTGGCTTCTCTTTTTATGTTTTTTCTCCTCCCCCTGGGCCTGTCCTATGTAAATTGGGTTAGCCAGGGGTGCTGTTTGTTTTACCTGAGGTCCTCACTCCGATCTTCGGACCTTCCTTTTTTCTATTTTTTCGGGCTTTTCCCTCCCTTGTCTTTTAGCCACTGCCATTCTGGACTCCTTTTTCCTATTCTAAATACCGAACAAAATCAAAGTTCAACTGCAAAACTTTTAAAGATCTTATTGGGTTTATTCAATATTTCATGAATTGGACAGCATCCCTTCTAGCAGATAGAAAGGAGCTCTGAGGAGCTGTACAAAATGAAAAAAAAAAAATTATAGGTGGAAGGGAGTGGGAATAAGAAAGTTAATTGGGCAAAAAGTGGATTATGGTAAGGTCATTTCACTTTAGGAGACAGCAGATGTCTATCAGGCAGATGACCTCATTAGTACTAAACAACTGATGGCTGATTGGTTCTTGACTCCATTTTTGGGAGAGGCCAAAACTGTAATTAAGTCTTGGTGACATAGGGCTTGGCATAAGTGACTCCATTTTGGGCTTGTTGTCCTGTTTTCAACACAATTTAAGTTAAAGAAAAAAACTGTTAAGAAAATAATAGTAAAGGTGATATGTGTATAAAACACAAATTGTGAAGTTTTTTTTGGTGGTATACTGATACAATGAAATTTTGTAAAGGTGATTCACAGAAGTCTCAAGTCTGAGAACTACCTCCTAACCTGTGTCTATGTAACACCATTAGTTGGGTCATTTCTTTTTTTTGGCTGAATCATCTATTGTAGTCATCACTATTTTCAAATGAAATTCGACCCCAAAATATGCCTCTGTGGCATAAGAATTATCTTGAGAAACTGCAAACATAGGAGAAGTTTGAAAACAGAGTAGGAGTTTCCCTTTCTTAAAGGAAATCTACATTTATAAATGAAACTTATATTAGAAAAGGGGCTGGTAGCACGGAGAGAGCTATTTTCAGAGGTCATTTTTTTCACCTCAGAAATTTATCTGACTGGCAGAGTAACTTTATTTACTGCTCTCATTGTCCCACAACTCACCTACCCTGCTTTAACATCCCATACCCATACTGTATTCTTTGCCTCAGGGTGATATGTTGTTGTTTAATTGCTGAGTTGAGTCTGACTCTTTTGCGACCACATGGACTGCAACCAGTCAGGCTCCTCTGTCCATTGGATTTCCCAGGCAAGAATCCTGGAATGGGTTGCCTTCTCCAGTTCCTTCTCCAGGGGATCTTATAAGCCTCTATTGTCTGACTGCCTTTTGAGTGTCATATCTTTGTGGGGCTCCATTACTATTGTACTTAGTATGTATGTAATTAAAATTGTTTTTCTCATGTTAATCTGTCTTTTATTACAAGGGGTTTCAGCCAAGAAACTGGAAGGGTAGAGGGAAAAATATATTTTCTTCTTGACACACGTAAGGAATCAAATGCCAAATTGTTATGCTCATTAATATTTATAATTTACCAAAAATCAGACATGTCGTTTGACCTATACCATCACTTTTTAATAAACCCAATCTTCTCAAGGCTTGTGAGTCCATGGTTCTGATGTTTGAGTTTCTACTTTTGTTCCTTTATTCTTTCTTTTGGCTATAATTGAGTTACTTTTATTTGCATATAACAGAGTGCTAGATATTATAGTACAAAGAAAAAATATTAAGACATCTTCTAGAAGTTTAAAAGGCAGTTGAAAAGTGAAAAAGAAAGCACAGAGCAAAACCTAGCATTTATTGAACACTGACTATACCGAGCTTAAAAGCTTTTCATTCATTGTCTCATTTCATCCTTACTATGAATACAAGCTTCTGAGGTAGGTACTATAATGACTTATATCAATGGAACTCTTACGAGGTGCTTTATGTGTGTTCTGTTATGCATATAATTTTCACAAAATTCCTGTGAGGTCCTGACAATCAATGGGGCCCATAACTCAACATTCAAAAAACTAAGATCATGGCATCCAGTCCCATCACTTTCTGGCAAATAGAAGGGGAAAAAGTGGAAGCAATGACAGATTTTATTTTCTTGGGCTCCGAAAATTACTGCAGCCAGGAATTTAAAAGATGCTTGCTCCTTGGAAGGAAAGCCCTGACAAACCTAGAGAGCATATTAAAAAGCAGAGACATCACTTTGCTGCGATGTATAAGCTGTGATGTGCTGTGATGTGCTGTGATGTATAAGACTCTTGAGAGTCCCTTGGACTGCAAGGAGATCCAACCAGACCATCCTAAAGGAGATCAGTCCTGAGTGTTCATTGGAAGGACTGATGCTGAAGCTGAAACTCCAATACTTTGGTCACCTGACGCAAAGAGCTGACTCATTTGAAAAGACTCTGATGCTGGGAAAGATTGAAGGTGGGAGGAGAAGGGGATGACAGAGAATGAGATGGTTAGATGGCATCACTGACTCAGTTGACATGAGTTTGGGTAAACTCTGGGAGTTGGTGATGGACATGGAGGCCTGGCGTGCTGCAGTCCATGGGGTTGCAAAGAAAAGCTATGGTTTTTTCAGTAGTTGTGTATGGATGTGAGAGCCGGACCATAAAGAAGGCTGAGCACTGAGGCAATGATGTTTTTGAACTGTGGCATTGGAGAAGACTCTTGAGAATCCCTCAGACTGCAAAGAGATCAAACCAATCAATCCTAAAGGAAATCAACCCTGAATATTCATTGGAAGGACCGATACTCCAGTGCTTTGGCCACCTGATATGAAGAGTTGACTCATTGGAAAAGATTCTGATGCTGGGAAAAACTTAAGGCAAAAGGAGATGGGGGCCATAGAGGATGAAGATGGTTGGATAGCGTCATGAGTCAATGAATATGCATTTGAGCAAACTCCAAGAGACAGTGAAGGACAGGGAGCCTGGCCTGCTGCCATCCATGGGGTCTCAAAGAGTCAGACATGACTTAGTGACTGAACAACAATAACATTATATTGAAGGGGAAACTGAGTCACAGAGAAGTTATGCAATTTGCTCAAGGTTACCTGCCAGTTAGTGGTAGAGCAGAGGATTGGAAGCCAGGCAGTTTGACTCTAAAACCTGGACTTTTGCTGCCAAAATGAGGATACTGAGGCTTAGAAAGAAAAAAGTAACCTGACCAAGAGTATGTGGCTAATAAGTATTGAGCTGTATTTAGTTTGACTCTAGGGCTCACACTCTTTTCCCTTATGCTAGTAATACACACTGTCTCATAAAACAATGGGCTAACTTTTAAAAAGAGCAGTGTAACAATGTCACATGGTAGGGTATGGTGATGACAAGTTTAACAAAATTTCCAGATGTTTTCTTTCCTTTCAGGAAGAAAATTTTGTTATTTGCACTGTTCCCAATGTCCTTGTTGGATTTGCTTTTATGCTTTAACTTTTTTTCAATAATAAGGGCAATTAGTTCAACACCCGGACCCTTCAATGCTCTGGGTTACTTGTCTTGCTGCCTTAATGATATGGATGGGCTCGATTTTTTTGTGTTCCATTTGCTGTTTTATCGACATAGCTATTGATGAAAGAAAACTCCATGCCCAGATGCATTCTTTGGCCTTAAATTGGCTTGATGGACAGACATTACCTTTGGACAATTAACCCTCTTTGTAGCAAAAGCCTTTCCAGACCATCTGTGTTCACAGTGTATTGCTGTTAACATCTCCAATGCCTGAATTGATCTTTTCTCTAGCTTTTAGAGGTAGCAGCTTTTTTTCGGTTTTATTTTTGCTTGTTTAGTTACTCAGTCGTGTCTGACTCTTTGTGACCCCATGGATTGCAGCATGCCAGGCTTCCCTGTCCTTCACCATATCCCGAAGTTTGCTCAAACCCATGTCCATTGAGTTGGTGATGCCATCCTACCATCTCATCCTCTGTCATCCCCTTCTCCTCCTGCCTTCAATCTTTCCCAGCATCAGGATCTTTTCCAATGAGTTGGCTCTTCGCATCAGATGACCAAAGTATTGGAGCTTCAGCTTCAGCATCAGTCCTTCCAATGAATATTCAGGATTGACTTCTTTTAGGATTGACTGGTTTTATCTCTTTGCAGCCCAAGGGCTCTCAAGAGTCTTCTTCAATACCACAGTTCGAAAGCATAAATTTTTCAGTGCTCAGGCTTCTTTATGATCTAGCTCTCACATCCATACATGACTACTGGGACAACTATAGCTTTGACTAGATGGACCTTTGTTGGCAGAGTGATGTCTCTGCTTTTTAATATGCTGTCTAGGTTGGTCATAGCTTTTCTTCCAAGGAACAAGGTTCCACATTCAGTTGACACTGTCACTTTCTTCAGTTCATCAGTTTTGCCACCCTCTCTCCAACCAAATAAATAAATATACAAACCCATCTTGAACACTACATAGAAAGAAGGTAGGCTCTGAGAGATGAAGGGCATTTTGATCTGCAGAAATGTTGCATGTGGTGGTTGTGGTGGTATGTGTGGATGTACATATGACAGTACATGCATGCTAAGTCACTTCTTTTGTGTCTGACTCTTTGTGACCCCCATGGACTGTAGCCTGCCAGCCTTCTCTGTCCATTGGATTCTCCAGGCAAGAATACTGGAGTAGATTGCCATGCTCTTCTCCAGGGGATCTTCCCAACCTAGGGATAGAACCTGCATCTCTCATGTCTCCTGCATTGGCAAGTGGGTTCTTTACCACTAGAGCCACCTGGGAAGCCCACTTGTGCCAGAGGGAAGTGCCAATAAGAAATGAAAAAAATTCCCTCAATGTAGGCAGTGGCAGCAGCTTGTGCAGCCATGGCCAAGTTTAAGGCTTGAGATCTTTCTGGCAAGATGGAGCTGCTGAAACAACTGGGTGGCCTGAAAGTGGCACTGCCCAGGCTAGGCATCATCAAAATGACAAGTAGTGTGTCGTCCAAGCCCTCCAAGATCCTAGGTGTTTGTAAATTCATTTCCCGACTTCTCACTGTTGTTAATCAGACTCAAAAAGAGAACCTCAGGAAGTACAAGCCTCTGCAGCCCAAGAAAGCACATACTGCAGGTTCAACAAGCATGAGGAGAGTTGAAGAACAAGAAATAGCAGCAGGAGAAACAGTTGTTCCACTGCTGAAGTTCGTGGTCAAGGCCTGAGCATCACAGTCAGTAAAACATAAACAAACTGGCAAAAAATAAAAAAGAGAGGGACTAAAAAAAAAAAGTGAAATGGCATAGGAAATAAGGACGGAAAAGTTGTAGTTATTTTATTTGCTACAGTTCCTATTCTATCCAATCTAGAGATTTCCTTGAAGAGATTCCATGTTTCCCATCAGTGCTATGTAAAGGAAAGGGTTCAATAAGTTGAATATAAAAGCAAGACAGTTCTTTTTTTCCAACCCCAAAGAGAAGGATTTAGGTCCTTGCTCTGCTCGGAAAGGAAGAATGTATTTCCCAATATGTAACAAGTTATGTAAATCTTAATGAAACTTAAAATATCAGTTGAATACTGCTGATAGTGTTCCTTTAAAAATATTCTTGTGGAATCACAAAGGACAGGATAATTAAAACTCCTTGCATATTTTAGTTCTTTGACCTCTCATTAGTTTTAGCATTATAAATTGCCATTTGTTAGCAACCTAATTTGAGTATTAGCCCCTCTGAGCTTACAGCACACATTCTTTAGAGTGGACTCTGCGTGACTCAGAATGCATGTTGTTACTGCATACCTGAGATGGAAAATGGAAGAAAAAATTGCCTTGCTCCTGTGTATTCACAAGTTACTCATACCAAAATGGTTAAGTGATGGGAAAGCAGTTCCTTTCAATATCCATGGCTGTAAGTTTGATAAAAGAATATCAATGGGCAGTGGGACTAGTTCATTATGGAATTAGCTTTATGAGGTATCATGGAGGGTGGAGGAGAAAGAATTTTGGTCCCTACAGTTTTATTATTATAAAAAGATTGGTCTGTCATATCACCTTTTGCCACCCTGCATAGAAAAATAAAAACTGGCATATTTCCTCAAGGTATTTCCACAAATGATTGCAGAAACTTAGAGCTGGGGGCTACTAACACACTCATTCTTTGTCTCTCTGGATAGGTACTCTCATCTCAGGATTTTAATTAATTCCTCAATATTGCTACTAGGAATATTAGCAAGTATAATCAAGCCGATGTCAATAAAATGGCTTAACTTCTATTTCTTTTTAAGTGAGCAAATCAGAGAGTTGTGAGAAAGCAGGAAAGCATAAGAATAAGAATATGGAAATATACTCCTCATCCTTGCCAAACATAAGTAACTGAACAACTTAGTCCCATTTGCTCCATTACATACCAGAAGATCATTCAAAGCAAGCATGAAATCTTCAAATGTCCTGAGTTTAAGATCATGAGAGATTAATTGCAGTCAGGATTAAATCTTGAAAAATGAAGGCAAACACATACATAACAATGGCGACAACAACAAAATACAATAGATTCTCTTAGTGAACTTCCTCTTAATCACCTTACTGGATTAACTGACACTCAGGACCAGGACCAATAGGCTCCATACACTAACTGCTTATAGTTAGTAGTGTGGTTAGAAGTAGTGTGAGTAGAAGTGTTGAGTTTGCCCAGATACTTCTGCTTAAACAGTTTGAGTTGTATGCTTATTGAAAATTAGTTGAGTTTACTACTTTGCCAACAAAGGTCCACCTAGTCAAGGCTATGGTTTTTCCAATGGTCATGTATGGATGTGAGAGTTGGACTGTGAAGAAAGCTGAGCGCCGAAGAATGGATGCTTTTGAACTGTGGTGTTGGAGAAGACTCTTGAGAGTCCCCTGGACTGCAAGGAGATCCAACCAGTCCATTCTAAAGGAGATAAGTCCTGGGTGTTCATTGGAAGGACTGATGCTGAAGCTGAAACTCCAGTACTTTGGCCACCTCATGTGAAGAGTTGACTCATTGGAAAAGACTCTGATGCTGGGAGGGATTGGGGACAGGAGGAGAAGGGGACGACAGAGGATGAGATGGCTGGATGGCATCACTGACTCGACGGACATGAGTTTGAGTGAACTCCGGGAGTTGGTGATGGACAGGGAAGCCTGGCGTGCTGCAATTCATGGGGTCGCAAAGAGCTGGACATGACTGAGCGACTGAACTGAACTGATTCTAAATCTATTTATGCCAGTTGTACATAATAATGTAATTATATGATTTAATTAAATATTATGTAAACTGATGAAATGTGAATGCAAAATGAGTTGTTGCTTCAATGATATCTAGGCTGAATGCCTTTGTAAGACTCAGTAAATGCAGGGCGCTAAAAAAAAAATCTGTCAGATTAGGCGTGGGTGAGAAAAAAGTAGAAGATGGGGGAAATTATAATAATTAAGAAGATTCTACATTCATATCGCTTCACATGTTTTGTTTTTTACTTTATCTTATGGATAATTTCAAACATATCTAAAATTAGAGAGTATAGTATAATTAAACAGGATGCTCTCATCATCCAGCTTCAATAATTATCCCTACATGTCCAATCTTGCTTAAGCTATACCCACCCATTCCTTCACCAGAATTATTTTGAGGCAAATCTCAAATATCGTATCACTTCCTAGCATAGGTCTTTTTTCATTCTCATTCCACTTTAAAGGAATCCAAACTAGAAATGATGGATGCAAATTGTGCAAGCAAGATAGTGCAAAAGTATAAAAGTCAAACCATACTTGAGAAAAGGGCTGGAGGGTAGAAAAAAATTGTGGAATCCAAGTACTGGGCCCTAGAAGAGAGAAGCTATTCACTTATTCTGCTATCCAAAAAAAAAAAAAAAAAAAAGGAAGGCATGACCAAGGTGGTGGAGTAGGAAGACCTTGAGAACAACTCCTCCCAATGGCACACCAAAATTACAACTATTTGCAGAACAACTGTTTATGAGAATGACCTGAAGTCTAGCATAAATGATAAAACTAAAGCTAAAAAGAAAGAACCACAGAAAAATGGGTAGAAGTGGTGTAGATGGGGAATAGTCAAGACTCACACTCCTGGAAGAGGCGACCCACGAATGGGAGGATAATCACAATTGCAGAGGTTCTCCCCAAGAAGCGAGGGGTCTGAGCCACATGTTAAGCTTTCAAGCCTGGGGGTGCACACTGGGGAGATGAGCCTGCAGAACATGTAATTTTGAAGACCAGTGTGGCTTAGGTATGGGAGAGGTAGAGGGCTGTCGGAAACAGTCTCTACTCTTAAAGGGCATATGCAAAATCTCATACATTCCAAGACCAACACAGAGATAGTAGTTTGAAAAGAGTCTGGTCAGACTCCCTTGCTAATCTTAGAGAGCCTCTTGGGTTGGTAGGAGGCAATTAGGACTATCCTTAGGAACATAGATGCTGGTGGCAGCCATTTTGGGGATCCTATTCTACCATAAGGGCACTGGTACTGGCAAGCACTATTTTGGAGTATCTTTTTAGCCTATTAGTATGCAGGGTTTACTTATCCACTAGCAGACTGTCACCACCCCTGGGGCCTTCTGAGCTGGACAACCAGTCTGGGATTTCCTGGGACAAGCAGCCACTCTGGGGCCTGACCCAACTCATCAGCAAGCCAGCACAAGCCTCAGGACACCCAACCCCTGCATTCTGCCATGCTGGGACCCAGCTCTACACCAGTGGGTTGGCAGCCACCATGTAAAGAAGGGCCTAGCAACCAAGTGGGCCAGGGGCCAGCTATGCCTACCAGTGCATCCATAACAGTCAGCCCTGCTGCAACAGAAGGTCCCATGTAGCCCACAAAAGGGAACAACTAGAGCATATAATTCAGGTGACCAGATGGTAGTATGTTGTTGAACCCCATAAAATGTCTGCTACATAAGGCTATTTCTCCAAAGTCAGGAACTGTAACTGACCTACCTAATATTTAAAAATAGAAAGAACTAAGCAAAATGAGGAGACAGAGGAATATGATAAAACCACAGAAAAACAACTAAGCAAAATGAAGAATAATAATCTACTTGATAAAGAGTTCAAGGTAATAATCATAAAAGGCTACTCAATGAATTCCAAATGGAATGAACACAGTGAGAAGTTTAAAAGAGAGTTTGGAAATATAAGAGCTTCCCTGGTGGCTGAAATGGTAAAGAATCTGCCTGCAATGCAGGAGACCCAAGTTCAATCCCTGAATTGGGAAGTTCCCCTTGAGAAGGGAATGGCTACTCACTCCATTATTCTTGCCTGAAGAATTCCATGGACAGAGGAGCCTGGCAGGCTACAGTCCATGGGATCCCAAAGAGTCAGACATGACTGAATGACTAACATTTTCACTTTCACTTTGGAAATATAAAAATGAATGAAATAAAGTTGAACAATGCAATCATTGAAGAAAAAGTACACTAGAAGGAATCAACAGTATATTAGATGATACAGAAGAACAAATCAGCAAACTAGAAGAAAGAGTAGTGGAAAACACTCAAGCTGAACAGAAAAAAAAGAATTTTAAAACATGAAAACAGTGTAAGAGACCTCTGGGACAACATCAAGAGTACTAATATTTACAGTACAGTGGTCTCAGAAGGCAAGAGAGAGAGGTAGGGGCAGAGAACTTACTTATTTGAAGAATTAATAGTTAAAAACTTCCCTAACCTGGGAAAAGAATGAGGCATCCTGGTCAGGGGAATACAGAGCTCCAAATAAGATGAATCTAAAGAGGTCCACATCAAGACACAGTATAATTAAAATGGCAAAAATTAAAGAGAGGACCCTAAAAATAGAAAAAGAAAAGCAACTAGTTATGTACAAGGGAACTCCTGTAAGACTCTCAACTGTCTTTTCAACAAAACTAAATATGCTGTAAAGATATATTTTACAACACAGGAAATATGGCCAATATTTATAATAACTATAAGTGGAGAGGCAGTGGCCAAGAGGAGTTACCCCACGTCTGAGGTCAGGGGCAGTGCCTGAGGGTGCCAGGATGTGATGGTGTAGGAACGGCGGAGAGGAGCTACCCCAGTCCAAGGTAGGGGCGGCAGCCGGCCGGGAAGAGCTACCTCATGTCCGAGGTCAGGGGCCGCAGCCGAGAGGAGCTACCAAACGCCTGAGGCCAGGGGCAGCGGCCGGAAGGAGCAACCCCACATCCAAGGAGGGGTGGCTGCGTGGGCACAGGAGGGCCTAGAAGAGCTATCCCATGTTCAAGGTCAGGAGGGGTGACGGTGAGGAGATACCCCTCATCCAAGGTAAGGAGCAGCAGCTGTGCTTTGCTGGAGCAGCTGTGAAGAGATACCCCACGTCCAAGGTAAGAGAAATCCAAGTAAGACGGTAGGTGTTGCAAGAGGGCATCAGAGGGCAGACACACTGAAACCATACTCACAGAAAACTAGTCAATCTAATCACACTAGGACCACAGCCTTGTCTAACTCACTGAAACTAAGCCATGCCCGTGGGGCCACCCAAGACGGGCGGGTCATGGTGGAGAGGTTTAACAGAATGTGGTCCACTGGAGAAGGGAATGGCAAACCACTTCAGTATTCTTGCCTTGAGAACCACATGAACAGTATGAAAAGGCAAAATGATAGGACACTGAAAGAGGAACTTCCCAGGTCAGTAGGTTCCCAATATGCTACTGGAGATCAGTGGAGAAATAACTCCAGAAGAATGAAGGGATGGAGCCAAAGCATAGACAATACCCAGTTGTGGATGTGACTGGTGATAGAAGCAAGGTCTGATGCTGTAAAGAGCAATATTGCATAGGAACCTGGAATGTCAGATCCATGAATCAAGGCAAATTGGAAGTGGTCCAACAAGAGATGGCAAGAGTGAACATCGACATTCTAGGAATCAGTGAACTAAAATGGACTGGAATGGGTGAATTTAACTCAGATGACCATTATATCTACTACTGCGGACAGGAATCCCTCAAAAGAAATGGAGTAGCCATCATGGTCAACAAAAGAGTCCAAAATGCAGTACTTGGATGCAATCTCAAAAACAACAGAATGACCTCGGTTCGTTTCCAAGGCAAACCATTCAATATCACAGTAATCCAAGTCTATACCCCAACTAGTAACGCTGCAGAAGCTAAAGTTGAATGGTTCTATGAAGACCTACAAGACCTTTTAGAACTAACACCCAAATAAGATGTCCTTTTCATTATAGGGGACTGGAATGCAAAAGTAGGAAGTCAAGAAACACCTGGAGTAACAGGCAAATTTGGTCTTGGAATACGGAATAAAGCAGGGCAAAGACTAATAGAGTTTTGCCAAGAAAATGCACTGGTCATAGCAAACACCCTCTTCCAACAACACAAGACTCTAGACATGGACATCACCAGATGGTCAACACCTAAATCAGATTAATTATATTCTTTGCAGCCAAAGATGGAGAAGCTCTATACAGTCAACAAAAGCAAGACAGGAGCTGACTGTGGCTCAGATCATGAACTCCTTATCACTAAATTAACACTTAAATTGAAGAAGTAGGGAAAACCACTACCATTCAGGTATGATCTAAATCAAAACCTTTATGATTATACAGTGCAAGTGAGAAATAGATTTAAGGAACTAGATCTGATAGAGTGCCTGATGAACTATGGACAGAATTCATGACATTGTATAGGAGACAGGGATCAAGACCATCCCCATGGGAAAGACATGCAAAAGAGCAAAATGGCTATCTGGGGAGGCCTTACAAATAGCTGTGAAAAGAAGAGAAGTGAAAAGCAAAGGAGAAAAAGGAAGATATAAGCATCTGAATGCAGAGTTCCAAAGAATAGCAAGAAGAGATAAGAAAGCCTTCCTTAGCGATCAATGCAAAGAAATAGAGGAAAACAATAGAATAGGAAAGACTAGAGATCTCTTCAAGAAAATTAGAGATACCAAGGGAACACTTCATGCAAAGATGGGCTCGATAAAGGACAGAAACGGTATGGACCTAACGGAAGCAGAAGATATTAAGAAGAGGTGGCAGGAATACACAGAAGAACTGTACAAAAAAGATCTTCATGACCTAGATAATCATGATGGTGTGATCACTCACCTAGAGCCAGACATCCTGGAATGTGAAGTCAAGTGGGCCTTAGAAAGCATCACTATGAACAAAGCTAGTGGAGGTGATGGAATTCCAGTTGAGCTATTTCAAATCCTGAAAGATGATGCTGTGAAAGTGCTGCACTCAATATACCAACAAATTTGGAAAACTCAGAAGTGGGCACAGGACTGGAAAAGGTCAGTTTTCATTCCAATCCCAAAGAAAGGCAATGCCACAGAATGCTCAAACTACCTCACAATTGCACTCATCTCACATGCTAGTAAAGTAATGCTCAAAATTCTCCAAGCCAGGCTTCAACAATACGTGAACTGTGAACTTCCAGATGTTCAAGCTGGTTTTAGAAAAGGCAGAGGAACCTGCGATCAAATTGCCAACATCCACTGATCATGGAAAAGGCAAGAAAGTTCCAGAATAAACATCTATTTCTGCTTTATTGACTATGTCAAAGCCTTTGACTGTGTGGATCACAATAAACTGTGGAAAATTCTGAAAGAGATGGGAATATCAGACCACCTGACCTGCCTCTTGAGAAACCTGTATGCATGTCAGGAAGCAACAGTTAGAACTGGACGTGGACCAACAGACTGGTTCCAAATAGGAAAAGGAGTACATCAAGGCTCTATATTGTCACCCTGCTTATTTAACTTATATGCGGAGTACATCATGAGAAACGCTGGGCTGGAAGAAGCACAAGCTGGAATCAAGATTGCTGGGAGAAATATCAATAACCTCAGATATGCAGATGACACCACCCTTATGGCAGAAAGTGAAGAGGAACTAAAAAGCCTCTTGATGAAAGTGAAAGTGGAGAGTGAAAAAGTTGGCTTAAAGCTCAACATTCAGCAAATGAAGATCATGGCATCTGGTCCCATCACTTCATGGGAAATAGATGGGGAAACAGTGGAAACAGTGTCCGACTTTATTCTTTTGGGCTCCAAAAACACTGCAGATGTTGACTTCAGCCATGAAATTAAAAGACACTTACTGCTTGGAAGAAAAGTTATGACCAACCTCGATAGCATATTGAAAAGCAGAGACATTACTTTGCCAACAAAGGTTCGTCTAGTCAAGGCTATGGTTTTTCCTGTGGTCATGTATGCATGTGAGCATTGGACTGTGAAGAAGGCTGAGCACCGAAGAATTGATGCTTTTGAACTGTGGTGTTGGAGAAGACTCTTGAGAGTCCCTTGGACTGCAAGGAGATCCAACCAGTCCATTCTGAAGGAGATCAGCCCTGGGATTTCTTTGGAAGGACTGAGGCTAAAGCTGAAACTCCAGTACTTTGGCCACCTCATGCGAAGAGTTGACTCATTGGAAAAGACTCTGATGCTGGGAGGGATTGGGAGCAGAAGGAGAAGGGGACGACAGAGGGTGAGATGGCTGGATGGCATCACTGAGTCAATGGATGTAAGTCTGAGTGAACTCCGGGAGTTGGTGATGGACAGGGAGCCCTGTCATGCTGCGATTCATGGGGTCGCAAAGAGTTGGACATGACTGAGTGACTGAAGTGAACTGAATAAGTGGAGCATAACCTTTAAAGACTGTGAATCACTACATTGTATAGTTGTAACTCACAATATTGTAAAGCAACTATATTTCAATAAAAAATGAAAGAAATAAAAACAAAATAAATGAACAAACAGAAGAATATAGAAACAGAGTCATAGATATGGAGAAGAAATAGGTCTTTGCTAGAAGGGAGAGTGATAGAAGGCTGAGCAAAATAGATGAAGGAGATTGAGATACAAATGTCCAATAATAAAAAAATAAATCATGTGCTCAGTTGTTCAGTTGTGTCCAACTCTTGGGGATGTAATATACAGCATAGGGAATATGGTCAATAATATGTCAATAAATTTGTATGGTGACAAATAGTAACTAGATTTATTGTGATGGTCATTTTGTAATGTATATAAAATATAAAATCACTAATATAATATTGTAAGTCAATTATACTTCAAGAAAATATTTTTCATATAAAATATTTGAGATACAATATATTTTAATGATTGTTTTAGTCACTTAGAAAATGAGCAGATAAATGACCTGAATGGCTCCTCTAGCCAAATTGTGCCATAGGAAAGCAGAGGAAGTTGAGACAGAAAGAGTGGAGTCAGAAGGGCAGAGATGAGAGATTTTTGGAGATAGGGTGAACAATGGTTTGTGATTTAACAGGTAAATTTCCAGTTCCTCATTTTCTGACTGGGCTTTGTTGGATTTCCATGAGGTTGTTGGTTGCAGTTTTTTTTATTAAACCCCCTTTTACTTAAGCTTGTCTGAATATATTCCTGTTCTTTGAGGCCAACAATTACTGACTGAGAAACAGGATGACCTCTGATATAGAAGGTGTAAGAAGAGAATCAAAAGGCACAGACAAAAAACACTTTACAGTTTAAACCAAATATAGCTTTTGGCTAAGTTCTCTTGGCAAGTCCCTGTATATGTGCACTTATGTGTATGTGTATGTATGTATTTATGCCTTTAATATCCACTAATATGCTTTCTATACAGCACTGAGGGCTATTCCAGCTTAATAGACTTAATTCACATATAATATTAAACAGGAAGGAATTATCTACAGGTAAACCCACGACTATGGAACAGGATAAATTTACATTATTTTCTTCATGGTTTTACTACTATGCTCCTCCATTGTTTAAAAGTTGCCTATGAACCTGAAAAAGAGCATTTTCTATTTTAATTCTATTTCATTCTAACCAATTCTGGGTTGGTAATAGATAAGTGAAAATGTTAGTCGCTCAGTCATGTCTGACTCTTTGTGACCCCACGGACTGTAGCCCACCAGGCTCCTCTGTTCATGGAGTTCTCTAGGCAAGAATACTGAAGTGGGTAGCCATTCCCTTCTCCAGGGGATCTTCCTGAGCCAGGGATTAATGCTCCCAAACTTTCATGTTCAACTATTATATAGAGTTCAACTTAATTCTTTCTGTGAACTATGTTTCATGCATGAAAAAAACTAAAACTCAGAGAAGTTATCTTGTCCAAAGTTGCCCGTCTAGTGAGTGGCAGAATGAGGTACTCTTTCTATGGCAAGAAAGGTTGTTTCTTACTATAGAAAGGCTGTTTTTCCTCCAACCTTTAGTGCAGTAGCATTTGAATATGAAAGCAGAATGGAACACATAGGTTAAAATAAGACTACCAGTGACATTCTTCCATGATGAAGAAATAATTAATAGTATTACAGACAGAATTCCTTTAATTTAGCATTCTGTTAATCACACAGACTATTAAATGGTAATATATCTACTGAGGAAAATATGCTTTATTCAAGACAGAACAGGGATGATCACAGTCTTATGTTCAAATTGTAAGAAAACATCTTTGTCCACATGGCTTTAATTCGAGTTTAAGTCATAGGTAAATTTGAATCATCCTTGATCTGACCTTAACCTCTTTTGTATTTATCACTATTTTCTACAATAATGGTGGCACTAGGGGTAAAGAACCACCTGCCAACGCAGGAGACATAAGAGACACGAGTTCGATCCCTGGGTTGGGAAGATCCTCTAGAGAACAAAATGGCAATCCACTCCAGTATTCTTGCCTAGAGAATCCCCTAGACAGAGGAGGCTGGCGGGCTACAGTCCGTGGAGTCACAAAGAGTCGGACATGACTAAAGTGATTTGGCACACACCTACAACATTCACTCTGCTTTTCTTATGAAATGCCTCCAGTGGAAATGTCAGGGAGTATTTTGAATAAGAATTAGGAAGTCTCCAGTGGAGGAAAATCTGGAAGGGTATTCAGGACATCTGGTTGTAACATTTTGTAAACGGCATATGTAGATTCAGCACTGGTCAGGTAGGTCTTGGCTTTTGTGCACAATTTCCTAGAGGAAACCATTTCCCTTACCTGGATCTCAGTTTAGGGCTTCCAAATTGAGCAACCTTGTCTAAATTATCTCTATAAATCTTTCCTAACTTGATAGTTTTGCTTTGTATGAAGTAAATTTCCCAAAACAATAGCTCACCGAAAGAGAATTATATTACTCTTTTTCTTTTAAGAAAGTCACTTAATTGATGGAAATGCATTTCCTAGAAGCTGGTGAATCTAATATTTGAAGGATACCAGCCTAGTTTGTACTGACATCTTATGTGACTTCCCCTAGACATGACACAATCTGACAGGACTCTTCCATACAGCTCATCTGGCCCAGAGGTTAAACATGTTCATTTGCTTATTATCAGGGCCCTGCATACACATGTCTACCAACACTTCTAGCTCTTGGGGAAAAAACAAATTGCAGAGAGGCTTGGCATTTTACCTTTCTGTTTGTTCTTGGCAAGATTGCTGTTTTCCCTTGCAATTTCATGAGCATTGTATGGTTCCTATTGAATGACTAAAATGTGTTTGTTGTTGGTGTATGACAGAGAAATATCATTCTCCTTTAAAAAAAAATGGGGGAATAGTCTGTTTAATTTCTAAGGCTACCATTCATTCAAAAATATTAAATGCATTTAAAACAGAGAACAATTATTTGTCACACAATGAAGGCAACTTCTAGAAAATTCCACGTGGCCAATTTCTAGTTTCCTTTAGGAAATACAGAGCCAAACCCCTCTTAACTCTACCCTCCAGGTGGCTCAGTGGTAAAGAATCTGCCTGCCAGTGTAGGAGATGCAAGAGACCTGGGTTTGACCCCTGGGTCGGAAAGATCCCCTGGAGAAGGGAATGGCAAACCACTCCAGCATTCTTGCCTGGAGAATCCCATGGACAGAGCAGCCCTGATGGACTATAGTCCATGGGGTCACAAAGAGTTGGACATGACTGAGCTACTGAGCATGGCACAGCAGTCATCCAGTACAGAGCTTCCCTACAAATAAATTCACTGTAGCTTTGCTAAGTCTAATTTCTCTGCCCTCATAAATCTACATTCAGTATTAATGGCAAAACTGAAGATGAGATTGTGGCAAGTCTGTCAGACACGCATTTTTTTTTTTTTAACTTTTACATACTAATGATTCATTTCTGAGTCCTGAGAAAAGTGAAAACAATATTTCTGATTATCAATGGCATCCCTGTCCCCAGGGTAACAGCTTTGGTTTCTGTGACATTCAAATTATGTTCCTAAGCCTGAACCATTTTCCCTTTTTATTTTTACACGTGTTGTCTTTTCTCACACCAGTTTTTCTTGAATATACTCTCGATGTACCTTCCATGCTCTTTTACATCGTGTCTAGCAGTATATATTCGATTGCTTGTTACATGAAATCAGAAGGCTTTATGGTATATGATTAAATTCAGTGCTACTATATTCTGGAAACAGTGTTCATCTTTCTAACTGGCTGCTGAAGCAGCACTACCAAGAGGGAAGTTCTGACTTCATTCAGGTGTCTTTTTTTTTTTGCTTCAGTTTTCTTAGACATTTCTTTGCTGTCTTTTTTTTTTTATTACAATAGAAAATAGCTAATAAATAATATTTTGCTGCATTCTTCTCTGGATACAGCCTCCCCTCTTTTTAAGATGAGAATTTTGAACCAGGAGTATGCTGGTAAATATATTTACCATATATTATATATATATATATATATATATAAAATCTATATCTGTGTGTGTATATATATATATATATATAGTTACTAAGAGATTGCAACCTCCCAATCCTGTATGGGACAGTGACATTTAGGATATATACTATAGGTTACATTTCTGATATTTTGATTAACATGTTTGTTTCAGGTTTTGAGAATTTTCATATGTTTTTGAAAGGGTCAGAGAGGGATCTGTGACTTCAAAAGTACTGCAGTCTTTTCCAGCTTATATCACATTCTAGACAATAATAGAAATAATGGAAAAAATGGCAGAGTAAAGAAATACCCTATTTTTTTAGGATAGAAATACTCCTATTTCTATCATCTCAGAGTTTATGGGGAAAAAACATATTTTTGTGAAGATTTTTAAAGTGTAGACTACCAAGAACTATCAAGAATATACAGAGTATGTTAGAAACACTATATATTAGGAAAAAATAGATAGAAATTTCTCTTGAGGAGACAGGTTGCCCTTCACGCTCCTATAACAACACAGCTTTTAGAAAGAATAAGTCTTTATCTACTTGCAATTGAGTAGTCACTGAGCAGTTGTTGGACTGAATTGACCAGTTATTTGCATCTCTACAGTTTGACATCTTGTTTGTTCTTCTATTGAGTTAGGATGACCACCTCTGTATGTTATTTCTAACACTGGAGGAGTTACCATGCTGGGCCCTGCTCCAATTTTTTCAATTTTTGCTATAAGGAAAATACAATGTTCATTTATCAGGGCAGTGCAGGTAAACCCTTCAATGGGGCTGAATGGAATCAGTGTAAACAGGCACTTCTGGGACACAAAATTGCAGCAAACAAAATGTTTGGGATTTTTGGATTCTTCCCAAGTGAAATGACCTCAGCATTAAAGTGCAAACTTGGTCATGAACCAAGTTTCCTCCATAGTACATCCCTCATTGTAACTCAGATATGAAGTCGCTTGACCCCTGAGTGCTGCATTATGGTGGCAAGCAATTCTCTGCCACTTCCTGGTGTGTATGAAACAATTTGCTCACCTCCAGTGCCAGAGCTGATTCAATGGCTTCTACAGCCCTTGGAGCACCTTGTCAAGAACAGTTCAGAAGACACTTCAATAGAAAGTGTAAGAATTAAAAGACCAGCTTAGCCATGTGAGTGGTTCAGGGAGAGGAGTTCAGAGATAGCTGCTTTTTCCTTTTCTTTGTGTACTTATTTGGTGATAGTCTCTGATCTGAATCCATCACCCCAATCCACCAGGTTAGAAGCATGTGCAAACTCTAAGCATACCCCAGATGGTGTGTGGGTAAGGCACTACGTGCACGCACTCCAGACTCTTCCCACAGACCATGCCATTGTGCTTGTGGACTTGGACGTTTCTTTTATAGAGCTTGTTTTCCATGTGTGGCTGCAGTATCCTTTCCAAACTGTTCTGACTTCAACTTTCAGTTAAACTGATTAACAATTGTCTGCCGAGTGACAGGAACAGAATTTTCCATGTCTCAGGAGTTCAGTTAATTAGTTCTGCCCAAAGTTACAAATGATGAGGTTCTATAAAGATTTTGCTTTCATGTGTATAGAGATAGCCTAGGTATAGTTTCTTTGTGTTACTTAATAGATCACAAGCTTCTTGTCTTTAAGAAATTTGTCTTTTATTTGAATTGTGAACTGGTACTGTTTGGCAATAATAGCTGTATCTGTTACTGGGTGTGTATCACAACAAATATGATTTTATCAATAACAGTGGTCCCAGTTGAGCCTGACATTCATACATACCTGAGTGCATCTAATTAGCTGATAGGACCACAGGGTCCATTTAAATGGGTTCTGTCACCTGGAGGGAAGAGGCCTAGGAGAAGGAAAAGAGGAGGCATGGAAAGAGTGAGATGAGTCCATGAGGAAATGGCAGGGATAGTCTTGTAAGTGGGAAGTTGATTGGCAAAGATGAGATAGAGAAGGGGTGGGAAGGGTGGCTCAATGTCTGTTCCTTGATCTATTCCCAAAGACTTTTTGAATAGAGGCATTGCAAGCACAAGAAGAAAGACTTGTATTTACAAGGGACTTGTGAGGCACATGATATGGAATGTCATGTGGTCAGGCTGTAGCCTTAATGAGTCAGTAAGTAATAGGACACAGAAGTATTTAAATGTGGTATAGTGAGAATTTAATGAAAAGTAATGGGTAGCCTCTTGAGTGCTGAGGTGGGCCCTCTCCCAGGCTAAAATCATAGAACAGGCAGCAACTTCATGGTATTTAACTCCTCTAACATTGCAGATCTCTATTTCTGCCTAGATGCATTCACGGGGGGTTCCCAGGTGTCTCAGTGGTAAAGAATCTGCTGGCCAATGCAGGAGATGGAGCTTCAATCCCTGGGTCAGGAAGATCCCCTGGAGAAGGAAATGGCAACCCACTCCAGTGTTCTTGTTTGCAAAATTCCATGGATGGAGGAGCCTGGCAGGCTGCAGTCCATGGGTTGCAAAGAGTCAGACATGATTGAACACACACACATGCATTCACTACTGACTTTCTTGTGTTGCTGGCATATATTCTTGCCAATCCTGTTTGCTGGTTTGACAAAAACTCCAAGTGAAAGTAACCTTGAATGAAGTCTAAGTTTTCATTGTTTCCAGTCTTTAATGAACCATCCATGGTGGTCAGGTGACCACATATGATACAAAATGTCCAGTATATGGGCACAGTGTGGTCTCAGCTCAATGAACATTTGGAAGCATTTGAAGGAATTATAACATTTCTTTCACACCTCTAACATCTATAGCTCCAGGAGCAGCAAGAGAATGTGGGATGGACATGGAGGGCACCATGGCAAGAAGCAGCTAGATCATGATAAGATGCCACCCTTGAGTGGTTGTATGGTAACCCAAATTAATGAGATAAATGAAAATGTCAAGTAAAGAGATTATGAGAGGACTCTAAGTTCACAGGGGACACCCCTAAGTACACCCATATATAGATTGATAAGGCTTGATGTGCAGGACAAAGAGGACACCCATATCTCCATTATCCATTATTTAAATTACTGCTACTGTTGCCCTTCCACCTTTCCTGAAATAATAATCCCTTGTATTTACTTAACCTTTGCAGCATATAAGTGCTTTCACATGCTTTCACTCATTTAATGCTGAGAGCAATTCTGTGACACAGCAAAGTATTATGATCATTACACAGATAAAGAAATCTATAATCTAGAGAGTTGATAACATTTCCTTAAAGTAACATCTCTAGAGAGTTGATAAACCGGGTGTAAAATTTAAGCCTTCTGTAGAAGGCAGAATAATGCCCCCACTCCCTAAAGGTGTCCATGTCCTAATCCCTGAAACCTGTGAATACATTAACTTCCATGTCAAAAGGGCTTCCCAGATGGCTCAGTGGTAAAGAATCCGCCTGCCAATGCAGGAGATGCAGGAGACTTGGGTTTGACCTCTGGGTCAGGAAGATCCCCTGGAGTAGCAAATGGCAACCCATGCTAGTATTCTTGCCTGGGAAATCCCATGGACAGAAGAACCTGGAGGGCTACAGTCCATGGGGCCACAGAGTCAGACATGACCGAGCATGCATGCATGCATGCATGTCAAAAGAGACTTTACAGTTGTGAAAACAATTAAGGATCTTGATATGTGGAGATTATTCTGGATTATCAAATTACATGAATTCTTAACCTTAGAGTACCTTTCCCAGCTAAGGTCAGAAAGAGACGTGATAATGGAAGAAAAGTCAGAGAGATTTGACTTTGTTGACTTTGAAGATGGAGGATAGCACAGAAAGTTAAGATATGCAAGTGGCCTTTAGAATCCTATCAGCTTTAATAAATTATGACAAACTTAATGCTAAAAGCAACACAAATTTATTATCTTACCATTCTGAAAGCCAGAAGTCCAAAATAGGCCTTGCAGGCTAAAATCAAGGTGTTAATAGTGCTACATTCTTTCTGAAGGCTTTAGGAGAAGATCTACTTCTTTGCCTTTTCAAGCTAATAGAGACAGCAAAAGAGAGATCAAGATGGTGGAGTAAGAGGATGTGGAGGTCACCTCCCCCATGAACACATCAAAATACATGTGGAACAATTAATTCCTAGAGAAAACTTGACTGGAAACTGGCAGAAGGACTCCTGTACAACCAAGGCTGTAAGAAAGATACACACATGCTTGGGTAGGAAGGAAAGGAAAGTGATTTGGTCAGGACCTGTGCCCCTGGGAGAGGATTCAGAGGAAACTGGAAATTATACAGGTGGACACCTGCTCTGGAGAATAAGCAGTACGAGCTGAGCCACAGATTGGACTCCAAGTCCTGGGGTCCTATGAGGAAGAGACAAACCCCCTTCACTGGTCTGAGGACCACTGGGACAGACAGACAGACTGTGGGAAGCCTGGACTCTGCCCATCAGGAGCATGCACACACTGGTTTGGCCTGTAGGCAGGGCAGAGAGAGGTCTGCTCTAGAAGCTGCTGTGTTTCCCACAAATGCCTAGCAGCTCACCCTAGCCCAAGCTAAGAAAATGTTCTTGGCTCTTCTTACTGTGTACCACAGCATAGCATAGCATCTGGGGTGGCCATGACCAAGGGAAAGATTCAACTGTGGGATGCAGAGGTGACCCAGTCCCAGGATGGAGCCTGGGTTGGGGTGGTGGTGGTGACTGTTGGCACTTTCTCAAACAGCACCTGAGAAGCCACCTAGATCTCTAGTGGTGGACACTCCACCACAGCTCACCTGCTGGCACATGCCAAGAGTCCACGTAAGTCCTCACCGGGCCTGTAGAGAAGTTTCTTGGCAGGACAGGAGTGACAGAGGCTGGGGGACAGTGATCAGCTGTGACGGATAAAGGAGACTTGCATCAGAGGCTGTCTGAGCAGAGACATAAGTGCCTAGATTGGCAGCACATTGTCTCTCTGTATGTGTGACTCTCACTTGCTTCAGTACTCCCCTCTTCTGAGGCACAGGTCCAAGTATGAGGAGAGGGAAAAATACACACTTAAAGGAAGTAGAGCCAGCTTGGGCTGACTCTCAGGGTTTCTGCTTCAGGAACTTGGAGTCAGACTCTACTCTCATAAGGTGATGATGGCTACTGAGCAGAGGGAAAGCCCTGCTTAACACCTGGTGCCAGTTCTAGCATCTCCATCTCCAGCCCCACCTCCTACCAAAGTGATAGTTGCCAACACATCTTGAAGAAACACACGACTTGCATCCACATCAAATCTAGCTCTCCCATAAAGGGCATTGGACACCCACAATCTGCATAGGGATCCTCCCACATAAGAACACCCCTTTAAGATGACAGTAGGTAATTGTCTCACCTAAACTCATAGAGGCAGAGAAAATTAAGCAAAATGAAAAGGCAGAAAAACTCTGAAGAATACATAATGAAACAAAAACAATCTGCCAGACAAAATTATTCAAAATATTCATGATAAAAATGTTAACATTATTATGGAAAGAATTGAAGCAAACAGTGAGCATTTCAAATAAGGAACTAGAAAATATAAAAAATCCAACCAAATGAATATTTTAATAGCTAAAATATAAAACACACTAGAAGGAATGAATACCAGACTAAGTCATACAGAAGAACATATAAGTGACCTGCAAGGTAGAATAATGGAAATCACCCAATCAGAACAGCAAAAACAAAAACAAATTTTAAAAAAGTGAAAGCAATTTAAGAGATCTTTGGGATAACATTAAGTGTACCAACACTTGCATTATAGGGGTCCTAGATGAAGACAGTTAGAAATATATTAAAAATGTATCTGAGGAAACTATGACTGAAAACTTCTCAAATCTGAAAAAAGAAACAGATGTCTAGGAACAGGAAGCATGTGCTTGCTTAGTTGCTCAGTCGTGTCCGACTCTTTGTGACCCCATGAACTGCAGCCCACCAGGCTCCCCTGTCTAGGCATTCTCCAGGCAAGAATACTAGAATGGGTTACCATGCTCTCCTTCAGGGGATCTTCTCAACCCAGGGACTGAACCCAGGTTTCCCACAATACAGGTGGATTCTTTACCATCTGACCCACTAGGGAAGCCCAAGAATACTGGAGTGGGTAGTTTATCCCTTCTCCAGGGGTTTTTCCTGACCCAGGAATTGAACTGGGGTCTCCTGCTTTGCAGGTGGATTCTTTACCAACTGAGCTACCAGGAAAGCCCAACAGGAAGCACAGAGGGTTCCAAACAAGATGAACCCAAACAGACCCACATCCAGACATATCATAATTCAAGTGGCAAAATGTAAAGACAGAATTATAAAGGCAGCAAGAGAAAAATAAGGAGTCATATGTAATGAAATCCCCATAAAGCTATCAGCTGACTTCTCTGCAAAAATTTTGCAGGCCAGAGGGTGTGGCATGATAGTCCAAAGCCTGAAGGGAATACCATGTAACCTAAGATACTCTATGAAGCAATATTATCATTTAGAATTGAAGGAGAGATAAAGAATTTCTCAGAGAGCAAAAACATTGACAAAGGAAGTTCCAGATAATGCAAAGAAATGGAAAGACATCCTGTGTTCATGGACTGAAAGAATCAATACGTTCAAAGTGTCTATACTACCCAAAGAAATCTGTACTACCCAAATAGGGATTTAATACAATCCCTATTAAGATACTTATGACATTTTTTTTTTTTTTTGCAAACTAGAACAAATAATCCTAAAATTCATTTGGAATCACAGAAGACCCAAATTGCCAAAACAATCTTGAGAATAAAGTACAAAGCAGGAGGAATTATCCTCCCAGAGTTCAGACTATAATACAAAGCTACCGTAATCAAAACAGCATGTTACTGGCACAAAAGCACACATAGATCAATGGAACAAAATAGCCCAGAAAGAAAACCACGAACCTATGGTTAATTAATCTACAACAAAGGAGGCAAGAATATACAATGGAGAAAATACAATGTCTTCAATAAGTGGTATTGGGAAAATAGGACAGCTACATATAAAACAATGAGATTAGAACATTTCCTCACACCATATAAAAATAAATTAAAAATGGATTAAAGACCTAAATGTGAGATGGAAACCATAAAACTCTGGGAAGAGAACATAGGGAGAACACCCTTTGACATAAATTGTAGCAATATTTTTTTGGATCTGTCTCCTAAGACAAAAACAATTAATAAATAAACAAATGGGACCCAATTAAAGTTAAAAACTTTTGCACAGTAAAGGAAACTATTGACAAAATGAAAAGACAATCTTCTAAATGAGATAAACCATATGCAAATTATATGACTGACAAGGGATTAATATTCAAAACATATAAACAGCTCAGACAACTCAACCTCAAAAAAAAAAAACAATTAAAAAATGGGCAAAATACCTGAATACAGAAGATTTTTCCCAAGAAGACATGCAGATGGCTAACATGAAAAGATGCCCAGCTCACTAATTATTAGAGAAATGCAAACCAAAACCACAATGATGTATCACCTCATATCTGTCAGAATGGCCACCATCAAAAAGTCTATAAATAACAAATGTTGGAGCAAATATAGAGAACAAAGAACTCTTATACACTGTTGGTAGGAATGTAAACTGGTGTATCCACTATGGAAAATGGTATGTAGTTTCCTCAAAAAACTAAAAATAGAACTATCATATTATCTAGCAATTCCACTCATGGGTTTATATCCAGATAAAACAACAACAAAGAAATAATTTGAAAAGCTATATGCACCATAATGTTCCTTGCAGCATTATTTACAATAGCCAAGACTTGGAAACAACCCAAGTGTCCATCAACAGTTGAATGGATAAAGCAGATGTGATAAACAAATTCAATGAAATATTACTCATACAAAAGAATGAAATTTGGCCATTGCTGTATTGTGAATGGACCTAGAGAATATTATGCTTAGTGAAATGTCAGAGAGAGAAAGACAAATACTGTATGATATCATATATATGTGGAATCCAAAATGTAATGCAGATGAATATTTACAGCAGAACAAAAACAGACTCAAACTTCAGAAAACAAACCAGTGGTTCCCAGTGTGGAGAGGGAAGATGGAGGGAAAAGACAGTGGTGTGGGATTGATAGATATAAACTATTATGTATAAAATACATAAGCAACCAGGCTATAGTGTATAACACAGGAAATTATAGCCATTATCTTGTAGTAACATTTAGTGGAATATAATCTGTAAAAATTCTGAATCGCTATACTGTACACATGAAATTTGCATATTGTAAGTCAATTATAATTCAATAAAATAAAAATAAAGTCTTCTAGAGGACAGCTACATTCCTTGGCTCCTAGATTTCTTCCTCCATCTTTAAAGTGCTTCACTCCATCCTCTGCTTCTGTCATATCTCTTTCTCTCTCTTTCCTTCTCTCTCTCTCTCAAGTTTGCTCCCATGGTAAGGATATTAGGACCATCCAGATAATCCACTATCATCTTCAGAAAGGATTTTTAAAGTGCTTCACTCCATCCTCTGCTTCTGTCATATCTCTTTCTCTCTCTTTCCTTCTCTCTCTCTCTCAAGTTTGCTCCCATGGTAAGGATATTAGGACCATCCAGATAATCCACTATCATCTTCAGAAAGGATTTTGGTCTTGCTGATACCTTGATTTTAGCCCAGTGAGACCCACGTTAGACTTCTGACCTATACAATATGATAGTACATTTGTATTGCTTAAGGCACAAAGTTAGTGGTAATTTGTTATATCAGTAGTAGAAAATCAATACATCTTCCAATTGTTATACTGGGGAGTTAAAGTATCATTTAAGAACTTTGGTGCATTTTGAGGTGTATCTCCTTGGCATTTATTAATTAGTTCAGGCTGAACCTTGAGCTTTGTGAATCCAGAAGTTTTCCTCCTAGTAAAAATCTTAAATGGCACATGTGCTACTGTTTTGAATTTGTATCACATTGCACATGCTCAGCAGAAGGCAATGGCACCCCACTCCAGTACTCTTGCCTGGAAAATCCCATGGAGGGAGGAGCCTGGTAGGCTGCAGTCCATGGGGTCGCGACAAGTCAGGCACGACTGAGCGACTTCACTTTCACTTTTCAGTTTCATGCACTGGAGAAAGAAATGGCAACCCACTCCAGTGTTCTTGCCTGGAAAATCCCAGGGACGGGGGAGCCTGGTGGGCTGCCGTCTATGGGTTCGCACAGAGTCGAACATGACTGAAGCAACTTAGCAGCAGCAACACATGCTCATGACTTTTTACTTATATATCATGTGTATCTTTAGTTCCATTTTGCAGATGACTGGCCTGAAGCTCTGATAAGAATGAGAAACACAGCACTTATTTCCCCAGCTTGCTACTTAATATTCTGAGTCATCTTCTCTGTTATAAAACTATAGGCACAACTAAAGAAAACTACTGGGGACAAAGATTTTGATGGAGAAAATTATCTGAGAGTGAAGATTTGGAAAAACAAAATAGAGACAGCGACAGTAAGTGCAAAGTGCTGTGTATGTCCTATGTTTACCAACTACATTTTACTTCTCTCTGGTAGTTAATCCTGCTTGTTTCATGAATGGCATAAAATGTGAAAAGAAGATGAAGAAGAATTCGAGAAAATTATAATTTTAATGTGAACAAGATGGATAAAATGGTACATTTTTATGTTTGGGTATCAGATGCATTTATACAAGCACTGGTTTACGAGTCAGTTGTGCCACAAATTTACAAGTCTCAAAATAGCTAGTCAGCAATCTGGAAACTCTTGCCCTATCTCACCATGTCCCAAGAATAAAGATTCAGCAGTCACAGTCTAACTGACAAAATTGTTGCTGCTGAAGGCAGAATACAATTCAGCTCTTACTCTCTCATAGGAAGATTGGCTCAGCAGAGCCAACAGGAGGGGGAAAAATGTTCAATTGTCAGTAAATGAAAGAAATAGGTCTCAAAAGCACACAAGAAAGATCTGCGGGGTAAAAGAAATTTGTTTCCTGTGTTGTCAGTCTCTGGACCAACACAATGTTTTCAGACACAAGAAGCAAAATGGCCATAGTATGCACAAGCTAGTGAATTCATTGCAACTGGTTGTCTAGGATTTACTACTCCTGAAAGCAGCTTGTCAAATTCCTTTTAGGACCATGTAGCTCCTGCAGACAAGCTCCACCCTAGAGGATGCTCAGATTAAACAGAAAGACACACAAGCCAAGTCCAACACGTACTATCAGCTTCAGACCCAACCCCTCAAGACAAGGCCAGGTGCAGGTGTACTTGTAGAAAGCTCTATGTGTTCCTGAACCTCTCAGGATATTGTTAGCCCCATTGTCTAGATGGGAAAGCTGACATTAGACAGTTACACCTACATGCCTAGTAAGTGACAGAGCTGGGACTTGGGCCCAGGCCTTCTTGGCTCCCCATCCAATGCTGTGTTTGCTGTCTCACAGGGAAGTGTTAATAAAGTTTGGCCAGTGGTGACTCTGTGAGAAAAAAGTTTAATAACATGATATGCAAATAGATTCTTGAGTGTGTGTGCAGGAGTAAAATGCTGTGCATCACATCCTACTACTGAGTAGGAACTTTTCCCCTCTAGTTTTAGAAAAGTCGCTTCTAATTGGGTCATTATGTGTTCAGTGCTTCACATATTTCATGTTGTCATCCTTTTCACTACAAAGAAAATAAGCACATTTGAGTATAAAGTATTTCCTAGTAAATTAATTTCCTGGTCAAGAAAGTTTTAAAAGAAATTCTATTTATCATTTGAAATTAGGATGAACATCAGCACCAGTCAATTTTTAAAATTATTTGTTTATTTTTTGGCTGTGCTGTGCAGCATATCAGGGAACTTACTTTCCTGAATGAATTGAACCTGTGCCCCCTGCTTTGGAAGCATGGAGTCTTAACCACTGGACTGCCAGGGAAGTCCCTAGTAGTCAATTTTTAATTAAAATTTTTATTTTGAAGTAATATCAAGCTTACAGTAAAGTTGCAAGACCAATATATAAAACTGATTGACCTTTACTCAGATTCAGCCATCACTAATATTTAATATTTTGCTACATTTATTTGCTTTATTAGTCTCTCTCTGTCCTCTTTATCTTTATCTCTGCATGTCTTTTGTCTTTTCTCTCTCTCTCTCTCTCTCTATATATATATATATATATATATACATTTATATAAGCATTTTAAGACAAACTATTTCAGAAAATGCTCATAAGCTTTTATTTATTCTTTGTATCTTTCCTAAAAAGAAGAGATTTTCTTATATAAGCACAGTGCAGTTATCAAATTCAGGAAATTTAAAGAGTGCAGTTGAGTTTTGTATAGCATGTACTTCAATTTAAGTTTCTCCACTGTTTCCTCATAATTAGGTTCAAGGGAGACTATAAAAACAATCTTGAGTCCATTTCAGGGAAGTGCCTACAGAGGCACACGCTGTCTATCTGCCCTTCATTGATAAGGTTAATTTTGATCATTGGTCAACATTTTATCTGTTTCATTCATAGTATAGTTACTACTTCCCCTTTGAAACTAATAAAGGAATTGTAGGGAGATATTTTAAGACCATGCATATATCCTGTTTGTCATCCATTCCCCTACCTTGAATTTAGCATCAACTGATAATCTTGCCTAAACTGATCTTTATTATAATGGTTACAAAATAGTGCTTTTCTAAATCCACCACTCCCTCCATACTTGTTAGCCGACATTCTGTTTGTTTTCCTCTCTGTCTTTCTCTTTGTGTCTGTCTCTCTCTATTTATTACCACTATTGTCAAATGGCAAAACTAAAATAGTTTAGTCATGAATTTGCTATCCTTTATTCTAGGGAAAACGATCCATGGATTGGGGGAATACAGTGCCAAACAAGCAGTGCAGCACTCTTCCTGAGGGATTTTGGGAAAGTGAGTTTTATAGAGCATTAGAAGAGGCAATTCAAAAACGGCATGATTGGCTAAAGGTCAGGGTTTCCTTATATGGCTGGCAAGTCCTATTCCATGGTAAGCTGGCTAAAGCTGAGCTGGAGGATTGTGATTGGCATTGTTTCCTTGACGGGTGATTCTTGTAAGTGCAGACTGACCTAGGTTTAGATTTGTGACGTGGGCCAGGCCACTGGGGCAACCTCCATTTTGTGGATCCTGATATACCAATTAACTTTATAGATATGGATTCATGAATATCTGTTTTATCCAATGGATTATTTTCCATTACCTTTTAAATTTTGATGCTCAAATTATGCTGTATTTACTTGGTGGGAGGTGGTCCATTTCAAGATATTTATTTCAAAATATGCCATCCCCTATTATTTTTTTCTAGCACTTTCTTGCTTTCTACCAAGACAAGATACTTCAGGTTCATTTTGTGCCTTCCATCCCAAGAAATGGTATCAGCCACTTCTCCAATGAGTCATAGTTCCTTTTAATGGGTAATGATACATAGAAACCAAGATCTAGATACTATATACACTCATTGCTATTATGGTATCCCTACAAGGGTATCATATTGATACTTTCAATCCTAATCTCATCTTTCCTCATTCCTTACATGTATTTTCTTTCTTCCATAATGAGAACTGTGACTCCCTACAACATCCACACACTTACTCACTTGATTAATCCTTTAGCACATATAAATAATTTCAGAATTTCTACTGTAGTAAATAAACATAACCAAAAGAGTTCCAGGCAGATTTTGACTCCACATTTTAGGTATGGGTATTCTCTGAAAATGATTGGAAGAAAAGACTGGGGTGTAAATCATTACTTAGGTTATGACAATATCAGGCTTTTTATCTCTCCTTTATTACAGTGACAGGCTTATTAGGAAATTAATCATCAATGTGTGGTTCTTTAATTAATAAAAGTTGCATTGTATAGTTAAAAATCTGTAAAAGGGTATCATATTAAGTGTTCTTATCACAATAAAATAAAAAAATTAAAGAAACCTTATATGACAAAGAAACTTTGGGAAATATTTGTACCTCTTAAGCCTCATTTGAATGTTCATGAACATACATGGATTTTATTGGAAAGAGCCAGAAAAGATTGAAAAATGAAAAAAGGCAAAACCTATTACAAATTCAACTACTCAAAGGAAGTCAAGAGTACTCTAGAACAGCCAAAGTTGGGATGGTAATATCATCTCCAAAAGAAGCAACTTTATAAAAAAACTCTGGGTTTTCCCTTTTAAATCCAAAAATATTGCAATAAATGAATGCAAAATAAAACAAAAAAGCAAACAAACAAAAAATCCAATGGGCTCCATTACCAGAAGAATGCTCCAGTTTTACATGAAAATTTAGAGGGATTTTAGAATCCTTGAAGCTACCTATATAGTCTTATAGGATATTTCAGATCATATTCCTTTGGACTACTGGTTGCACAGAATGCAAAACTTAACAAATTTCATCATCTCCTTTCTGGGTGAGAACTCTTGTTATTAGCACTACTGAATCGTGTTTATATGATGAAAAGACCTTAGACTGCATTAATCTCACTCCTCTTCCCACAGGTGTATAAACTGAAGTCTACTGAGGGGAAATGATTTTTTCAAGAACAGAAGCACTATGGGGGATAGAGCTTGGAGAGTTCTTGTAGAAAAGAATTCAAGAACAGAGTGAACAGCTGTACTGGATTATTTTATGTTCTGTTTCTGTCCTGAAATTCTGTGTGTCTGCTTTCTGATTGCCAGTACAGTGATCTTTCTGCTCTTCCCTCAAAGGTCATTAGGTTGGGGGCATGGGAAAGGCTTCCCAGGTGGCACCAGTGGTAAAGAACCCACCTGCCAATACAGGAGACACAAGAGATTTGGGTTTGATCACTGGGTCAGGAAGATTCCCTAGAGAGGGAAATGGCAACCCACTCCAGTATTCTTGCCAGGGAAATCCCATGGACAGAGGAGCCTGGCTGGCTTCACTCCATGGGGTTGCAAAGAGTCAGATATGACTGAAGAGACTTAGCACAAGCACATAGGAAGGGAATAAGGGTGAGTAACTACTTTTTGTTATTTTGTATATTCATCTTTTATATACAGATATTTGTATATTCATCTTCTTTCTTTGGAAGGAATGATGCTAAAGCTGAAACTCCAGTACTTTGGCCACCTCATGAGAAGAATTGACTCATTGGAAAAGACTCTGATGCTGGGAGGGGTTGGGGGCAGGAGGAGAAGGGGACGACAGAGGATGAGATGGCTGGATGGCATCACTGATTCGATGGACATGAGTCTGAGTGAACTGCGGGAGTTGGTGATGGACAGGGAGGCCTGGCGTGCTGCGATTCATGGGGTTGCAAATAGTCAGACACGACTGAGCGACTGAACTGAACTGATATTCATCTTCAAGGAAAGACTTTTATGGAAAAGGGGGTTTTGGGAACCTAAAATGATTCAGTTGTAATACTGGCTACGACTCTATTACAGTCTGAAATGCTTGCAGTACATGCATGGTATCTTTTGAAGGAGGTTGCAAATTTCTTCATTACCTCCACCATACCATATCCTTCTCCAAAATAGCAGGGAGGGAACACAGCTCCATCCATCAACAGAAAATTCGATTAAAGATTTACTGAGCATGGCGGCCGAGAGGAGCTACCCCACGTCTGAGGTCAGGGGTGGCGACCAGAAGGAGCTACCCCACGTCTGAGATCAGGGGTGGCAGCCGAGAGGAGCTACCCCATGTCCGAGGTTAGGGGCGGCGGCCGAGAGGAGCTACCCCATGTCTGAGGCCAGGGGCCCTGGCCTGGAGGAGTAACCCCACCTCCAAGGAGCGGTGGCTGCAGGGGTGCAGGAGGGCCTAGAGGAGCTATTCCATGTTCAAGGTCAGAAGTGGCGGTAGTGAGGAGATACCCCTCGTCCAAGGTAAGGAGCAGCAGTTGTGCTTTCCTGGAGCAGCATGAAGAGATACCCCACGTCCAAGGTAAGAGAAACCCAAGTAAGACAGTAGGTGTTGCAAGAGGGCATCAGAGGGCAGACACACTGAAACCATACTCAGAGAAAACTAGTCAGTCTAATCATACTAGGACCACAGCCTTGTCTAACTCAATGAAACTAAGCCATACCTGGGGGGCCACCCAAGATGGGTGGGTCATGGTGGAGAGATCTGACAGAATGTGGTCTACTGGAGAAGGGAATGGCAAACCACTTCAGTATTCCTGCCCTGAGAACCCCATGAACAGTATGAAAAGGGAAAATGATAGGATACTGAAAGAGGAACTTCACAGGTCAGTAGGTTCCCAATATGCTACTGGAGATCAGTGGAGAAATAACTCCAGAAGGAATGAAGGGATGGAGACAAAGCAAATATAATACACAGTTGTGGATGTGACTGGTGATAGAAGCAAGGTCTGATGCTGTAAAGAGCAATATTGCATAGGAACCTGGAATGTCAGGTCCATGAATCAAGGCAAATTGGAAGTGGCCAAACAAAAGATGGCAAGAGTGAACATCGACATTCTAGGAATCAGTGAACTAAAATGGACTGGAATGGGTGAACTTAACTCAGATGACCATTATATCTACTACTGCGGGCAGGAATCCCTCAGAAGAAATGGAATAGCCATCATGGTCAACAAGAGTCCAAAATGCAGTACTTGGATGCAATCTCAAAAACAACAGAATGATCTCTGTTTGTTTCCAAGGCAAACCATTTAGTATCACAGTAATCCAAATCTATGCCCCAACCAAAATGCTGAAGAAGCTGAAGTTGAACGGTTCTATGAAGACCTACAAGACCTTTTAGAACTAACACCCCAAAAATATGTCCTTTTCATTATAGGGGACTGGAATGCAAAAATAGGAAGGCAAGAAACACCTGGAGTAACAGGCAAATTTGGCCTTGGAATATGGAATGAAGCAAGGCAAAGACTAATAGAGTTTTGTCAAGAAAATGCACTGGTCATAGAAAACACCCTCTTCCAACAACACAAGAGAAGACTCTATCCATGGACATCACCAGATGGTCAACACTGAAATCAGATTGATTATATTCTTTGCAGCCAAAGATGGAGAAGCTCTACACAGTCAGCAAAAACAAGACCGGGAGCTGACTGTGGCTCAGATCATGAACTCCTTATTGCCAAATTCAGACTTAAATTGAAGAAAGTAGGGAAAACCACTCGACCATTCAAGTATTACCTAAATCAAATCCCTTATGATTATACAATGGAAGTGAGAAATAGATTTAAGGGCCTAGATCTGATAGATAGAGTACCTGATGAACTATGGACAGAGGTTCGTGATATTGTATAGGAGACAGGGATCAAGACCATACCCGTGGAAAAGAAATGCAAAAGAGCAAAATGGCTGTCTGGGGAGGCCTTACAAATAGCTGTGAAAAGAAGAGAAGCGAAAAGCAAAGGAGAAAAGGGAAGATATAAGCATCTGAATGCAGAGTTCCAAAGAATAGCAAAGAGAGATAAGAAAGCCTCCCTCAGTGATCAGTGCAAAGAAATAGAGGAAAACAACAGAATGGGAAAGACTAGAGATCTCTTCAAGAAAATTAAAACACCAAGGGAACATTTCATGCAAAGATGGGCTTGATAAAGGACAGAAATGGTATGGACGTAACAGAAGCAGAAGATATTAAGAAGAGGTGGCAAGAATACACAGAAGAACTGTACAAAAAAGATCTTCATGACCTAGATAATCATGATGGTGGGATCACTGACCTAGAGCCAGACATCCTGGAATGTGAAGTTAAGTGGGCCTTAGAAAGCATCACTACAAACAAAGCTAGTGGAGGTGATGGAATTCCAGTTGAGCTATTTCAAATCCTGAAAGATGATGCTGTGAAAGTGCTGCACTCAATATGCCAACAAATTTGGAAAACTCAGCAGTGGCCACAGGACTGGAAAAGGTCAGTTTTCATTCCAATCCCAAAGAAAGGCAATGCCACAGAATGCTCAAACTACCACACGATTGCACTCATCTCACATGCTAGTAAAGTAATGCTCAAAATTCTCCAAACCAGGCTTCAGCAATATGTGAATCATAAACATCAAGGCAGAGGAACCAGAGACCAAATTGATGACATCTGCTGGATCATGGAAAAAGCAAGAGAGTTCCAGAAAAACATCTATTTCTGCTTTATTGACTATGCCAAAGCCTTTGACTGTGTGGATCACAATAAGCTGTGGAACATTCTGAAAGAGATGGGAATACCAGACTACCTGACCTGCCTCTTGAGAAATCTGTATGCAGGTCAGGAAGCAATAGTTAGAACTGGACATGGAACAACAGACTGGTTCCAAATAGGAAAAGGAGTACATCAAGGCTGTATATTGTCACCCTGCTTATTTAACTTACATGCAGAGTACATCATGAGAAACGCTGGGCTGGGAGAAGCACAAGCTGGAATCAAGATTGCCAGGAGAAATATCAATAATCTCAGATATGCAGATGACACCACCCTTATGGCAGAAAGTGAAGAGGAACTAAAAAGCCTCTTGATGAAGGTGAAAGTGGAGAGTGAAAAAGTTGGCTTAAAGCTCAACATTCAGAAAACGAAGATCATGGCATCTGGTCCCATCACTTCATGGGAAATAGATGGGGAAACAGTGGAAACAGTGTCAGACTTTATTTTTTGGGGCTCCAAAATCACTGCAGATGGTGATTGCAGCCATGAAATTAAAAGACGCTTACTCCTTGAAGGAAAGTTATGACCAACCTAGATAGCATATTGAAAAGCAGAGACATTACTTTGCCAACAAAGGTCCGTCTAATCAAGGCTATGGTTTTTCCTGTGGTCATGTATGGATGTGAGTGTTGTACTGTGAAGAAAGCTGAGCGCCGAAGAATTGATGCTTTTGAACTGTGGTGTTGGAGAAGACTCTTGAGAGTCCCTTGGACTGCAAGGAGATCCAATTAGTCTATTCTGAAGGAGATCAGCCCTGGGATTTCTTTGGAAGGAATGATGCTAAAGCTGAAACTCCAGTAGTTTGGCCACCTCATGCGAAGAGTTGACTCATTGGAAGACTCTGATGCTGGGAGGGATTGGGGGCAGGAGGAGAAGGGGACGACAGAGGATGAGATGGCTGGATGGCATCACTGACTTGATGGACGTGCGTCTGAGTGAACTCTTGGAGTTGGTGACGGACAGGGAATCCTGGCTTGCTGTGATTCATGGGGTTGCAAAAAGTCAGACACGACTGAGCGACTGAAGTGAACTGAACTGAGCATGGACCCAACCATCAGAACAAGATCCAGTTTCCCCTTCAGTCATCAGGAAGCTTTCATATGCCTCTTATCCTTCTCCATCAGAGGGCAGACAGACTGAAAATCACAATCACAGCAAACTAACCAATCTAATCACATGGACCACAGCCTTGTCTAACTCAGTGAAACTATGAATCATCCCATGCAGGGCCACCCAAATCATGGTGGAGAGTTCTGACAAAATGTGGTCCACGGGAGAAGAGAATGGCAAACCGCTTCAGTATTCTTGCCTTGAGAACCCCAAGAACAGTATGAAAAGCAAAAAGATAGGACACTGAAAGATGAACTCTCCAGGCTGGTAGGAGCCCAATATGCTACTGGAGATCAGTGGAGAAATAACTGCAGAAAGAATGAAGAGATGGAGTCAAAGCAAAAACAACACCCAGTTGTGGATGTGACTGGTGATGGAAGCAAGGTCAGATGCTGTAACGAGTAATATTGCATAAGAACCTGGAATGTTAGGTCCATGAATCAAGGCAAATTGGAAATGATCAAACAGGAGATGGTAAGAGTGAATGTCGCATTTTAGGTATCAGTGAACTAAAATGGACTGGAATGGGTGAATTTAACTCAGATGACCATTATATCTACTACTTTGGGCAAGAAACGCTTAGAAGAAATGGAGAAGCCATCATAGTAAACAAAAGAGTCCGAAATGCAGTACTTGGATGCAATCCCCAAAATGACAGAATGATCTCTGTTCATTTCCAAGGCAAACCATTCAATATCACAGTAATCTGAATCTATGCCCAAACCAGTAATGCTAAAGCTGAATTTGAACGGTTCTATGAAGACCTACAAGACCTTCTAGTACTAACACCCAAAACAGATGTCCTTTTCCTTATAGGGTACAGGAATGCAAAAGTAGGCAGTCAAGAAACACTTGGGTAACAAGTAGATTTGGCTTTGGAATACAGAACAAAGCATGGAAGAGGCTAATAGAGTTTTGCCAAGAGAACACACTGGTCATAGCAAACACCTTCTTCCAACAACACAAGCGAAGACTCTACACATGGACTTCACCAGATGGTCAACACCGAAATCAGATTGATTATATTCTTTATGGCTAAAGGTGGAAAATCTCTCTACAGTCAGCAAAAACAAGACCAGGAGATGATTGTGGCTCAGATCATGAACTCATTATTGCCAAATTCAGAATTAAATTGAAGAAAGTAAGGAAAACCACTAATCATTCAGGTATGGCCTAAATCAAATCCCTAACGATTATGCAGTGGAAGTGAAAAATAGATTTAAGGGACTAGATCATGAACTATGGATGGAGGTTCATGACATTGTACAGGAGACAGGGATCAAGACAATCCCCAAGAAAAAGAAATGAAAAAAAGCAAAATGGCTGTCTGAAGAGGTCTTAAAAATAGCTGTGCAAAGAAGAGAAGCGAAAAGCAAAGGAGAAAAGGAAAGACATACCCATCTGAATTCAGAGTTCCAAAGAATAGCAAGGAGAGAGATGAAAACTTTCCTCAGTGACCAGTGCAAAGAAATAGAGGAAAACAACAGAATGGGAAAGACTAGAGATCTCTTCAGGGAAATTATATATACCAAGGGAACATTTCATGCAAAGATGGGCTCAATAATGAACAGAAATAGTATGGACCTAAGAGAAGCAGAAGATATTAAGAAGAAGTGGCAAGAATACACAGAAGAACTGTACAAAAAAGATCTTCATGATCCAGATAATCACGATGGTGTGATCACTGACCTAGAGCCAGACATCCTGGAAGGTGAAGTCAAGTGGGCCTTAGGAAGCATCACTATGAACAATGCTAGTGGAGGTGATGGAATTGCAGTTACACTATTTCAAATCCTAAAAGATGATGCTGTGAAAGTGCCTGCACTCAATATGCCAGCAATTTTGGAAAACTCAGCAGTGGCCACAGGACTGGAAAAGGTCAGTTTTCATTCTAATCCCAAAGAAAGGCAATGCCCAAGAATGTTCAAGCTACTGCACAAGTACACTCATCACACATGCTAGTAAGTGAAAGTGAAATCACAGTCGTGTCAGACTCTTTTTGACCCCGTGGACTGTAGCCTACCAGGCTTCTCCGTCCATGGGATTTTCCAGGCAAGGGTACTAGAGTGGGTTGCCAAGTAATGCTCAAAATTCTCCAAGCCAGGCTTCAACAATATGTCAACAGTGGGTTTCCATATGTTCAAGCTGGTTTTAGAAAAGGCAGGGGAACCAGAGATCAAATTGCCAACATTCACTGGATCATCAAAAAAGCACGAGAGTTCCAGAAAAACATCTATTTCTGCTTTATTGACTATGCTAAAGCCTTTGACTGTGTGAATCACCACAAACTGTAGAAAATTCTTAAAGAGATGGGAATACCAGATTACCTGACCTGCCTCTTGAGAAACCTGTATGCAGGTCAGGAAGCAACAGTTAGAACTGGACATGGAATAACAGACTGTTTCCAAATAGGAAAAGGAGTACGTCAAGGCTGTATATTGTCACCCTGCTTATTTAACTTATATGCAGAGTACATCATGATAAATCCTGGGCTGGACAAAGCACAAGCTGGAATCAAGATTGCCGAGATAAATATCAATAACCTCAGATGTGCAGATGACACCCTTATGGCAGAAAGAGAAGAAGAACTAAAGAGCCTCTTGATAAAAGTGAAAAGGAGAGTGAAAAAGTTGGCTTAAAGCTCAACATTCAGAAAACTAATATCATGGCATCCTGTCCCATCGCTTCATGGCAAATAGATGGGGAAATAGTGGAAACAGTGGCAGGCTTTATTTTTGGGGGCTCCAAAATAACTGCAGATGGGGACTGTAGCCATGAAATTAATAGATGCTTACTCCTTGGAAGAAAAGTTATGACCTGGACAGCATATTAAAAAGCAGAGACATTACTTTGCCAAAAAAGTTCCATCTAGTCAAGGCTATGGTTTTCCCAGTGGTCATATATGGATTGGTGAAGGTAATGGCACCCCACTCCAGTACTCTTGCCTGGAAAATCCCATGGATGGAGGAGCCTGGTAGGCTGCAGTCCATGGGGTCGCTAAGTGTTGGACACAACTGAGCGACTTCACTTTCACTTCTCACTTTCATGCATTGGAGAAGAAAATGGCAACTCACTCCAGTGTTCTTGCCTGGAGAGTCTCAGGGACGGGGGAGCCTGGTGGGCTGTCGTCTATGGGGTTGCACAGAGTTGGACACAACTGAAGTGACTTAGCAGCAGCAGCATGTATAGATGTGAGAGTTGGACTATAAAGAAAGCTGAGCACCAAAGAATTGATGCTTTTGAACTGTGGTGTTGGAGAAGACTCTTAAGAGTCTCTTGGACTGCAAGGAGATCCAACCAGTCCATAGTAAAAGAAATCAGTCCTGAATATTCTTTGGAAGTACTGATGTTGAAGCTAAGCTCTAATACTTTTCATTTGAAAAGACCTTGATGCTGGGAAAGATTTAGGGCAGAAGGAGAAGGGGATGACAGAGGATGAGATGGTTGGATGGCCTCACCAATGTGATGGGCATGAGTTTGAGTAAACTCTGGGAGTTGATGGTGGACAGGGAGGCCTGGGGTGCTACAGTCCATGGGGTCGCAAAGAGTCAGACATGACTGGGTGACAGAACAGAAGTGAACTTGAACTGAAGCACTTGCAGGATGCCAGTATATCTTTCAAAACATTAAAGTAGCCATCTGTATGTCTTCTTTGGAGAATTGTCTATTTAGTTCTTTAGCCCATTTTTTGATTAGTTCGTTTATTTTTCTGGAATTGAACTGCAGGAGCTGCTTGTATATTTTTGAGATTAGTTGTTTCTCAGTTGCTTCATTTGCTATTATTTTCTCCCATTCTGAAGGCTGTCTTTTCACCTTGCTTATACACAGTGGAATACTACTCAGACATTAAAAAGAATGCATTTGAATCAGTTCTAATGAGGTGGATGAAACTGGAGCCGATTATACAGAGTGAAGTAAGCCAGAAAGAAAAACACCAATACAGTATACTAATGCATATATATGGAATTTAGAAAGATGGTAACTATAACCCTGTATCAGAGACAGCAAAAGAGATACAGATGTATAGAACAGTCTTTTGAACTCTGTGGAAGAGGGACAGGGGTATGATTTGGGAGAATGGCATTGAAACATGTATAATATCATATAAGAAGTGAATCGCCAGTCCAGGTTCAATGCAGGATACAGGAAGCTTGGGGCTGGTGCACTGGAATGACCCAGAGGGATGGTATGGGGAGGGAAGTGGGAGGGGGGTTCAGGATGGGGAACACGTGTACACCCGTGGTGGATTCATGTTGATGTATGGCAAAATCAATACAATATTGTAAGTAATTAGCCTCTAATTAAAATAAATAAATTAAAAAAAAATTAAAGTATCTTTGTAGCTAGGAAACTTGAGGACCAGAACTTGGCTGGGAATGCTTGTCAACTTTTGGCAGCCTTGTCACTTCTGGCCATGTGTACCTCTCTCTATGGCCAACCAGTTCTGGTCAGGCATCCCACAAATGTGTCAAATCATTTCTGAAATTCTTCTGAGCTATACAGCCTATTACCCTTAGAATGGTGTGTAGAGCTGTGACATGAATTGTTTTTAGGAGAAATCCATGCAAATACCTCTTCAACAAGATGATGTGCAGGTAAGGCATGTACTTTAGGGTTTGACACCAACTCAGACTACATGATAGCTGTTTTTCAACAATTCAACTAGTGTTGAATCTAGTTTTATTCAAAATAGTCTTTCCATTTTTACAAAGCAGAATGGTGGGTTTGATCATTGGTTGGGGAGCTAGGATCCCACATGCTTTGGGGCCAAAAAGCCAAAACATAAAACAAAAGCAATGTTATAACAAGTTCAATAAAGACTTAAAAAAAGTGGGGGGGGGAATTAATCTAGTTAGAGAAATCTTGGAAGTGACATTTTAAATTGAGATCTGAAGGATGAAAAGTTAAACAGGTGAGGGAGGACTTGGAGAGAATATTTTCTGAAACAGGAAGAGCATAGGAAAATGCCCAAAGGAGAGAAAAACAGCATGAGAAAAACAGCATCTAATGAGACTACAGTAGTACAGTTTACAGTGTAAGTTTGTAAGAGGTAAGAAATGTGGCTAGATTGTAATTTAGTCCCCCTGAGGGTCGAAACCTTGCCTATTTTGTTCAAAATAGCATAGCCATTATCTACTATTATTTTTGTCACACAGTAAAAATTCAAAAAATATTTTTGAATAATAATAACAACAAAAATAGCAGTCATTAATTATGAGACAGGAAACATTCTAAAGTGCTTTATTTATGTGCAATTTTATTAAATCCTCACAACATTATGAAACGTTTATTATTTTAATGTTATTATTATCATTATAATCATTATTATTTTCCTTCTACAGATAAGGATGCAGAAACTCAGTGAGATTAACCAAATAGCCCAAGTATACCCAGATAGTGACTGTCAGATCTAAGGTTTAAACTCAGACCATCTCAGACTCTCCTGATGCTAAGTGTTTAGAGTCTGTGTTAAAAAGTTTTGAATTTTCCCTAACACAGTAGGAAACCACCGAGAGGTTTAAAGTTTTGATATTTACCAAGATGAGTCTGGCAGCAACGTGAAGAACGGACCTAAGCGAAACAAGACTAGAGGTAAAGAAACAAGTTATGAAGGCATTGTGATAATCCATGCAACTGGTGACGGTGGCTTGCATAGAGTGTTGGCAGTGAAGATGGAGCGAAATAGCCAGATTTCAGAGGGAGAAGGGAGGGGAGAAGAAGAGAGGGAAAAATAATGAGAAAGGGAGAGAGCGAGAGAGAGAGAGATGGAATTTATAGGTCTTGGTGGGCTTCCCAGGTGGTAAAGAACCCTCCTGCCAATGGTTTCTGATCATTACAGAACTGTGATTGGGTTTTGGAGGTGCAACTCCCTGAAACAGAGAGCAGGAGGAGGTAGCGGTAGATGAGAAGATGGCAATTGATTTTTGGCATGATGAGTTTGAGCTCTTTGGAAAGCAGTATTCAAGTGGGCATACCGAATTGCCATTTAAGTAGACTTGCCTCATGCTTCCCAAGTGGTGCTAGTGGCAAAGAACCTGCCTGCCAATGCAGGAGACATAAGAAACACGGGTTTGATTCCTGAATCAGGAAGATCCCCTGGAGAATGGCATGACAACCCAGTCCAGTGTTCTTGCCTGGAGAATCCCATGAACAGAGGAGTCTGACAGGCTGAAGTCCATAGAGCTGCATAGAATCGGACATGACTAAAGCGATTTAGCATGTGTGCCCTCCTCATGCTTAGAGAAGAGATCAAGGATGGAGACAGAGATGTGAGAGATACCACCATATAGCAGGTCTTTGCAACTAACAGGGGCAACTGTAACCAGGCTGGAAAATTACTGACAGGGGCAGAAAATCTAAGGCAAAACCCAAATGAACATCAACATCCTAATGGCATATAAAAGGAAAAGAGCCTGTAAAGAAGATTGGGAAGGTACAGACAGAGGAGTAGAAAGAAACCAGAAGATGAGCATAATGAAAGCTGAGGGGAAATTACTTTATCCAGAAAAAGGAAATGGTCAAGAATGTCAAATACTGCTGAAACATGGGGATAAAATATCTTCCATTATGTTTCACAGCATTGAGGATTTTGATGTTTTTGGAAAGATCAGTTCCATTTTAAAGGGGTATGTGGAATTTAAGAGGGAGGTAAAAGTCATATTTTAGTATGTTACAGGGAAAGTTACAGGTAAGGAAATGAAATAAAAGTCACAGAAGCAAATGTTAGTTATTACCATGGAAACAAAATACAGGAAAACTGGGAGATTTGGGGTGAAAAGAGAAACTGGAAGTCCTAGGGTGATTGTTAATTAGTTTTATAGAATGGACTTGGGATAGATGGAATAAAGGTGTAGCAAAAGGTAGTATAAAGCTGGGGGGAGAAGAAGGCCAAGAATTTGCAGGGAATCTCAATATACATGTGGTTCATTGATTAAATTGAATTCAGACCAAAAATCAGTTAGTGGATACTCAATGCTCTGAAATAATCTTGGTGTTCTAATTTAACTTGAGCTTGACTGCCTGGGTATCTCCAGAAGCAACTATCAGAGTGAAGGTGGCGTTGCTGTTGCTGTAGGGCCAGTGGTAGCTCTATCTAGTTCTTTTTCTCCTGAATTCTAAGGAGAAAAATGCATACCATGAACATTGATGTCCTGTTTGCAGAATTTTCTACCATTCCTCAGCTGTGGAGAGGTAAGTCATTCTCAAGGTCAGGAGCAGACCCTTGTGTTATTAGATTCTTTAGGCCTTACAGGACTCTTGGGATTTCTTTTCTTATGTGAAGTGTGAGAAATCCCTTTTGCAGACTTCCTGTGCAGTTTTCTCTGCCCAACGTGAAGAGTGTGGATCTCCTGGAACACAGATACTGGGAGGCAGGACAATGGCCAGTGGCTGTGAAGATGGGCTTTGCAGTTAGTCTTGAATATGAGTCTCAACTACACCACTTGGAGAAGCACAAAAACCAGACTGATCCTTAATGGCAAAGACTGATACACTGAACTTCATTAAAAAGAGCATTTTATATAATTATGGGTATATTTGCATTTAGGTCTATCGTATTTATTATCTATATTTTCTATTGGGTCCTGTCAGTTATTGGTGCCTCCCTCCATTCCTTCTTTCCTGCTTTCTTTTAGATTATTTTGAATAATTTCAAGCTCCGTTTTGATTTAGCTGTTGGATTTTAAGCTTGTCTCCTATTATTTTTAGTGGTTATCTCAGAGATTACAAGATACATCCTTAAATTCTTAGCCTATTTACAGTTAATCTTGTGGCACTTCATGAAAAATGTAGAACCTTGAAACCACATAGGTCCATTAATCTTCTCTCTACCATCTTTTGTGTTACAATTGTCATAAGTAATACATTTATATACTTTATAAACGCTAAAAGCTAATGCTATAATTTTTGCTTTAAGTAGTCAAATATATTTTAGGCAAATTAAATGAAAAATATGGCCTTTTATATTTACCCAGGTATATGTTCTGTGTGCTGTGCTTAGTAGTTCAGTTGTATCCGACTCTTTGCAACCCCATGGACTGTAGCCTATCAGTGTCCTCTGTCCATGGGATTCCCCTGACAAGAATACTGGAGTGAGTTGCCATGCCCTCCTCTAGGGGATCTTCCCAACCCAGGGATCAAACCCAGGTCTCCCTCATTGCAGGTAGATTCTTTACCATCTGAGCCACCAGGGAAGCCCACCCAGGTATATACTTAGGCACATATAAAGGCTGGTGGAGGAGATGGAGCTGACAAAGAAGACTGAGAAAAAGCAGCTTGACTTAAAAGAGGAAAACCAGGAGTGCATGGTCTAAGGGAAGCCAGCAGAGGAGAATGTTTTAAGAAAAATGGAGAGTGGTCAACAGTGTCAAAATGTAGTTTAAATAAGAGGAATGAAAATTGTGTTAGATTTAGATGAAAGAAATTATTGATAGTACAAGTTTATTTGGTAGAATTAATTGAGTGTGAATCAAATTGGACTGAGTTGAGTGAGTGGTAGAGGAAAGAAAGGAAATAGAGGTAAGACAGATAATTCTTTTGAGAAACTGTAGCAAAGAAAAAGAGAAAAGAGATGAATTAATAGTTATACGGGGACGTGGGGTCAAGTGAAGGTTTTAGTTGTTCTAATCGGACAGGCTGAGAATATATGAAAGTCAGTAGAAAGGATTCAGTTGGAAGGATGAGGTTAAATATGTAGAATAGAAAAATGTGTCATCATTGATGCTATAAGATTTCTGTTAAGATGGAGAGAGCTAAGAAACAAAGCATAGGAGATGTGTTAGCTCTGAAAGATGACCAGATGCACACAGAGGGAAGGAGGTATATTTGATGTTGGGAAGATGTGGAACTTGACATATGACACATTATAGCTTTATTCTTCCCCCCCTCTGGAAAGTAGGAGGTAAGATCATCCTCTGTGAGTGAGCATGGAGGAGAGTGTGTTGGAGGCAGAAGAAGAATGGAGAAGGTTTGGAATAATAGTAGTGAGTGGAGAATGAGTTGACCAGAGAGATGTAATAAAGTCTCAGACCCCATTAAAGATGTTTTACTATTGGCTCAGCTGGTAAAAGAATCTGCCTGCAATGCAGGAGACCTGGATTCTATCCCTGGGTTGGGAAGATCCCCTGGAGAAGGGAAAGGCTACCCACTCCAGTATTCTGGCCTGGAGAATTCCATGGACTGTATAGTCCATGGGGTTGCAAAAAGTCAGATACAACTGAGCAACTTTTACTCCACTAACTCACTATCTATTAAATTACTAGGAGACATTATTTTTTGGCTTTAGTTTTATTTATTTATCTTTTAAAGCTTTTACATTTGCATTGGGATATAGCTGATTAGCAATGTTGTGATAGTTTCAGGTGAACAGTGAAGGGACTCAGCCATACATAGACATGTCTTCATTCTCCCCCAAACCCCGCTCCCATCCAGGCTACCTCATAACACTGAGCAGATTTCCCTGTGCTATACAATAGGCCCTTGTGGCTTTAATTTCAGAAGCAGCTGGGTGATTGATTACTTTATAGAAAATCCAATATAACTATCAAGTGGCCTGCATACTTGCAGTGACACTATGGGCTAATAGACTTCATGGGCCAGGAATGAGATTGCTTGAGTTTGAGTCCCAGGGCTACCACTTACTACCTAGATGACTTTGGAAAAGTTACTTAAACTCTGCATATCTCGATTGCCTCATCTGTAAACTAAGGGAAATAATGCTGGTCCCTATCTGATAAAGTTGCTGTGAGAATTAAAGTCAGTTAATATATAAAGTATTTAGTCTACATAGTAAGCTCTCAGTAGCTCAATAATTGTTATTTGATGACCAGCCTATTTTCATTCTGTTGTCCATCCACAAGGAACCTCAAATCACAGTCAGAAGATTGTTTCATGGCTTGAAACTAGGACATGGAGAGGTATCTGGCTGATTGGATTACCTGATGTCCCCATACTATGACAAACTGATGTGTCCGTCTCTACCATACATGCTGCTCCTAACTGTTATTCATATTTGTGGGTCAGAGCCTTTAGGACACACTTTGTAGAATACTGCATGTAAGTGGGTGCTTAATCATTGACTGATGTATTGAATTTGGATACAGACAAGTTGACATATATCTGAGAGCTAAATACTGGAAGGCAGAATGTCTACATAATTTCGTCCGGTGATAGCCAAAGTCATAAAATTGAATCATCAAAATTAAATCAGAGAATTAGAGAATCTTGTATTTGGAAGGGCCCTTTAAGGCCATCTGGTGCAACCTTCTACTCACATTGCCATCCTCCCTACAGTATCCATGAGAGAGAAAGAATATCAAGCCAGTTGGGAAAGAGATTATGGCAGATGATGCAAAGTCAAGTGCAATTTCAAACAAAATGTGGATACCTAGGCTCTGGATGGTATGGTTTTAAACCAGCTCTGCAGAAGACACAATGCTAGGAAGAGTCCAAGTCCAGCTGTAAAACCATTTCTTTTCAGATAAAGAATGCAAAGACAGAAGCCTCTCTTATCATTCTGTTGTTAACTTTTGGTTGCTAACTGACGATGCTACTCTACTTTGAATCACTTTACTCATCTGTGAAAAGAAAATATTAATATTGTATTTCAATCTTTCATGGGTTTTTAAAAAAAAACAATCTTAATAAAAAAGCAGGCATTCTAAGATGGAAGATGCTATGTAAATATAAGTAGACTGAAAGTGCTTTTATATCTACAGCCAATGTGGTTCTGGGCTAAGATGCCAGGCTGCCAACTTGTGTAACCTAAATGTAGCACGAGAGTCGAGTTTGCTTTAAGGTACAAAGTAATTGTGATATTTTGGTTTACTAAGTTAGAGCTAGTCCTACATAGAAGTAAGTGATACCAGGTGTATTGAAAAGATCCAGAATCATTATCTTCCTCCTTCAACATGATCTCTCTCTTTTAAAAAATGTATTTATTTATTCTATTATTTCTTTATTGGAGAAACATTGCTTTATGAAATTGTTATGGTTTTTGCCATACATCAACATGAATCAGCTACACATATACATAAATCCCCTCTCTCCTGAACCCACCTCCCATCTTCCACCCTATCTCACCCCTCTAGGTTGTCACAGAGCACTGTTCAAGCTCTCTGTGTCACAAAGCAGATTCCACACTTGCTATTTATTTTACATATAGAAATGTTTATGTTTCCATGCTATTCTCTCAACTTGTCCCACCTCCTATTATACAGAGGGCTTCCCTGAGAGCTCAGTTGGTAAAGAATCTGCCTGAAATACAGGAGACCCCGGTTCGATTCCTGGGTCAGGAAGATCCGCTGGAGAAGGGATAGGCTACCCACCCCAGTATTCTTAGGCTTCCCTTATGGCTTAGCTGGTAAAGAATCCACCTGCAATGCAGGAGACCTGGGTTCAATCCCTCGGTTGGGGAGATCCCCTAGAGCAGGGGATCCCACTCCAGTATTCTGGCTTACAGAATTCCATGGATGTACAGTCCATGGGGTCACAAAGAGTTGGACACGACTGAATGACTTTCACTTTCGTATTATACAGAGTGAAGTAAGTCAGAAAAAAAAAAGACAAATATTGTATATGTATGTATATATATGGTATCTAGAAAGATGGCACTGATGATCCTATTTGCAGGGCAGCAATGGAGACGCAGCCATAGAGAACAGACTTGTGGACAGGTGATCTCTTTCATCTGCTGTCACATGCCTGAAATTTGCCATTGGAGTTTTAGCTTTTGCTTATGGTATTAATATCTGTTAAAATCTTAATGAAGGGTAACTCACTGAGTTTGTATTATTCATTTATCCCTTAGTGAGAATGAGGAATGATGTAAAAGTTGGAATAGAAGAAAAGAGGAAGAGAACACTAAACACCTGGGGAGGAGGGAAGATTTAGGAAATTGAAAGAAAATTTTGCATAGTTCACAATTTATCTTATGACTTGCCCTGTTGCAAGGATAAAACAGAACAAAATGTTTCCACCTTTTTTCCAAATATATTCTTTTTCCTTAAAACAAAAGTGTTTAGTCTTGGACTAGACTTGTGCTAGTGCTCGGTCTAGGTGAACTATTCAGTTTCATTAATCTTCAGCCACCCTAATTTATTTTAAGGATGTGAAAAAGCCAAATGCATGAATTAGGATGCACTCAACAGTGTGTGCTGCATGCTTAGTCACTAGTTGTCTTAACTCTTTGCCACCCATAGATTGTAACCCACCAGGCTCCTCTGTCCATGGGATTTTCCAGGCAAGAATACTGGAGTGGGTTGCCAGGCCCTCCTCGGGGGGATCTTCCCTACCCAGGAATTGAACCTGTGCCATCTCTTGCATCTCCTGCATTAGCAGGCAGGTTCTTTACCACTGCACCAACTGGGAAGTCGGCAGTCTAGGAAGTTTGCACTTGACAGGTGGAAAGTCCTAAAAGTTCATAGCAGTAACAGCAAGACTTCTCAAAAATGGAACACATGATTAAGTTTATATTGTGATTTTACTTTGAAAGTTAGGTTTTGTATTTAAATAAAAAGATGATGTAGTCTAAAGTCAAATCAGCACTAAGTATGGAATGGTCAACGACCGGGCCTGGCTTTTTTAATTGGAGCTGATGTGGCATCATCTTTCTGTGGGCCTTTCATAAATTCCATACTAAGGACATTGAACAAGAAACAAAGACAAAAATAGGTCATAGAATGATTTAATCCAACTACTCTGATAGTGAGAATTACTTCTTTCTGGCTTATATCCTTACATTTTCAGAAAATCCTGCTAGTCCAGATCCCAAACATCTTGGCACTGGGATAGATTTATTTGAAATATTTTATTTTCACAGTTTTAAACTTTTTATTCTGACATGATTTCAGACTCACAGAGAAGTTGCAAAAATAGTACAGTTTTCATATTTCTTTCATTCAGGTGCCCAGATTCCCTACATGTTTACCTCTTACTATCTTTGTAGTCTTTGTCTCTCTATATAGGATTTTCACACAGGTTTGTGTATTAATATATCAATTAAATTTTTCTAAATGACTTAAGAATAAGTTACAGACATGATATTCCTCCTTTACCCGTAAATATTTGAGTCAGATAAGATCAGATCAGTCGCTCAGTCGTGTCCGACTCTTCGTGACGCCATGAGTCGCAGCATGCCAGGCCTCCCTGTCCATCACCAACTCCCAGAGTTCACTCAGACTCACGTCCATCGAGTCAGTGATGCCATCCAGCCATCTCATCCTCCGTTGTCCCCTTCTCCTCTTGCCCCCAATCCCTCCCAGCATCAGAGTCTTTTCCAATGAGTCAACTCTTCGCATGAGGTGGCCAAAGTACTGGAGTTTCAGCTTTAGCATCATTCCTTCCAAAGAAATCCCAGGGCTGATCTTCAGAATGGACTGGTTGGACCTCCTTGCAGTCCAAGGGACTCTCAAGAGTCTTCTCCAACACCACAGTTCAAAAGCATCAATTCTTCAGTGCTCAGCCTTCTTCACAGTCCAACTCTCACATCCATACATGACCACAGGAAAAACCATAGCCTTGACTAGACAGACCTTTGTTTGCAAAGTAATGTCTCTGCTTTTCAATATGCTATCTAGATTGGTCATAACTTTCCTTCCAAGGAGTAAGCATCTTTTAATTTCATGGCTGCAGTCACCATCTGCAGTGATTTTGGAGCTCAGAAAAATAAAGTCTGACACTGTTTCCACTGTTTCCCCATCTATTTCCCATGAAGTGATGGAACCGGATGCCATGATCTTCGTTTTCTGAATGTTGAGTTTTAAGCCAACTTTTTCACTCTCTACTTTCACTTTCATCAAGAGGCTTTTTAGTTCCTCTTCACTTTCTGCCATAAGGGTGGTGCCATCTGCATATCTGAGGTTACTGATATTTCTCCCAGCAATCTTGATTCCAGCTTGTGCTTCTTCCAGCCCAGCGTTTCTCATGATGTACTCTGCATATAAGTTAAATAAACAGGGTGACAATATACAGCCGTGACATACTCCTTTTCCTATTTGGAACCAGTCTCTTGTTCCATGTCCAGTTCTGACTGTTGCTTCGTGACCTGCATACATATTTCTCAAGAGGCAGATCAGGTGGTCTGGTATTCCCATCTCTTTCAGAATTTTCCAGTTTATTGTGATCCACACAGTCAAAGGTTTTGGCATAGTCAATAAAGCAGAAATAGATGTTTTTCTGGAACTCTCTTGCTTTTTCCATGATCCAGCAGATGTTGGCAATTTGATCTCTGGTTCCTCTGCCTTTTCTAAAACCAGCTTGAACATCAGGAAGTTCATGGTTCACATATTGCTGAAGCCTGGCTTGGAGAATTTTGAGCATTACTTTCCTAGCGTGTGAGATGAGTGCTATTGTGCGGTAGTTTGAGCATTCTTTGGCATTGCCTTTTTTTGGGATTGAAATGAAAACTGACCTTTTCCAGTCCTGTGGCCATTGCTGAGTTTTCCAAATTTGCTGGCATATTGACTGCAGCACTTGCACACCATCAGCTTTCAGGATTTGGAATAGCTCAACTGGAATTCCATCACTTCCACTAGCTTTGTTCGTAGTGATGCTTTCTAAGGCCCACTAGACTTCACATTCCAGGATGTCTGGCTCTAGGTCAGTGATCACACCATCGTGATTATCTGGGCCATGAAGATCTTTTTTGTACAGTTCTGTGTATTCTTGCCATCTCTTCTTAATATTTTCTGCTTCTGTTAGGTCCATACCATTTCTGTCCTTTATCGAGCCCATCTTTGTATGAAATGTTCCTTTGGTATCTCTGATTTTCTTGAAGAGATCTCTAGTCTTTCCCATTCTGTTGTTTTCCTCTATTTCTTTGCACTGATTGCTGAAGAAGGCTTTCTTCTCTCTTCTTGCTATTCTTTGGGAACTCTGCATTCAGATGTTTATATCTTTCCTTTTCTCCTTTGCTTTTTGCTTCTCTTCTTTTCACAGCTATTTGTAAGGCCTCCCCAGACAGCCATTTTGCCTTTTTGCATTTCTTTTCCATGGGGATGGTCTTGATCCCTGTCTCCTGTACAATGTCATGAACCTCATTTCATAGTTCATCAGGCACTCTATCTATCAGATCTAGGCCCTTAAATCTATTTCTCACTTCCACTGTATAATCATAAGGGATTTGATTTAGGTCATACCTGAATAGTCTAGTGGTTTTCCTTTGTTAAATATACTTATTTAATATCTCTATTAAAAATAAGGATAGTCTCTTACATATTCATAATATAACCATAACAATCAGGAAACTAACCCTGGTACAATGTTTTTACCTAATCAAAACCTTTTTCAAATGTTGTCAATTGTCCCACTAATGTCTTTTGAGTGTTAGAATCTGATCTAGAATCGCCCAGTGGATTTACTTATTGTATCTCTTTAGTGTTCTTTGATCAGCAGCAGTTCTCAACCTTTTATTGCCTTTCATGACTGTGACATTTTTGAAGAGAACAGGTCATTCATTTTCTAAAATATTCCTCAATTTGCATTTATATACTGTTTCTTCTTGATTAGATTCAGACACTCAGGTTATGAGTTCCCACTGCTAAGTCGTTTCAGTCGTGTCCGACTCTGTGCAACCTCATAGACGGCAGCCCACCAGGCTCCCCATCCCTGGGATTCTCCAAGCAAGAACACTGGAGTGGGTTGCCATTTCCTTCTCCAATGCATGAAAGTGAAAAATGAAAGTGAAGTCGCTCAGTCGTGTCTGACTCTTCATGACCCCATGGACTGCAGCCTACCAGGCTCCTCCATCCATGGGATTTTCCAGGCAAGAGTACTGGAGTGGAGTGCCACTGCCTTCTCCATGAGTTCCCCCTCCCCCCCCAATCAAAAAAAATACCAGAGAAGGGAGGCTGTGCACTTTTCAGTGCAACACACTAGTCTTGTGCTCAATTCTGTCTGACTGTAGCCTCCCAGGCTCCTCTATCCATGGGATTCTCCAGGCAAGAATATTGGAGTGGGTAGCCATTCCCTTCTCCAAGGGATCTTCCTGACCCAGGGACCAAACCCACATCTCTGTGTCTCCTGCATTGGCAAGCAGGTTCTTTACCTCTAGCGCCACCTGGGAAGTTCAGTGCAACACACTAATCTTACCACACTTATTAGTTTGAATTCTACTGCAAGAGACGGCTATATCTTATTTCCTATTCATTTATTTAAACATTTTTATGTTAGTATTGACATATATTCTCATTTTGGAGAAGGAAATGGCAACCCACTCCAGTATTCTTGCCTAGAGAATCCTGTGGACAGCAGAGCCTGGTGGGCTGCCGTCTATGGGGTCACACAGAGTTGGACACGACTGAAGCGACTTAGCAACAGCAGCAGCAGTACTATTTTGATGTTCAAATTTCTCCATATTTGGCCAATGGAGCCCCTCAGGCTGAATCTTCTGTCCCCTTGCCACGACCATTTTTTGAGCACTTTTTTAGTTTCTGGCTCAGCAAATTGTTTCCAGGCTCATTTTCTTCTTTCTCTGTCCCAGTTCTGGAATCAATTCCAAGAGGCTCTGGGTCCTTTTGGTAGAAAATAATATGTAGAAATTAAGAGTGGATACTAGTTTTGCTAGTTATTGTGGAGTATTACTGTTTCTAAGTCATCTCAGCAAACAAAGATAAGAAATACATGTGTGTAGGTATGCATGTATGTATGTATGTATGTGTGTATTTTCCTATCTATCTGTCTCTCTCTCTCTTTGCTTTCTCTCAATCATCTATCTAATCTATGCTGCTGCTGCTAAACCACTTCAGTCTGTTAAAAACCATGAGGATATACTGATACCTATACTTACAATCAATATCACAGAGTTGATTTTGCTCCTCTCCCTTGCCATGTCTTTACCGCCCTTCCACAGTGAGACTCTAGTTCTCACTTTCCACAATATATTTACTTATTTGCTCATTCCTAGAATAGGCATAAAGTGTTTCCAAAATTGGTAATTATAGCAATGTGAAGAAATAAGCATACTAAACTAGGGTTAATATTTGTTTCTTGTTCTTTTACTTTTTACCTGAATATGCATAGTTAAAATACTGTATTCAAAAGTTACTTGGGTTGTTTTCTTTCTTTTTCCATTTAGAGTCATGATATTATTCATTACAAATACAATTAGGTTCCTTTATTATTGTTTGTATTCCATTTTGGGTTCACCTTCATTCCTGTTGATTTCATTTTTATTTAGTTTTTGACTATGTGCAATACTATCATGGTTCCAACATTCGAACTCTCCAAAAAGTGTATACTCAAGAGTAGTGACCCTCTGACCCATTTTTTTCTACTCTGTTTGCATCTCCCCGTCCTGCCCATCCCATGTCCACGTATCTCCTGTAGGTAATGAATCACATTCTTTTATGTTTGGTCCTTCCCATGTTTGTTTGTTTGTTTGTTTTTTTGCACAAGTTAGCATATTCATGTATTTTCCCTTATGGGCATAGAACAGAAAGTGAAAACTCACTTATTCACCAATTTAAGATATGGATACTCTCTTAAGTAATCTCTCTCTCTGATTTTCAGTATTCCCTCTCTTTCTGGTTTCTTTTAGGGTTTGAACACATGGGCATATTCTAATCGGTTTCTTACAGAGAGCTCAGGCACCCATGTAGCTTTCCATGGTGGCCTCACTTAAGGCGAATGCTTTCAGTACAGAGGTACATAGGCCAGCAAAGACTTTTTTGAGGCAGAATTGTCCAAATTACAAAAGCTAAGCAGAATAAAAAATAAAAATCCAACTTTAACTTCATTCATAAAGAGATAAAATTATATAAAGCAAATAAAATAAATCATAAGAAATAAAGCTGCTTTAGACACATGTCCGTTTTCTTCTATTGAAATATATCTTTTATTTTAGCAGTACAAGCACTTATTTCAATATTAGAAAAATAATGCTATTTGTTTTCAGCATAAAATAACTCTCAGGTGGAATAGACATATTGATTTTTTTTAAAATGGATTTCAAGTAAATCCAATGTTTTCATAATGAAAACTTAAAACATTCACCAGAATATGGTAGTTACATAAGCCAGTGGATTTCCAAGGAAAAGGAAAATTGAATTCCCTTCTTTTTCATTGGTTTTTGTTAAATGCAATTTGTCCATTCCGTTTGACTGGCCAATTTGATTGCAGCATTCTAAAAATCAGCTAGGTGCACTATAGATCCACAGGCTTGACTTAGGTAAATCTCACCCATACAGCACAATAATTGGATTCACACATTAATTAGACCCAGAGATAAACCTCAGCTTATTGTCACTGGGCTTCTGGGCTGAAGTAATCTAGAAATAGGATGCTTTGATGTTCTGATCGATTATCTACGATATTTGGTACCAGAGAGCAAGCTTATGAGAAAACAGAACAGCTGTGCAACAGCTATAATCAAATGCAAATGTCTAGGAGTCTCCACAATGAAATAACAAAGACAGCAGAATTATGCCCATTTTAATCAATAATAGCCAGTCTCCCACCCCAGAAAATCTTCACACACAATAATCACTATTAAAGCTGTTTCCATTTTGCCAAATTGAAGCATTCAGCGAATAGGTATGTTGCCTGATGGCATGCAGGCTTTGGTAGAGTATTAATCATGCAGCTAAATGACCCGAATCCCAGCAAAATCATGTAAAATAATATCATCTCCTTAAAGTTAATTCATAGGAGAACCTTTTTTTTGTTTTTAAAAAAAGAGAGATGTGGGGAACAAAGTTTATGCTTGTTGCTGTGAGACCTTTTTAGAACAGGTTCACACTACAGCACTATAACATATACATAATGCTGTTGGTGGTAGAAGTATTCCAGAGAGCTACTGGATATCTGAACATGCATTCAATTCCTCACCTAATACTTCCAAAATCACTGCAGATGGTGACTGCAGCCATGAAATTAAAAGATGCTTGCTCCTTGGAAGAAAAGCTATGACCAACCTAGAAAGCATATTAAAAAGCAGAGACATTACTTTGCCAACAAAGGTCTGTCTAGTCAAAGCTATGGTTTTTCCAGTAGTCATGTATGGGTGTGAGAGTTGGACTATAAAGAAAACTGAGGGCCAAAGAATTGATGCTTTTGAACTGCGGTGTTGGAGAAGACTCTTAAGAGTCCCTTGGACTGCAAGGAGATCCAACCAGTTCATCCTAAAGAAAATCAGTCCTGAATATTCATTGGAAGGACTGATGCTGAAGCTGAAACTCCACTACTTTGACCACCTGATGTGAAGAGCTGACTCATTGGAAAAGACCCTGATGCTAGGAAAGATTGAAGGCGGGAGGAGAAGGGGATGACAGAGGATGAGATGGTTGGATGCCATCACCGACTCAATGGAGATGAGTTTGAGCAAGCTCCAGGAGTTGGTGATGGACAGGGAAGCCTGGCATTCTGCAGTCCATGGGGTTGCAAAGAGTCAGACACGACTGAGTGACTGAGCTGAACTTAACTGAATAGTTCAATCCATTCCTTATTTTCTGCCCCTGACTTATATCCATGTTTTCAGTAAATGTCTACTGAGTACCCACTATGAGTTGGCTGGCTGTGCTATGTGTACGCTTTTGACTAACATCTTGACTCCTCCAATGCATTCTATACATGGCTATTGGATCAATATTAGTTTCAAAATCAGCTTCAAAAACTTGCCTTGACACCCCATTGCCTACTGATATAATTCCAACACTTTCTCTTGGCACTGACATTTAGATCTTTCTACAATATGTTTCTCTCCAGCTTTAGCTTCCACATTTTCCTTACTAGACTGTAAGCTCCTTGGTTGCAGTTCAGTTTGTTCCAGTGAACATTAATTGAGTAGTTACTGTGACGAGTACCTGTGCTAGGCATGATAACATGGTGAATAAGACAGGAAGAATTCTTGTTATAGTGAAGGACCCTGATGCAAGAAAAAAATACTTTCAGTATAATGTGGGTAAGTCCAATAACGAGACTGAGCAGAGGGTACTCAGAAAGCACAGGATGTGACCGTAACTCAGTCTTGGGGTTGAGGGATGAACAATGCAGACCCCATCCCTTAGTCAACTTATATTTCTCATGGCTAGTATCGTTCTTGGCACACAGTCACTTAAATGCATATACCATCCTTGTGCTGTAGTCAATTTGGAAGACTCATCTTCCTGAACACATGTTTTTCTGTCTCTCTCCTCTTTGCCTCTAATACCCTCTTTTTTTTGGTCACCATCTTTGCCTTTCAGAAGCCCAGGTCAAATGTCACCTTATCTATGATGGCTTTTCTGATTACTGAAACCAATAAATAAGCAGTAAATGAGATCATTCCTTCATAAGAGAAAATAATTAAGATGAGTTCAGAATGGACAATATTAGCTATTTATAGAAGTAATTGAAGTATAATTAGTGTGCCCATGTTTCTCAAAGACAGCTTGCTAGGCTAGCACTCCACTATGAGCCCTACATATTCAACTGCCAACTTGGTATTTCCATTTGGATGTCACACAAGCAACTGAAAGGCAACCTGTCCCAAACAGAATACATTATCTTTTCTACCCTATTGGTCTGTTCCTGTGCCAGTGTCTCTTGTACCAGTGAAGAGCATCACCATCCACTCAGTTGCTCAAGCCAGATACATAGGATTCATCTTACACTCACTCCATACCCCTTATTCAACCACTTCCCGGCTTTTATCTATTCTGCCATCTAAATATTTCTTTCCATATCCTTTGTCACAAGCCATTGTCACTCCTTTTCTAGAATATTGCAAGAGCTTCCTATCTGGTCTCCCCATCTCTTGTCTTGTTTTCTTTCAAATCTTGCTCTAATCTACAGGAAGAGTGATCTTAAAGTGAAAAAAACGATGTGGTCAGATCCATCCTTAAAACACTTCAACAAATTGTAGTTGCTTTCATGGTGAAGTTCAAAATCTGACAATGACTTATGATGCTTCCCAGGTTCAGTCCCCTTCCCCAGCACTCCCCCATCACTCTCTTCCCCTTCAGGTGTTAGACTTCGTTCGGTTCACACTGAACGATATATCACATTACGGCCTTTACTCATTCTGTCTCCTATGTCTGGAATACTTTTTTCCTCCTACATTTTGTGGCTGATTCTTATTTATCCTCTAGTTCTCACTGCTTCAGGATGGCTCTCCTAAAATTTAAAGATGGTAGCTATCTTAGTTTGTTCTGGCTGCTATAACAAAACACCAGAGACTGGATGGCTTATAAACAGCAGAAACTGATTTCTCCCAGTTCTGGAGGCTGGATGCCCAAGATCAGAGAGTCTCATGGTTAAGATTTAGTGAGTTTCCTCTCCTGGGTTGCAGACTTCTTCTATCCTCACGTGATAGAAGAGGCAAATTAGCTCTAAGGGGCCTCTTTTATAAGAGCACTACTCCTTTTCATGACAGATTTGTCTTTATGACCTAGTGTTAGTCGTTCAGTTGTGTCCATCTCTTTTGCAACCCCACTGACTGTAGCCCACCAGGTTCCTCTGTCCATAGAATTCTCCAGGCAAGAATATTGCAGTGGGTTGCCATTCCCTTCTCCAGGGAATCTTCCTGACCCAGAGGTCAAACCCAGGTCTCCTGCATTGCCGGCAGATTCTTTACTGTCTGAGCCACCAGGGAGGCCCTTTTCATAACCTAACCACCTCTCAACAGCCCCACCTCCTAATACCATCACCTTGGCTATTCAGTTTTCTATATATGAATTTTGGAGGGATACAAACATTCAGACCACAGTTAATAAGATGATCCAGTTAATTCTCCTGATTCTTGTTTCATACTCACTTGGCAAACTCTTGGTAATATTTAAAAGTTTACATTACTATATTTTTCTTAATCAGAGAAACCAATAAATTTTTTACAACTTCTGGAATTTTTTTAAAAAATGTTTACTTATTCATTTATTTGGCTGCACCACTTTTAGTTGCAGCTGTGGGATCTTTGTTCATTTTGACTTGAGAGATCTGTAGTTGCAACCTGTGGGATCTAGTTCCCTGACCAAGGATGGAACCCAGGCCCCACTGCACTGGTCCAGTATTAGCCACTGGACCACTGGGCAAGTCCTTGGAATATTTTTTACAACAACAACAAAAATTTCACACCCTGGCATTCTTGTTTTATGCATTGTTGTTGTTCAGTCACTAAGTTGTGTCTGACTCTGTGACCCTATGAATTGCAGCAAGGATGCTGGAGAGGGGTGCTATTTCCTACTCCAGGGGATCTTCCTGACCCAGGGATTGAACCTGCATCTCTTCTGTCTCCTGTGTTGGTAGGTGGATTCTTTACCACTGTGCCAACTGTACATCTTTGCACATTTTGCTAGATCTGTCAGGAATAACCTTCCCTTCTCTCTGGATATAATTTCTATATACTCTTTAAGATGTAGATCTAGAGACAGTTACTCTGGAAAGCCTTCCCTGACACTGTCATTCACCTAGGCTGTTCCACACTCTTACTTTCTTTACGTTGACTGTTAACTTCTATCATAGCACATGCCATATCCATCTCTCTCTGTTCACATTACCCTTCCTCCTAATAAACAAAACCAAACTGGGAACTCTTCAAAGATAGGTACCATGTTCATCTTGCTTATAATTGTATATCCAGGGCATAGCAAAATGCCCAGTATGTGCCAAGTGCTCAAAACGTCTAATGAATGAATGTTCTAGGGTGTTGGTGCTCTGGGCAAGGGATGAGAAGTTTCTAGACAAGTAGAATAGAACATAACCAAATGCACGATATTGAGACAATGAATCAGCAATCCTACTAAGCTCAATAGTTTTGATTGTAAGATATATCCTCTAGTAAGTCAGAACCTTTCCTTACCTGTCCCAACACAGTGGGGGAGGGGGCTGGAAAAAGAGACATATTTTATGTGTCTAGTGACTAAGAAAATAAGAACGGGAATAATAACAGCAACCACAGCAGCAACAACAGTAATTTATTAACTGCCTACTTTGGGCCCAGGGACATACATACATAGTCTACATAGATTATAAAATTTAGATTTCATACTAATTCTATGATATAGGTACTATGATTGTTTACAGTTCACAGATGGGAGAAATAAAGCTTGGGAGGTTAAGTGTTTCTGATAGTCTATAAAGCTAATAATTAAAAGAGCTTTGATTCAGTCCCATTTCCATCTGATGAAAAACTCCAGGTTCTTAATTGCTACTCTGTATTTTCTAGAAAAGGGTTAAACTACAAGATATAAAACCAGACACACAGACACACATAGATTCATACACAGCACTACTGAGAATGCTGTAAGGAAAATCCACAGCTTTACTTCCTCAACCTCTCCTTCTTGCTGCCTCTTTAACTTTGAATGAAAGGACTCTCTAAGGATATACCTGAATGTTCATTGGAAGGACTGATGCTGAAGCTGAAACTCCAATACTTTGGCCACCTGATGCAAAGAACTGACTCATTGGAAAAGACCCTGATGCTGGGAAAGATTGAAAGCAGGAAGGGAAGGGGATGACAGAGGATGAGATAGTTGGATGGCATCACTGAATTGAAGGATGTGAGTTTGAGCAAGCTCCAGGAGTTGGTGATGGACAGGGGAGCCTGGCATGTTGCAGTCCATGGGATTGCAAAGAGTCAGACAGAACTGACTGACTAAACTGAACTGAAAGAGAGACCACGATGGTCAATTGTGCACATTCTTTTCTAACATTTGAGACACTGGGCTTTTTCCATTAAGATTGCTTTCATTTTTTTTTTTTTTTTTTGGCTAACATTTTTTTTGTCACCATGAGCTCTTCACGGGCTTCTCTGGTAGCTCAGATGGTAAAGAATCTGCATGCAATGTGGGAGACCTGGGTTTGATCCCTGGGTCAGGAAGATCCCCTAGAGAGGGTAATGGCAACCCACTCCAATAATCTTGCTTGGAGAATCCCATGGACAGAGGAGCCTGGTGGGCTACAGCCCAGGTGGGTCACAAAAAGTCAAGCACAACTGAGCAACTAACACACACACACACACACACACACACACATGAACTCTTGTGGCAAAGCATGAAGGAGGAGCACTGGCTACAGAGATGGAGGAGTTTGCCTAAGGCTCCCTGAGGGATTGAATCCCAGACACAGGTGAGAGGACCAAGGGTGGTGGGGAAGTTTAGAGATTAAGTTGTTCCTTCATAGTGGGTGTTCTCCAGGTTGTTCCTTAAATAAGTCTTGGCTGAGAAACCTGGCAGGAAACTTCAGTCAAATCTCTTTTTCCATCTCTCTCAGGGAGATTTCCAGCATGGACCATCTACTCAGGGTAAATGGGTGCCGATGTATGTGAGGGTGGACACAAATTTCATTTCCTCTTACCCATTCAAATAGTGCCTCCTCCTCAATATTCAACCCTCATCTACCTTGACTGTTTTAATTTTCCACAATCCTTTATGATTTCCCACTTTTGTACATCAGTAATATACCAGAGATTAGGTATTTATGGCATCTCTTGAACTACAGGATTTATTGCAGTGGAATGTATTTTAATGTAGGGAGGATTGTGAGATGACTGTAGTCACACAGGAGGGAGGTGACCAGAATTCAAAATAAAGATTTGATTCTGGAAAAGGAGAGGGAGAAAGGGTTGCAAAGGGCATTTTCTGGAAATCTTGGTTCCATATTTTATGCAGCTTATTTTTTTTATACTATCATAGTTTACAAATAAGATTACCTTAATTGAAAAAGAGTTGCTATTCAGACTATTGATGGGGAAATCTGGATACACATTAAATCCTGCTGTAGCAGATGATGTTAGGTATCCTGCTGTTTTAGACACCAGCAGTGGTGAGTCCAGCTTGATAGAGGCCTCCTTAACTGCAGTTTGGCCATCTTTGTATTTGTCTCTCTACAGAGATGGTGTTTTAATTGTATGTATTGTAATAAGAATGGCACTGAAGCAAGCAAAATATATCTGGGCGTTCCTGGGTTTGTGCTTTAGAGTCTAGGACTTCATTATTCATTTATTAATGTGTTAAAGAAGGGAGACTTTCCCATTAATAGAAGATAATGGCCAAAGAAGGTTGTGACACTGGACAATTGGGCCTTTAATGGAGATGTGAAAACATCAAATAAACTTCTTTCATGTGTCAGATATGAATTAATTTTCAAATACAGGCTGTCTGCCTCTACTCACAGGTACTGAAATATAGCATTTCTTAGAGGCCATTTTAAGCCTTAATTGCATTTCAACACTCCGGATGAAATCACTTAACCTGAACTGTATTTGTAGACAATCTGCAAACACATTTCCTCCCAGGAAAAAAAAAATGTAAGAAAAATATGTGTAAAGGTTTTTGTTTTTTTTTAATGTATTAAGGACCAGTGACTGAAAGCAAGACTCATAATCTGGAAGATAAATCTCAAGAGCCGGAAAGAAAATAAAATTAAATCTTAAATAGCTCAATTATTGAACTTAGAAGTTCCTATTTCAGAAAGATTCATTTAGCTACCAAATGCTAATAATTATATATCTGCCTGTTCATAGTTCTGTGCCTACCTGTGACCAGTCATCATTCATACAGAGACATAAGTCAGATTCTAGCTCTGCTCTTTTGGCTGTCTTAAGTGAATTACTGGCAAAGTGCAAATGCAGAGACTGCTAGTGACTGGAAGAAGTGACTGGAAGAAGTGGAAGAAGTGAATGGGGGATAACAAGTCAGGCAAGGCCAGGATAATCATAAAAAAGTAGAAGAGAAACATGGCAACATTTCTTCCTCTTTTAAAAATGTCTCTACTGGCCTGGGTTTTAGTCCTGAGCTCCATTGAAAAAATATGATAAATATGTATCAAACAAACTGAAGGTGTGCATGCCATTTAATCTAGAAATTCCATTGTAGGAATTTATTTCAAGTAAATTAATAAAAATGTGCATAAAAACAGAGTTGTAATGAAGTTCTTTGCAGAATGATTCATTACAGCAAAACATTGGAAACAGCTTAAAAGTATAAAAAAAGGAAGTTTTATTAAATAAATTATGGCAGATCCATGAAATGGAGTATTAGGGGAGTCATTAAAATTATGATGTAGCCTTTTTTATTGAAATAGCACATGATTATAATTGTTAATTGAGGAAAAAATGATTATGAAACTGCTCAAAGTCTGATTCCTTAAAAATATACATAGAAAAATCCCTGAAAAACATAGCAAGGCATTGCCAGCAGTTGTCTCTAAATCATTTTTATAATAGTTTCTTTTTGTTCTTGTTTTTCTTTTTCCCCTTGTTTTGTTTCTATGTTAAGATACTTCTGTCATGAATATTCATTGTTTTAGTCATAATATAAAGTGAATACAAGCTTCTTTTGAGAAGAATGATAAAGTTGCCAATGCAACAATAATTCCAGAAGCTTGGAATGCCCCTTTGTGTGACTATGAGCAAGTTACATACCTCCTGTGAGACTCAGTTTACTCATTTATGATAGGGAGCAACAACACCTATTTCACAAAATTGTTGTGAGGATTAATAAGGCAAAGTATGTAAATGTGCCTGACATTGCCTTTAGCACATTGATGGGAGGTCAGTAGATATTGAATCAGCATCTGAATGGTAGGTCAACAATTTGTATTTCACATAAGGGTTAACAAATTAGGATATATGCTAGAGTATACCACTTTGATAGCTAAAAATTCTTCTCTTTAAAGACAAACGAGGTAGACTTCAGCATGGGATATAGTGAAACTGCTCATACTCTGCTGTGTGGAAGGCAGGTAGAATGTGGAGACTTGGAAAGACACAACCAGCCAAGCTCACGTTAATCCAGACACCTACTTCACTAGCAGAAGCCAGAGCCCACGACCTCCCTTATATGAGTGCAAAGACAGAGTAGTGCAACCATGCATGTTAGGCTCATTTCCGTTAACACGGAAAATGTCAACTAATGATATCAACATTCAGAAAATGAAGATCATGGCATCTGGTCCCATCACTTCATGGGAAATAGATGGGGAAACAGTGGAAACAGTGTCAGACTTTATTTTTGGGGGCTCCAAAATCACTGCAGGTAGTGGCTGCAGCCATGAAATTAAAAGACGTTTGCTCCTTGGAAGGAAAGTTCTGACCAACCTAGACAGCATATTCAAAAGCAGAGACATTACTTTGCCAACAAAGGTCCATCTAGTCAAGGCTATGGTTTTTCCAGTGGTCATGTATGGATGTGAGATTTGGATGGTGAAGAAAGCTGAGCACCGAAGAATTGATGCTTTTGAACTGTGGTGTTAGAGAAGACTCTTGAGAGTCCCTTGGACTGCAAAGAAATCCAACCAGTCCATCCTAAAGGAGATCAGTCCTGGGTGTTCATTGGAAGGACTGATGCTGAAGCTGAAACTCCAACACTTTGGCCACCTGATGCGAAGAGCTGACTCATTGGAAAAGACCCTGATGCTGGGAGGGATTGGGGGCAGAAGGATGACAGAGGACGAGATGGCTGGATGGCATCACCGACTCGATGGACATGAGTTTGGGTGAACTCCGAGAGTTGGTGATGGACAGGGAGGCCTGGCGTGCTGCAATTCATGGGGTCGCAAAGAGTCGGACATGACTGAGCGACTGAACTGAACTGAATAACAACTGTCTTTAAATACTACCATTAACAAAACCCAAGAGTTTTAAGCAAACAGATGTCTAAAAAGAAACTTACTTTCTAGCACATAAGTGGGACAATGCAACCTGCCAAATTGCTATATATTCAGTTTCCAAGACACTGATATTGGCAAGTTTTATATTGCTCTCTATTGGTAGAAACTCCAGACAATGAATGAAGAACAAATGGTACTTTTGAGCCTGGGCAGGAATGGTTTACTCAGCCATATAACAAATATTTATTGAAAAGGTACTATACTATGTGCATGCTCTGTGGTAGATGCTAAATGGGAATGAGTTAGGATCCCCGCCCTCATGGGATTTTTTGTGATATTGGTGGACTAAGGTAGGTTAGATACCAAGAAACCTCAGTTTCACTTTGTGTTCTGTTAAGAGTGACTTGTATATGCTATATAAGAATGCAATGCCTTGGTTTCTCTATTCCTAAAATATGGAAAATAAGAGCTATCTTTCTTGATGATAAAATATATGAATAATTGGAAATTGTCTCAAGCCTTTGTTGAAAAATGCTTTGTTTGAAAATGTGGGGATGCTTTTCAAGCAATATTTTGATACTTGCTTTTATCTTTATTTCTTTCACTGAAAAGTCTTGAAAAGTAGCAAGTCAAAATGTTCTTTTTTATTTAAGTCCTTTTCAGTTGAAGCTTTGGATGGTGTTTTCTTTTCTTTTCCTTTTCCCCTCCCTCCCTCCTTCCTTCTCCTTCTCTTTTCTTTCTTTCTATTCCTTTCTTTCACATTCTGTTCCTCTCCAGGACCTATGCTTAAACACATCATAGTGGAATTGCAAACATGTAATTTGTTTATTTCTCTTTGATCCCAAGTTGTTCCCTAATCGACTTTATTTTTCAAAAACAATTTAAAGTTTCATCTTTCAACTGTTAATCCAGGCAAGCTGTTTGTTGGTTCTGTTCTCTCAACTGTTGAGTCATAATTATTGGATTCAAAAGGGAGAGAGCTGGCTTGTGTTACACGGTGTGGGCCAAATTCTTGTCATGCACACTTGTGCCAGTGCACCTGAAAGCCCACCAGCAATGCATTCCTCTCTCTGCATCCTGGCAGCTTTTTGCTACTGTCTACTGATCCAGGTCCAATAGACTTCATTGATGACTTAGTGAAAAACACACATTTAAATTTGACAAAAACAAGGAAGAAATATATTTTAAAATTTGAAGTAAGAACAAAATTGTAGTTTACAAAAAAAGTTTAATCATTTAGTTCAGATTCACTAAACCCATTATCATTTGTGAATTCCTCATGGTGGACTATAGCCACAACACACTTGGATTCCTACCCCTGTTCCAGCTTCAACTTATATTATTTTCCTGCTTGATTATTACCCTTAAGCCACACTTTCTTAATTTTCTAGAACATACCAAACTCATTTCCTCTCCAGGGCTTTTGCTCATGCTACTTGTTCCCTTTTCCTGGAATAGTTTCCTCTTCACCAAATTACTTTTCACTCTTCTCCACACACCCATCCCACCAGGCTCTGCCTTAATTTAACACCTACTTATCCTCCAGCTCCTCAGTTCAAACCTCATTTTCTCCAGATCAAGTCCTCATTTTGAATACACTTTTTATGAACTGGAATAAAACAATGTAGCGGAAGCATATGGAGCAAGAGTGGCAGCCGTACAGTTTGGGGTTGGAGAGGTCAGCAGGTAACAGACGAAGCATGCCCTTGCAGGACTAGTTGATGATTTGGTTAGTAATAGTGTAAGAGCAACAGAAAATTAATAAAAAGTGTCAGTGATCAGATTTGGGTTTTGAAGAGATACTCTGGCTACTGTATGGAGGATCTGCTTAAATAAGGGAAAGGGGTGTGCAAGGAGACCAATCAGGAAGCTATGTGCAATAGTCTAAGAAGGAGGAAGTGGTGGCTTAGACCAGAGTGGTGACACTGGAGGTACAGACAACTTAGTGACAGATATATTAACAATGTGAAATACAGTCAATAAACCTTCTTGAAGGATGAGGTTCGAAGAATGAAGAAGATGGTGTTCAGATTGTGTCTAATCCTGGCTTGTGCAATTAGATTAGAAGACCAACTTTTACGAGTATTTGGATGTGTGGTGGGAGCAGGGTTGAAGGATTGGTAAAAACACTTAGGACTGTGGGCTGGATGTAGATTTTAGTTTTAGACTAAAGTTTTTAAATTACTTAGTAGAGTGTTTTATTGTACTATTACAGCTTCATAATAATTATAGCTTACACTTAGTGAATACATACTTGTACCAGACGCTGTTCTATGTGCTTCACATATATTAAGTCACTTAAACATCAATAAATGATGATGTTTATGATTCCATAATTATCATTATCATTATTGCAATATATAGTGCCTGTCTTTCCTGGACAGAGTTAGTTAACATCAGCAATTTCTTTCTATCCAATTCTTTTTATAGACTCCATGCAGAAAAGTACCATATAGTATAGGAACATTCTTTAGAGAAATTACAGTGCAGTTGATTAGGTTATAGCTATCTCTAGTTATATTCTAATCCTGAGGGCACATCCTGGGTTAGTGACCTTGTTTAGCTTCTGATGTTCCCATGTATGTAACTTGTCTATAAATCTGTACTCAGAGCGGGTTGCTTTCACCAGTGTATGAATCCCGATTAACAGTTAACCTCATTCTCATAAAATGCTTATACCTGGCATTGTCCCTAAATTTTCATGGTTATTTACTAAAGCTACATATGTACTCACTAGAGCATTCTTGCCCAATCTGGGACAAAGAGCTCATTAGGTTTAAAAATAAAATCTCAACTTTTTGCAAAGTCATCTCAGCAAGAAACCCAGCTGGCAGCATTTTTTATTTTATTTCTAAAATTCAATTGTATAAATCAAGGGCCAAAAGTCTCTTAGAGCTTTCTCTGGCCTAAACACTGATAATTTGAGGACTTCAAAATGCTTGCATATAGCTCATTTGGGGACCTGTGGACTAACTGGACTAGTCTACATTGAAATATCAAGGTATAAGAAGTTTGCACAGGTATTTTTGAAATGGATTAAAATTGGCAGGTTGCACGCTATTGTCACTTTTGATCATCAGCACCACCTTTATGTTATGTGGAAATGGATCTCTTTTTTTGCCTGTTAAGATGAAGGGTAGTAAGAAAGAGAAAATGTTATTTATATTGTACAAGAAAACATTAGCAAGACAAAATTCAAAATCAACTATATTTTAATAAAAATAAATTTACAAAAAGAAACATTAGCAGATATCTATTGCAGTAGACAGGCAGTGGTGTCAATTGAACATCTTCTCTCTCAGCTAGATTTTAGGTGGAAAATCAGTTGGGCCAAAAGAAAAGAAAACAAAACAATAGCGGCATTAGAGATGCTATTCAGATTTTCTCAGCAACATGGGACATTGAAGTATAGATTACTGTATAGGCTGATGAACTCTTCATTTGGTTTCCAAATCTATTGCTGTGATCTCAGAAGTTAAGCTTTTGTCAAGAATAGTAAAAGAGAAAAGCAAGCATGACTAAAATAATTGACAGACTAAAATCCTAAGCAAGATTTGGGATACAATACAATACAGTCAGTGGAGCTCAGCTCAGGCTCACCAGCTTCATTCACACCCATTTATAAAACAATCAGGAAAAACCTCCTCTAATGAGGGTTTGCCAAGAAGACACTTGTTAGGATCTATATGCGGGGAAAGCTCTTTGATTCACAGAGAAGTTGATACAGGAAGCTGAGTAACTATAGCTGCCAAAAAGAGGGATAAATAGCAACTCAAAATTGGATGATTTGCAATATACAGCAACAGGAAAAGCTGTCTTACTCTCATGATAGCAGTGGCACCTTGGAGCTACCCACACCACCAAGGAAGAAAGCTGATGGAGCCCAAGAGGCAGCCTGTGCCCTTGCTCTGAAGTTGATTTGCCCAGCCAGGCAAACGCATGTGGGAGGTTTGACTTTGTCGTTCACACTGGTCCAGATGGTGCTTCTCAAAGCCAGAATCTCTGGGCCACCAGAGCAGCATGGAGAAGCTTTCAGCTCCTCCTGAATCAAATTCTGGCTCTTGCAGCAAGGAAGAATGCCAATCTTTTCCAGCCAAAAAGCTACTGAATTCGCTCGTTCCCCCCACCCCCTTTTGTCCAACTCTTTGCTTGAAACATTAGAGTTGTAAAATGTGAGTTAAACTTTTTTCCTTCATTTTCAAGACTATTTCTGATGCTTTGAATCATGACATCATCCAAAATTATGTTTTAAAATAAAAGAAGACATTCATTACATTTTTATTCCAATTGCACTTGATTCAGAAATAAACACTTGGGTTCAAAATGCAGAGTACAACTTGTAAGTCGTTTTCTTTAACTGCCAAGCCCATTGTAATTGTACATGGCTTGCCGATTGGTACTGGCTGAACCTTGTCACTGGAACAGGGTTCACCAGTGACCCTTCCACACCATGCATGCATGCTAAGTCGCTTCAGTCATGTCTGACTCTGTGAGATCCTATGGACTATATCCTGCCAGGCTCCTCTGTCCATGGGTTTCTCTAGGCAAGAATAGTGGAATGGATTGCCATGCCTTTCTCCAGGAGATCTTTCTGATCCAGGGATCCAACCCAGATTTCTTCCATTGCAGGCAGATTCTTTACCTTCTGAGCCACCAGGTTACTTCCATACCATATCATAGGGATTTTGGTTCACAACTTTTAGAACTGCCTTTGCCTTCCTTCTGATCCTATATGCTTTGTCTTATGTAGGGATGTTCGTCTCTACCAGACCATAAGCCCCTTTGAGAGCAGGGAATATGTCATGGTTCTATGACTCTACTCTTTGTCCTTCCAACCCAGCCTAGTGTTCTGAGGAGTAAGCATTAAATGCTTGCTAAAATTTTAGTTTATTTTCCAGTCACTCATTTCACCCTTTAGGGCGACCCATATTTTTTTCTGATCCCATATATCAAGCTAAGAGAATTAAGTGTTTTTCTGTAGTGATGCCTTAAGAGCTTTCTCTGAAACAGGGTCATGCAAACCAGGTAAGGAAAGGGATAGAAAGCATGCTATCAGGTGGTTCAGAACTGGTGCCCAATGTTCATTAAGTTCCTTGCCACATTCTCTTTTAGTTTTCCAATATCTTCTGGGTCTAAGCTTATGGAGAAAGACTCATTTTTCTTGGCTGGGAAGAGATATTATCATTATTATTTAATTTATCAAAATTAAATCATAAGATATTTATCATTATTGTTAACCTCACAAATATGCTGAGAAATTCTACAAGTCATACAGGCTCTTCTTTAGTTCAGATGCAAGTATCACTTCTTTTAAGAAGCCTTCAATAATTGTCCTGGCCTACATTTCTTTCCCCCTTCTCTAACCCAGTACAGTACAGTATAGCTTACTTTAGCATTTAATATACCACTGGAATTATAAACTCTTGAGGGAAGAGCTATGTTAACTTTCTTCATTTCCCTCAATGTCTCCTAACATGGGGACCAGACTCAATATTGGCTGATATTTTATGTATATGACTCAGAATTTATCTTCACTATTAACTAATATGTCTGATAATTTCATTTGAATGGCCCCATATTGTCTCCAATTCAACATGCCTAGTACTGAACTCATAAATTTCCTTAAAACTAGCTTTCTGTCTTGACTCAGTAATTTCTTTGAGCCACCTAGGCCTTAAACTTCACTGTAATCTTTGATTCTCTCCTCCTTTCTTTTCCTTCACAACCAATCATAGCTCTCAAATCCATGCCTTTTAAAATTTCTCCTTCCTCTTTCTACCTGCTGATAACTTCCTAATCCAGCTCTTATCATCTGACACACTATTTCAGGGATCTCCAATTAATCTATCTTGAGTCTCACTTCATCTATACTTTGAAAGTACGCCTTCATTACCAAATATATTTTCCTAAAACTCTGTGATAGTATGTCTTTCTTGCTCAAAATTTTGCTTGCCATTGACATTCGAGAGGCTTGTCACTGCCATCAAAGGTGAAGTCCAAAATCCTTGGCCTGGTTTCCAAGGCCTTCTACATCTTTCTAGCTTTAAGTAATGTTGTTAAGTATATCTCATGACTCCCCTATGTGAATCAAGTGAATCTAACTAACGTCCTTAAAATATGCTCCCTGTATCCCCTTGTTTCAGAGAAGGCAATGGCACCCCACTCCAGTACTCTTGCCTGGAAAATCCCATGGACGGAGGAGCCTGGTAGGCTGCAGTCCATGGGGTCGCAAAGAGTCGGACACGACTGAGCGACTTCACTTTTGCTTTTCGCTTTCATGCATTGGAGAAGGAAATGGCAACCCACTCCAGTGTTCTTGCCTGAGGAATCCCAGGGACTGGGAAGCCTGGTGGGCTTCCGTCTATGGGGTCGCACAGAGTTGGTCACAACTGAAGCGACTTAGCAGCAGCAGCAGCAGCATCCCCTTGTTTATGCTTTTGTTTCTATTCCTGTTCCTCTCTGCTAATGTAATTATCAGTATTATTGGTCCTTTCAGGTACAGCTCAAGAATTGAACACAATAGTTGGTACAATAATGATTTGCTGAATGAATGGATTTTTCCCCCTTTTAGGGTTTATGCTGCACCAATTGTCTTTAGAAATAATTTGTTACTTAGCAAATTTTTCTCACATTGTTTAATTTCAATATACCTTTCTAGAGTTTAAGCCAATTCTAAACTCCTTTTGGACAAGTACTAATTTATATGTTTTTATGTTTAAATTTATGTTTTTATGTTTAGTATCACTCACATACTAAAGCATAGAGTTCCCCATGTATGTAATCAGCTTACAATATACATGTGTAGATTACTCACAGGTGCTCAGTAACTCCTTGCTGCCAAATAGAATATGGAAGTAGAGATTGTGATACTGACTGAGAGGTTTTTAATTCCTGGTGGGCCCTGTGAATTGACTGACCCCTCTCCTTCAGAATCCTATGTTCTTAAATTCATAGTTGGTATTATTTAGCATTTTTTGATAAAACCTTTATTTTTCCAAGATTTTAAGGTTATTGTATGCTGAAATGATGTTATGTGAATATCATCAAATTTTACATGATTAAATGTAGCAAAAGTTAAATCTACTTGAAAAACCATGACAGCATATTTACCTTGTACTTCAGCTATCTTTGATGATGGAACAATGTATTGATTTGATCATTTCAATCCACTTTCCAAGATAAAAAAGCAAACAAATCAACACTACCAATTCTACATGCCATGTTAATTTTAACAGAGAATATAATTTCCAATCTTTGTAATTATGTAACTGAGTAAAAAGTGAAACATATAGTTCATTCCTAAAATGCTTTGTTTATATGTTACCAATATCCAGATGGAAGGCAATATTGCTGATCACAGAACACATGGCTTCAAGGTACCTATTTCATCTGCACACTGGGACTAGATGTTATTAATTTCAATAAGTACATATACTCTGTGAAAAATTAGAAATATCAGCAAGGTTAAATCAGGATGTATGATTTTGTTATTAAGTGAGAGGCTAGTGAGTAGAGAGGAAATAATGTGTTGCAATCTTTTTGGCACAGGTGATCCCCAACACTTATTTCTTGTCCTTTTTTTTGGTTGGTTGTTTGTTCTTATTTTTTATTTTTTTAATTTATTTATTTTATCTGGAGGCTAATTACTTTACAATACTGTATTGGTTTTGCCATACATCAACATGAATCTGCCACGGGTGTACATGTGCTCCCCATCCTGAACCCCCCTCCAACATCCATTTATGATAAAAACTCTCTTGTCATTTTTATAGATCCCTACAAAACATTCTAGCTGATGCAATGAATAAAGTGGTAAAGGATAGGGACTCAAAGTCACCCAGCATATAGAGTTCTAGAATTCTTGGCTTATAATTAAACAGGTGTGTATGTGTGTCAATATAGAAGTATGTGATGTCTGTGTGTAGTTTTCATGTTTGCCAAAAATGATAATAAACAAACAAAAGTGTATTTGATTGTGGTGGGCGTCCCAGGTGGTGCAGTGGTAAAGAACCTGCCTGCTAAGCAGGAGACTCAGGTTTGATCCCTGAGTGGGGAAGATCCCCTGGAGAAGGAAATGGCAACCCACTCCAGGATTCTTACCTGGGAAATCCTATGGACAGAGGAGCCTGGTGGTCTACAGTCCATGGAGTTGCAAAGAGTCAAACATAATTTAGTGACTAAACAACAACAAAACAGAAGTCCTTTAAAATTAGCATAAGTGAAAAAAGGGGTACTTTTTGTAAGAAACACAGTTTCTCAAGGAAACCTGAGGTAGAAAGGGTAGTTTATATTTCATGGGTATTTGGAAACTCACTGTCAAGAAACTGGGAAGCTTCTGTTTTTTAGCACCCTTTTTCCAGATCAACTTTCATAATATCAGCAAATACAAAAGCATGGCCTCCTTACAGCTTCTGAATTTCTAATATAAGAACATTACCAAGAGGTTTATCCAAATAGTAGAGGCTGACCTATATCTCTGTATCACAAGTCCAGTTTCAGTACAACTTGAGGTATATGTTCATCCTCATCTGGTCACCTATGGTTTAGGGGAGGGCCCAGAAGAAAATTCAGCCCAACTTATGTTGAAGGTTTCCACATGTTCAATCATTGTGGGCCTAGTAGGTGATGTGGTATTGGGTACATGGTAAGTATACAGCAGCTGGGATCCACCCTGTCTGGTGGATTTTAGGATACGGGGTGTGGGATTAGCAAATACCCTAAAAAGTGAATATTATAGCTATGTATAGGGGATAGGATAGAGGGAAGAGAGAAATAGCAGAAAAAGAAGCAGAAAAAGGGAGAAATGTAACCATCTAAGTGTATATAGTCATTTAGTTTTGATATATTTAATACACAAATCAGGGAAATAACTGTTTCTCATTGTTGTATTATTTATTGTTACTGTTCTGCTTACATTATCTGTTAAGACTTTTTAAAACTTCATATCCTGAAGATATATGTGTAATTATAATTCAATGGCAGTTTATTACACACATAATCTAATTTTCTATCCTTAATAAAACATCTAAATGAAAACCCAAATAGGCCTTTTATATACTCATTAACACAATATGTAAAAATCAAGACAGTGCCTAGAATTCTATATGCAGTGCCCTACTTTGGTGAGGCAGAGTCTATCAATTACCATCCAGTTTCTTTACATTTTTTAAAGTGTCCATACCCATTAGCTGGAATTAAAATGACATATTTATAAGATTAAATAGTTTTGCATATAGTCCTGTAACATCTATATTTTAGCATGCTGGTGTCTGAAAATGATTACTTTTCTTTCAGACTCATTACAAGTGTATTTTTAATTAACTAAATTGCTGCATCATGTTTCATTTCTTTTAGCAATATCCTTGGAGAGGTTACTATGAATTTTGACAGTAGGCATTGAATTTTATGAGCTCTGTCAGTCCTGTAGGGCAAACAATCTGGCCTGATATAGGTCAGGTGACAGTGACATGTGGGACACAGACTGTAAGGCTGGCAAAAGCTATATTAGTAGTTACAGAAAAAAAAATCAATGTTTTAGGGATAAAGGTTTTACATTATAAAATGCATTCAAATGCAAATATGAATTGAAAAGAGAACAGATAGGCAAAAGAAATTCTGGGGGACTGAGGAAGATGAGGATGAATGCACTGATGAAATGATGAAATGAAGCACTCCACTTTATTCATTGGAATCAGGTTGAAAGTGAAGGAAATGGTAGTCTGCTTGGTCATGTTCAACTCTTTGCAACCCCATGGACTGTAGCCCACCAGGTTTCTCTAGCCATGGTATTCTCCAGGCAAGAATACTGGAGTGGATAGCCATTCCCTTCTCCAGGGAATCTTACCAACCTAGGAATCGAACCCAGATCTCCTGCATTGCAAGTAGATTCTTTATTGTCTGAGTCACCAGGGAAACCCAGGTTGGTGATGTGGAAAAAGGTACTAGGCTGGAAGTTAAGAAACTTGGGTTCTAGTTCAGGGTGACTCATTTCTGTATAAATTTGGGCAAGTCAATTATCTTCCCTGAGTCTCAGTTTCCTTGTTGGCAAAATGAAAGAGTAGGAGCAAATTGTCTCTAAGGTAGCTAACTGCCCAGCCATTTGATCCTATGACCTAAAATGATTCTTCAGTTCAGTTCAGTTCAGTTCAGTCACTCAGTCGTGTCTGACTCTGTGACTCCATGGATTGCAGCATGCCAGGCCTCTCTGTCCATCACCAACTCCTGGAGTTTACTCAAACTCAGGTCCATTGAATCAGTTATGCCATCCATCCATCTCATCCTCTGTCATCCCCTTCTCCTCCCGCCTTCAATCTTTCCCAGCATCAGGGTCTTTGCATTAGATGGCCAAAGTATTGGAGCTTCAACTTCATCAGTCCTTCCAATGAATATTCAGGACTGATTTCCTTTAGGATGGACTGGTTGGATCTCCTTGCAGTCCAAGGGACTCTGAAGAGTCTTCTCCAACACCACAGTTTCAAAGCATCAATTCTTTGGCACTCAGCTTTCTTTATAGTCCAACTCTCACACCCATACATGACCACTGGAAAAACCATAACTTGACTAGAAGGACCTTTGTTGGCAAAGCAATGTCTCTGCTTTTTAATATGCTATCTAGGTTGTTCATAAGTTTTCTTCTAAGGAGTAATTGTCTTTTAATTTCATGGCTGCAGTCATCATCTGCAGTGAGTTTGGAGCCCCCCAAAATAAAGTCTTTCACTGTTTCCACTGTTTCCCCATCTATTTGTCATGAAGGGCTGGGACCAGATGCCATGATCTTAGTTTTCTGAATACTGAGTTTTAAGCCAACTTTTTCACTCTCCTCTTTCACTTTCATCAAGAGGGTCTTTAGTTCTTCTTCACTTTCTGCCATAAGGGTGGTGTCATCTGTATATCTGAGGTTATGCAGATGAGGAATTAACCCCATGCCCAAGGGCAAAGGAGAAGCCCCAGCAAGACGGTAGGATGGGAGAATTTACCTTTAGAATCAAACTTCATTCCCGCCAGAATCATTCTAAAATGATTCTTAGATGGTAATTTTCGATTCTGCTAATCCATGCAATTTTGTCCTGTCAGGGTATGGTATCAACAATTGATGTAATCCAATGATATCTATAAAAAGATGTTTGGTTTGCATATCTCCTATCTTTTCTCTGAGGTTGCATATCTTTTTCATGCTGCCCTGTCTTCTCCCAGGTGATAAGAAGGGAATTTCTTTTGCTGGAAGAAGCTGAGGGAGGCTGGGTGCCTTGATGAATGCAAAGCTATGGGGAGGGTAGCAGCCTGGAACACGCTGAGTTCCGCCTTTTTCTTTTGGCACTCTCTCACTGGGTAGTAATAGGTGGTAATGTTAAATCGGGGACTAACATAATACAAGTTTGATAATCTTACAGGACAGAAATGCAAAGCAAAAGCAATGGGGTTATCAGGTGGCACCCTCTTCACTTCATCTCAGGCAAGCTTCAGGTTCGGAGAAATGGTTAAAAGTGTGAGCCAGTTTGTAATTTGGAAATAGAAGAATTCATTTTCTAATAGGAAAGCTAAATTATATATATATATATATATATATATATATATATATAAACTTTTATTAAAACAGTTCCACCACAGTGACTCTGATTAAGAAGTAGGGCAATTTTCATCATGTAAATTATGTTTTCAAATTAGATTTAAATAGCATAGTAATACTTTTACTCTTGTTATCTACCATTTAAAAGAAATAATTTGGTTAAGTTCTTGAATTTTCACGAGATGAAATTCCATCACAATACTAGAGTAATTGAAACTGTGGTGATTTTTAGAGCCATCCAATTACAGGAATTCAACTCAATTATTTTTCTAATGAAGTTAGTTTTCACTTACATGTGTCGATCATTTCCTGTCAATGTGAAGAAGTCTTAAAAGTCTTTTTCTGATGAGTTCTGGATATTATTGTACCTGTAATGGGATAGTCATTGATACAGTCAGATAATGTAGAGCCCATAAAAGAAGCCATGATTATAAATTTCAGTATGTCTATTTATTGTTTTTCTGCCAGTATCAATAAACAATTGTGACTGTTTTTCTGTAATATACTGACCATAATACATTGAGTGGGAGTCTGAAATTTTACAAATAATTTAATGAAAATGTTAATGCAGGTGCATTCTATTTAGATAGTGTGTTAGTCGCTCAGTTGTGTCTAACTCTTTGTGAACCCATGAACTGTAGCCCACTGGGCTCCTCTGTCCATGGAATTCTCCAGGCAAGAATACTGGAGTGGGTTGCCATTCCCTTCTCCAGGGGATCTTCCCAACCCAGAGATCGAAGCCGTGTCTCCTGCATTGCAGGCAGATTCTTTACTGTCTGAGCCATCAATAGTAGTGGCATAGTAAACACAAGACTAACTGGACCAGTGCCTCAACATTCTGAGAATTATGTCTTTTTCTGTTTTGATAAAATTAAAGTCAAGGGAATTTAGGCCTATGTGATCATAAGCCTTTGCCCTCTGTTTATCCTTAACTGTAGTTTTCAGATTGGAGAAAACTGTAAGATCCTCAGAAGAATGTAAAGTTCAATTGATTATTTAACTGATCCCTGTTCAGACATTTATTCAGTGAGCCCACACATGTCCCAGGCATTGTGCTAAGCTTTGGGGATACCAAGGTTAATTGACCTGGTCCAACCTCTCGAGGAAGACACAGTTTGAGAATTAGTTTCTATATAATACAGGAGAGACAAGTTGTACCAATATAAAATTCAGAGACTGGGCATGTGCTGGTGGGTAGGCAGTGCAGTGAGTAGAAGAAGGAGGGTTATGTGAACAACCTGTGACATCTCCTATCCCAGCAAAGTCAGTTGAATGACTCAGATCTGCAATCGAGAAAACTTGTTTTGGAAAAATATTCCTCTCTCTTAGAGGCTCCTGCTCCCTTTAAGGAGTTAATTTACATCACCTCTCAGAAGTGAGAGATGGACAAAAAGCAGAGTGGAACTCTGAAGCAAAATGAAAAAGATCAATTTATTTAAGCCTAAAACTATGCTTTAAAATTATGGACTCTTGTGTAGAGATATTATGTGTCTAAATATTATTGTACAATATATCTAAAGGTTGGGGTCACTTTTAGTTTAATGACAAAATCTACGTTTTAAAAGGTCAGCCAATGAATTAAACATGCGTGTGGTAGATTTTTGCATTGCTTTACCATTTCAAAGATACAATCCAGTGGAGAAGGCGATGTGCCTGATGTACAATGAAACCAGGTTGAAATCAGGTTTTGTTATCTAAAAGGCTTTCTTGAAAATGTATAGGGTTGAAAAGGAGAAAAAAGTCAATTCTGTTTTTTAGAAGTAAATGTGGGCTGTAGTTACATAATTACAAAACAGTCACCCTCAAAGTAAAAACAAGCATTTAACCATGGCAAAAATTACACTTAACAATGTGTGGGTTTATTGAAACAAACAGAAATACATTGATCTGTAAATTAAATGCTGCTCTTTGAACTGAAGCCCATGGAACAGTTGGAGGGGGCTGTGTGAGGAAGACCTGTCTTTTTTGAGTATATAGGGAAGTGGATAAGGAGAGAAGCCTTGATATCTGCAGGCTAAAGAAAGCAGAATTGTGGTAAAAACTAAGCTGTAAAGGTCTGACAAAGTAATGATTTATTAGTGATTCATTAGTTAGTGATTAAGTCAAGAAAATGAAGAAAGTTCATTCCAGCAATATCAGTTGGCTTGAAAAATGGCATAATGTCAGCATAGCTTCAGATATTTATATTAGTTTTGTTTTATAGCCTTATTAATGATCAAGGGACATTGCAATGAGAACTGATTTGAACTTAACTTTCTTTTTCTTTTTTTAAAATTACAAACACCACAAAAAACAAAGACTTGCCAGCTTAGAAAAATGATAGACAAAAACCAAGGCCTAACCTGGACAGGTTTGCAATGAATATCATAGATGGGAATAGAATGCTTGTAGATAATGAGTGGTAAATATAGGTGATATCTTTCTTTATCTGGCCTCTGCTAGCTTCTCTTCTGAAAAACAGCAACAGCAAAAACAGCCACATCAATAAAAACTCTTTGTGACCCCATGGACTGTGGCACTGCAGACTCCTCTGTCCATGGAATTTTCCAGGCAAGAATACTGGAGTGGGTTGCCATTTCCTTCTCCAGGGGATCTTCCAACCCAGAGATCGAACCCGAGTTTCTTTTACACCCTGCATTGGCGCTGAGCTGCCTGGGAAGCCCAAAAAGAATTTAGGGATGGTTTATTAAAATATGCAGAAGGGCAACATTGACGTGCAAGAAAAATAAAGTCCAAACAGTAAATCCACAGCATAAGGATATTAGAGAAAAAGGCATCACACCTAAAAACAGTGCTGGGAGCAGAGGGTTAGTCTACAATACAAATTTGGGAACTCAAGAGAGGCCCTTCATTAGCATTTATAAGAACTCTTTGATAAAAGACTGAAGGGATTATCTGGATCTGGACTATTGCTTTTTTTCAAGGGGTCAGATAGCGAATTCAACTAGAAAATGAAGTTGCTCAGTCGTGTCCGACTCTTTGCGACCCCGTGGACTGTAGCCCACCAGGCTCCTCCATCCATGGGATTCTCCAGGCAAGAATACTGGAGTGGGTTGCCATTTCCTTCTCCAGGGGAATCTTCCCAACCCAAGGATCAAACCCAGGTCTCCTACATTGGGGCAGACGCTTTAATCTCTATGCCACTGAGTGGGCTATTCCCTCAAATAGGCTTTACTTAGAAAGGATTATCAGCAGCTTCCCTGATGGCTCAGATGGTAAATAATCCATCTACAATTCAGGAGATATGGGTTTGATCCCTGGGAAGATCCCCTGGAGGAGGGCATGGCAACCCACTCCAGCATTCTTGCCTGGAGAATTCAACGGACAGAGCAGCCTGACAGGCTACAGTCCATGGGGTTGTAAAGAGTCAGACAGGACTGAGTAACTAAGCTTTTAAACACAGAAAGGATTATCATCCATTTTCACCTAATTTGTGTGAGTCACAGCGGTGAAATTTCCCCTCATGAAATTGTCAAACCTTTTACAAGAATACTATTTTAATAGTCCCAATCTAAATTTCCAACTGAGAGCAGTTTCCTGTTCTCAGAGTTAACATTCCAACGTGGTCACTTTAAGGAGGACAACACTGGCTGTACTTTGAAGTACCTAAATGGTAGTAGTCAAAGAGCTTGCAATGACCAATTCTTTGTGCAGGGGAGTGAGCAACTAAGGGATGGGGTTCCCAGAGCAAATTGGTACTTTTTCTTCGAGGCAAAGTGCTCATATGTTTAAGGTAAATTACCTCTTCCAGGAAGACCATTTCACTCTCTAAAGAAGTAATTTAGTTCAAAAGGGTACCGATTCAGTATCATTAAGCCTTTCAGCAGCTACATTTTCTATTATGAGCAAATCCTGGATAAGGTAATTTGCCTCAATTAGATGATCACTTTGAATCCAGGAGGGAGTATATTTTACTTACTTTACTCATAGTCATCAATTTCCTTCTGATTGCCCAGGTGTATATGGAAATATGTTGTGTATTATATACAAGCTTAATAAAATAAGACCTCATCCTTTGTTCAAAGTAGCATATGTTCAGCGGTACCTTAGCACATGTCCCAGTTACTGTTAAAAGTTGGATTAAGTCCTCAGGACTTACACCCTTGTCTGTTGACAGTATTCAAAATGTGGTCCTTCATTAAAAGGAGTTTATGAAGTTTTTATTTTTGACAGGAAGGTGCATGGGGTAAACAGTGGAACAGACCTGGTCTAACTTTCATGGATATGGTAAGGATTGCCTTTTTAACAACTATGAAAGTGCTTTAAATATTAAGCCTTATGGAACCACTAATGACGTTTATTATTTAAAAGTCATAATGGAAAGAAATAAAGCTAAGGAAAATTTAGAGAAAATACTTAGGATTAGTGCCAAATAAATAGGTCTTCTGATGGCTAAAGAGTAGGTGAAAGTTACTGGTAGAAAATCTGTTATTAGTAGACTTAAAATGAGAATACAGGAAATGTGCTGCAGGAAAGCGAAAATTATTTGGGTGCCTCAATGTAAACATTAGGCAATGACCAACTGGCCACCCACTTGCCTCCCTGGTTCAGAACCTGTCAATAAATCTCACATTAGTCAACACTTACTGTGTTTTGCCTATAGAACAATCGAAGTAGTCCTACTGTTCTTCTCACAGCCCTTCCTAATTAGGGTGCATCACTGCACTTGAACTGCAAATGGATGGAACTCTACTTTGTTGGGTAACCCAAGTCACTTGTCCAACATATTGTATACTTACATATATTGCAAATCTGGTACTGTAAGAAAGGAGTCGATAGAATAAATTGTTCCAAAGCGAAAGAGCACTACTTTTGTTATGTAGTGACACAGTATACCTGAGACATTTTCTAGCTTAAGAAATAAAATTGGCTTCAAAAGAAATTCATCATTAACCAAACACCTCACCACCACCACAACATCACATCTAGCTATGTTTTCATTTGGGCTTTTCAAGTTTATGCGGTATCTTGAATGCATTTGGGGAACTAGAAAAAGAGAAAAATCTCTTTGATGCCTGAATTTTTAAAAAAACTGTTTCAGTCTATGGTGTTATACACCTTGGCAACAATTATTTTGCTAACCTAATCACACATGTTCACTATTGCTGTGTTATAAAGTAACTAAGGACAGCTGAGAGGCTGCTGGAGATGCTTGACACTCCATTTGAGGAACAACCATAGGTTTGATGGAATGGGCCGGGGATGACTTGTTGTTGTTCAGATGCTCAGTTGTATCTGACTATTTGGGAGCCCATGGACTGCAGCATGCAAGGCTTCCCTGTCCTTCACTTTCTCCTGGAATTTGCTCAAACTCATGTCCATTGAGTTGATGATGCCATCCAATCATCTTATCCTCTGTTTTCACCTTCTCTTCTTGCCTTCAATCTTTCCCAGCATTAGGTCTTATGCAATGAGTCAGTCAGCTCTTTGCATCAGGTGGCCAAAGTATTGGAGCTTCAGCTTCAGCATCAGACTTTCCAATGAATATTCAGGATTCATTTCCTTTAGGATTGACTGGTTTTATGTCCTTGCTGTCCAAGGGATTCTCAAGGGACTTCTCCAGCACCACAGTTTGAAAGCATCAATTCTTCAGTGTTTAGCCTTCATTATGGTCCAATCCTCACATTCATACATGACTAATGGAAAAGCCATAGCTTTGACCAAATGGACTTTTGTTGGCAAAGTGAGGTCTCTGCTTTTTTATATGCTGTCTAGGTGTGTCACAGCTTTTATTCCAAGGAACAAGCGTCTTTTAATTTCATGGCAGCAGTCATCATCTGCAGTGATTTTGCAGCCCAAGAAAATAAAGTCTGCCACTGTTTCCATTGCTTCCCCATACATTTGCCATGAAGCGATGGGACCAGATGCCATGATCTTACTTTTCTGAATATTGAGTTTTAAGCCATGTTTTTCACTCTCCTCTTTCACCCATATCAAGAGGCTCTTCAATTCTTCTTTGTTTTCTGCCATTAGGGTGGTATCATCTGCGTATCTGAGGTTGTTGATATTTCTCATCATTCTTGATTCCAGCTTGTGCTTCATTCAGCCCTGCATTTTGCATGGTATACTCTGCATGTAAGTTAAATAAGCAGGGTGACAATACAGCCTTGACATATTCTTTTCCCAACTGGGAGGGAACCAGTCCATTGTTCCCTATCCAATTCTAACTGTTGCTTCCTGACCTACAACAGGTTTCTCAGGAGGCAGGTATGGTGGTCTGGTATTCCAATCTCTTTTGGAATTTTCCACAGTGTATTGTGATCTATACAGTTAAAGGCTTTAGCGTAGTCAATAAAGCAGAAGTAGATGTTTTTCTGGAATTCCCTTGCTTTTCCTATGATCCAATGGATGTTGGCAATTTGATCTCTGGTTCCTCTGCCTTTTCTAAATCCAGCTTGAACATCGGGAAGTTCTTGGTTCACATACTGTTGAAACTTGATGGATTTTGAACATTACCTGGCTAGTATGTGAAATGATTGCAATGGTGTGGTAGTTTGAACATTCTTTGACATTACCCTTCTTTGGGGTTGGAATGAAAACTGACCTTTTCCAGTCCAGTGGCCACTGCTGAGTTTCCCAAATGTGCTGGCATATTGAGTACAGCACTCTAACAGGATCATCTTTTAGGATTTGAAATAGCTCAGCTAGCATCCCTTCACCTCCACTAGCTTGGTTTGTAATAATGCTTCATAAGGCCCACTTGACTTCTCACTTCAGGATATCTGGCTAGTGCTAGGTGACTGATTACACCATTGTGGTTATTCAGGTTATTAAGATTTTTTTTGTACAGTTCTTCTGTGTATTCTTGCCACCTCTTCTTAATATCTTCTGCTTCTGTTAGGTCCATAATGTTTCTGTCCTTTATTGTGCCCATTTTTGCATGAAATGTCCCCTTGGTATCTCTAGTTTTCTTGAAGAGATCCCTAGTCTTTCCCATTGTTTTGATTTCCTCTATTTCTTTGCATTGTTTACTTAGGAAGATTTTCTTTTCTTGCTATTCTCTGGAACTCTGCATTCAATGGGTATATCTTTCCTTTTTTCATTTGTCTGTTGCTTCTCTTCTTTTCTCAGCTCTTTGTAAGACCTCCTCACCCAACCATGTTGCCTTTTTGCTTATCTTTTTCTTGGGGATAGTTTTGGTTATTGCCTCCTATATAATGTTATAAATCTTGTCCACAATTCTTCAGGCACTCAGTCTGTCAGATCTAATCCCTTGAATTTATCTGTCACTTATACTGTATAATCAAAAGGGATTTGATTTAGGTCATACCTGAATGGCTTAGTGGTTTTCCATACTTTCTTCAATTTGAATCTGAATTTTGCAATAAGGAGTTCATGGTATGAGCCACAGTCAGCCCCTGGTCTTGTTTTTGCTAACTGTATAGAGCTTCTCCATCTTTGTCTGCAAAGAATATAATCAATCTGATTTCGATATTGACCATCTGGTGATGTCCATGTATAGAGTCATCTCTTTGGTTGTTGGGAGAGGTTGCTTGCTATGATCACTGTGTTCTCTTGGCAAAACTCTGTTAGCCTTTGCCCTGCTTCATTTTTTACTTCAAGGCCACTGCCTGTTACTACAGGTATCTCTTGACTTTCTACTTCTGTGTTCCAGTCCCCTATGATGGTTACACCTGGGATAGACTGTGGGGCCACTGTGTACGAGAGGTGGAAGTCTAACTGGTAGACTTCCAGATAGAACTGAAACATGCATTCTTAGCTGAGACACCAAGAGGTGGTTAAAGCAGTACTGAAACATCATGGCATCTGATTTGAAGGGGAAAAACTTGCTTGACAAGGCATCCATGTATTTAAATAAACAAAGATATTATCCATAAAAAATAAGAATTTTCAAATGTTCTTTTTTTTAAGCTTTGTTAGAGATACATTTGTTGATTGCAGACATCTTTATTTCTGAAAATAGGGAATTATCTTAAAAATAAATTAACCTAATTTCAGTACTCCTCTTATGAAAAAGTTCAAGGGCCTATGATCTAGAGATCTTGGCATAGAAAGATACTTTATTAATTTATTTATGTATCTGACTTCTTGGCAATTCTAACTGAACCTGGGTTTAAAATACAATTGATTTTTGTTATTTGTGGTAGTTATGCTTTATAAAGTATCGAACCATTGCTCCTAGGGGATATGCAAGGTTGGGTTCCTGTGAGCTTTTGGTTGCAACATTTTCATCAACTAATCAATATGTAACCTTGTTTTATGTGTGTGTCTCTAAATACACCTTATTTAATATATTGTGTTAATTCATTAACAATAGACTGATAGCCAATGGCACTAATAACTCATGCCTGAATAATGCTTACCTAACACATGTATTTTCTTTGTAAGTCATACTGTAGCCTTTTTGAAATTAGAAATACTTGCCAGCACTTCAGCACTATGCTTGGGGGCCGTTTGGAACAGGAATATCACCAAACAAAAGCATAAAAAAATGTAGCATCAAATAGACTGAAAAAAGGACACTTGTTTATAGTATGAATGCTGAAATAAGAAAGCCAAGTGCTGCCTTGTTTGATTTCAGCCAGAGACCTGTACACTGACAACTCAAAAAATTTTTCTTCACTGCAAAAGTCACAAATGGCAGACAATGCTAGAGTGAGCTAAATTTGAGTTATGATTTATGTAAGTTGTAGTAGGGAAAGAAATTTACAAACATGGAGTCTGCGAATAATGAGGAGCCTATTATAAGGTGACTAATTTTTATATTTCTTAGTTTTAAAGTGATTATTCTGTATTTGCCAAAAAGAGGTTGTTTAGAAATACATAGAATTTCACTTAAGTTTCAAATTTCACCCTTGGCCATTCATTTAGGAAAATCAATTTGAAAAAAAGTTTGATTTCCCTCCAATTTAGTTGAACATTGTAGTTATTTCTGAAGCCATATTCACAAACTTAATAGCTGAGACTTTAAGTCACAAAGATGCATGGAAAGGAAATAACAGGAAGATAAATCAAGGAAGAAAATATATACATAATGGAGCAGAACCCTATGGGAACTTCTTGGGACAGACCCCTCCCTTATATCTTCTCATTTAACTCCTCTCTCAAGTACCTGGAAAACAGTATCTGAAGCACATTTCCTGAGTTGTTTTACAAATGCTAGAACCTTCATCAAATGCAAGAAGTTAATTACTTGGTGCCCTGAGCATATAGTCTACAGGTCTACTGGAGCCTGAAGACTGAAGATATTAACCCCTGTGACACTGCCCTGTTACCTCACCATCAACCTATCAGAAAATTATGCATAAGCTGATCACATACCTTGTGTCTCCTCTTCTTCACCTAGGCTTTAAAAATTCTTTCTTGAATCCCTTTGGGGAGTTCAGGCTTCTTGAGGACTAGCTGCCCTAGATTCCTTGTTTGGTGCCTGCAATAATTGCTGCACTTTCCTTCACCACAACCCAATGTTTGTAGACTGGCTTTTACTGTGCATGGGTGAGTAGACCCAAGTTTGATTCCATAACACATGTTCTCAGGATTGCAGTCTGTAGTAGCTTTAAAGAGCTGAGATGTGCTTAATCAACACTTGTTGATGGGACTTGACAATTTCAATTTTACTTTACTGCTTATAATTGAAAATGATCTGAGGAACAGGATGAATGGAAACATTTATTTGAAGATAACAATACCATTAAGTTAACTCCAAGACACATTACAACTACATTATTTGGACCATGCTTTTATAACTTCCATTCTGAAGTACTTAGGATTGGCCAATATTTAAGACATGAACATTTGATTCCCTATAAAATAAAAATGGTCTAACAGACATTTTATAAAGTGCGCTCTGTTGAAATGCATCATTTCCTATTGCCAAGAGAGCATACACTTTGAATTGAAAGGGAGTGAAAAGAAAATAGAGAATGACTTATGCATGGTACTTTTAAGCTCATGACAGAAATAGCTCAGTCAATACGTATGTGGTCACTCAAGAAACTTCAAAGGGGCTGGTGTCTGAGTGTGGGAGGGAAGGAGAAGAAATATTAAGCTAAGATAATATGTCAATCAACATTTTTTTAAATAGAAAATATTGAATGTGTAACATTGTCTGTTAAAAAAACACTTGAGATGAGAAGCAAAGACTGTGAATGTTTAAAAACAAAAGAGTAGAATTGGACCAACACATGCAGGCAACTGTAGTCTCATTAAAGAGGTCATTACTAGGAAGATAGATTGATGTGTGCATGATTACTATCTACACTGGCAAGTTCAAACATCAGCTGCAAAGAGATGGGAGTGATTTGATCTCTCTCCTAGCTTGGCTTCATCGTATACAATCTGTAACCTCCTTCCTGTCTTCTGTTTTTGCTGTTGGTCTGTGGTTTCATGCAACAGGTTTATATTCTAGGTCACATTTATGAAAAATGAGAGGAACTGAAGAAAAAAATCAAGCTTTTAAAAGGATGCCAATTTTGTCTAGAAACTAAGTCATTACAGAGATAACAGTATTTAAAAACTTGTCTGAATTTCTTTTTATGTATTTAAAAAGCATACTTTCTATAACTGAAATGATCCCCATGAAAAGGAAAAGTGACTTTCAGCACATTACTTTGGGCCATAACATATTTTTTTGGGGGGGGGGAGGGGATTTATGATACCGATCATTAAGAAGTATAAGGACAAGTCCAGAAACACAGTTTTGTCTGATAAGGTATGTCAAAATGCTCAGGCCCAGCTGATAAAGGAGAATAGTCATCACTGAAGAGAAACTAGGGAGAAAAGGCAAATAAAATTTTAAAAACTTCTCATAAGACACAAGGGTTTTAGAAAAATTGATGAGTGAATTATTTCCCAGGGGCATCCTTGGTTAAAGTACGTGCTTATCTTAAAAAGTTTCTTCATTTTTTTAATATTTATTTATTTGGCTGCCCCAGGTTTTAGTTGTAGCATGCAAGCTCTCCACTGAAGTATGTGGGATCTAGTTCCCTGACCAGGGATCAAACTTAGGAATTAAAGAGTGTTACCTTTGATAGTGTGGAAAAACTCCTATTCTCTCATTGGTCTTTCTATATTGTCCAAACGTGCAGAAAGTAACCACTAAGGTCCTCCTCATGTAGCAGACAGATTATGTGGTAAAATGTAGGCCAGAAAAATTACTCCCACGGGGTTTTCCACAAGGACTGATGTTCTGAAACCGAACATTCAACTCCCTCCTAAAATATGCTTATTGATAGCTAAACATTTATTGAGTACTTACTAAATGCCAGGCTTTATGTTAACCACTTTCTATATATTACTTTGTTTAATTTTCATAACAGCCCTTTAAGATAGGTGCTCTTGTCATTTCTATTTTACAGATGAGATAACTCAGGCAAAAAGAAAGTTAAACAATGTAGCCAAGGACACATGGCAAGGAAGTGGTGGAGGCATGATTCAACACTAGTTCGTATTGTCTATAACATGATCATATGAATTAATTGATCAATTATTTAGCTAGTCATTTTTCAAAGGTGGTAAGAAAACTAGTTCTCAGGACAGATAAATTTTAGGATGAGGGAGGCTGACAGGGATTATGGGATACTCCAGAGAATGGAGGATGTCCGTGTGGAGTACCCCGGACAACCAAGAAGGATTATAAGGATACTGAGAGCTGAAAAACTTAAAGGGAAGAAACTGACCACTCCAAAGGGGACTGCTAAAGGTGCAAATTTCATAGCTTTTCACAAATTCACAGAGACCCAGTTCTAATAATTACTATCAATATTTTAAAAACTACACACCTTAACATTCAGAGTAGGTACAGAGCTGTGAAGCTGTGTATGAAGTGAAATCCTACCTTATCTCTGGATTCTTTTCCACCACAGAGGATGGTGGAGATCATAAAAGAACTTTAGTGGGACATGTGGGCAAGGGATAGAGTAACTTCTTGTTACTGTGACTCCCTGGGTTAGGTGTGAACATTATGCCAACAGTGACTGAAGAAGGATTCAGGGAAGCTGCACTTAATGAGGATCTTCCAGAGCTCTGCTATACCTGAACCTGATGACAATGAGAAGCAGAGAACAATAACTGGGTTTATCTATTAGATTGGAACTATCTTAGTGTTCAGATGGGTCTGAGATAGAGAGCTGTGATATAATAATTGTGTTAATAAATGGGTGCTTTGCAATTCTGTTACTGTGAAAAGCTGGTTCAGATCAGATCAGATAAGATCAGTCGCTCAGTTGTGTCCGACTCTTTGCGACTCCATGAATCGCAGCACGCCAAGCCTCCCTGTCCATCACCAACTCCCGGAATTCACTGAGACTCACGTCCATCGAGTCAGCGATGCCATCCAGCCATCTCATCCTCTGTCGTCCCCTTCTCCTCCTGCCCCCAATCCCTCCCAGCATCAGAGTCTTTTCCAATGAGTCAACTCTTCGTATGAGGTGGCCAGAGTACTGGAGTTTCAGCTTTAGCATCATTCCTTCCAAAGAAATCCCAGGGCTGATCTTCTTCAGAAGCAATTAATTTTACTTTATTCCTTCATAGTTCTGAGATTCTTTATCTGATTGCTTCACTTCAGGGGATACAGTGGTATACTTCTCATAGGTATGTATGTACATGTGCACACATATGCACACACTGGAGCACATACACATCACTTACTTCTATTAATAAAACTCTCAGTGACTATAAGGTAGGTATAATTTATTTTCAAGCTTGTACTAAATGGCATAGAAAGAATCTTCATTTACTAACTTTTGATTTCAGAAACCCAACAATATAAGATTTAACAGGTCATAATATTTCTTTTTACTTTTACAGTTTCCTCACTATAGGATGACTGAAACTTTAAACTAATTTTCATTTAAATAAGTATAATTAGCCTTGAGTATAATTAGCCTTTTTCAGAATCATAGATACTCAAAGTTGGAAGAAACCTTCAGGGTAAGTTAGAATAACCACTCTTGATGATTTAATTCTCTCTGAATTTTGTTGTTGTTTAGTCACTAAGTCATGTCCAACTCTTGTGACCCCCACAAAAAACTCTCAGTCTTCCTTCCTTTCCTTCCTTCTTCCTTCTTTCTCTCTCTTTTATTCTTTCCTAAATTCATTTCTTTAACTGAGTACATATTACATGCTTATTACAAAACCTTGTGTACACCAGGATCCAGGATAAAGGGCAGTGACCCCACAAGAGACTGAGCCAAGCATGCCTGTGTGTGTTTGAGAGTCTCTGGCAGAAGTATGGGTTGACGGTGGCCTGCTGTGAATTTGGGGGCACTGACTACAACAGTTCTGGAAGGTCTGGCATCTTGGCTTAAGTCCTTTTGAAGGAGGTCACTGCCATCAGCAGAAAACTGGATTAAAGACTTATTGAACATGGCCTTGCCAGAACAAGGCCCAGTTCTCCCAACAGCCAGTCCCTTCCATCAGGAAGCTTACACAAACCTCTTATCCTCATCCATCAGAGGGCAGACAGAATGAAAACCACAATCACAGAAAACTAATCAAACTGATCACATGAAGCACAACCTTGCCTAACTCAATGAAACTATGAGCCATGCCATGTAGGGCCACCCTAGACAGATGGGTCATAGTGGAGAGTCTGATAAAACATGGATCACTGGAGAAGGGAATGGCAAACCACCTCAGCATTCATGCCTTGAGAACCCCACGAACAGTACAAACAGGCAAAAGATATGACACTGAAAGATGAACCCCCCATGTAGTTAGGAGTCCAATATGCTACTGGAGAAGAGCAAGAAATAGCTCCAGAATGAAAGGAGCTGAGCCAAAGCGGAAACAATGTCCAGTTGTGTATGTGTCTGGTGGCGAAAGTCTGATGCTGTAAAGAACAATATTGCATAAGAAACTGAAACATTAGGTTCATGAATCAAGGTAAATTGGAAATGATCAAACAGGAGATGGCAAGAGTGAACATTGACATTTTAGGAATCAGTAAATTAAAATGGACAGGAATGGGCAAATTTAATTCAGATGACCATTAAATCAACTTCTGTGGGCAAGAATCCCTTAGAAGAAATGGAGTGGCCCTCATAATCAATGGAAGAGTCGAAATGCGTACTTGGGTGCAATCTCAAAAATGACAGAATGATCTAAGTTTGTTTCCAAAGCAAATCATTAAATATCACAGAAACCCAGGTTTATGCCCCAAGCACTAATGCCAAAGAAGCTGAAGCTGAACAATTCGATGAAGACATACAGGATCTTCTAAAACTAACACCAAAAGACAAAACGAACAAACAAACAAAAAACCCCCCAAAAATATGTCCTTATCATGATAGGGGACTGGAATGCAAAAGTGAGAGGTCAAGAGATACTTGGAGTACAAAGTTAAGCAGGGCAAAGATTAACACAGTTTTGCCAACAGAACACACTGGTCATAGCAAACATCCTCTCCCAACAACCCAAGAGACAACTCTACACATGGACATCACCAGACAGTTAATACCAAAATCAGATTGATTATATTCTTTTGCAGCCAAAGATGGAGAAGCACTATCAGATCAGATCAGATCAGTCACTCAGTCGTGTCTGACTCTTTGTGACCCCATGAATTGCAGCACGCCAGGCTTCCCTGTCCGTCACCAACTCCCAGAGTTCACCGAGACTCACGTCCATTGAGTCAGTGATGCCATCCAGCCATCTCATCCTCTGTCGTCCCCTTCTCCTCCTGCCCCCAATCCCTCTCAGCATCAGAGTCTTTTCCAACGAGTCAACTCTTCGCATGAGGTGGCCAAAGTACTGGAGTTTCAGCTTCAGCATCATTCCTTCCAAAGAAATCCCAGGGCTGATCTCCTTCAGAATGGACTGGTTGGATCTCCTTGCAGTCCAAGGGACTCTCAAGAGTCTTCTCCAAAACCACAGTTCAAAAGCATCAATTCTTCGGCACTCAGCCTTCTTCACAGTCCAATTCTCACATCCATACATGACCACAGGAAAAACCATAGCCTTGACTAGATGAACCTTTGTTGGCAAAGTAATGTCTCTGCTTTTGAATATGCTATCTAGGTTGGTCATAACTTTCCTTCCAAGGAGTAAGCGTCTTTTAATTTCATGGCTGCAGTCACCATCTGCAGTGATTTTGGAGCCCAAAATAATGAAGTCTGACACTGTTTCCACTGTTTCCCCATCTATTTCCCATGAAGTGGTGGGACTGGATGCCATGATCTTTGTTTTCTGAATGTTGAGCTTCAAGCCAACTTTTTCACTCTCCACTTTCACTTTCATGAAGAGGCTTTTGAGTTCCTCTTCACTTTCTGCCATAAGGGTGGTGTCATCTGCATATCTGAGGTTATTGATATTTCTCCCGGCAATATACAGTCAGCAAAAATAAGACCTGGAGCTGACTGTGGCTCAGATCATGAGTCCTTATTGCAAAATTCAGACTTAAATTAAAGAAAGTGGGGAAAACCACTAGACCATTCAGGTATGACCTAAACCAAATCCCTTGTGATTATACAGTGGAAATGACAAATAAATTCAAGGGACTAGATCTGATAGAGTACCTGAAGAACTGTCAACAGAGGTTCTTAAAATTGTACAGGAGGTGATGACCAAACCCATCCCCAAGAAAAAAAAATGCAAAACGGCAAAATGGTTGGCTGAGAAGGCCTTACAAATAGCTGGCAAATAAGAGAAGCAAAAGAAAAATGAGAAAAGGAAAGATATGCCCATTAGAATGCAGAGTTCCAGAGAATAGCAAGGAGAGATAAGAAAACCTTTTTAAGTGAACAATGGAAAGAAATAGATGAAAACAATAGAATGGGAAATACTAGAGATTTCTTCAAGAAAACTAGAGATACCAAGGGAGCATTTCATGTAAAAACAGGCACAATAAAGGACAGAAACATTATGGACCTAACAGAAGCAGAAGATATTAAGAAGAGGTAACAAGAATGAACAGAAGAACCATACAAAAAAGGTCTTCATGACCCAGATAACCACGATGGTGTTATCACTCACCTAGAGCCAGATCTAGAGTGTGAGGTCAACTGGACCTTAGGAAGCATTACTATAAACAAAGCTAGTGGAGGTGGAGGGAATTCTAGCTGAGCTATTTCGAATCCTAAAAGATGATGCTGTTAGAGTGCTGTACTCAATATGCCAGCAAATTTGGGAAACTCAGCAGTGGCCACAGGACTGTAAAAGGTCAGTTTTTATTCCAATCCCAAGGAGGGCAATGCCAAAGAATGTTCAAACTATGACACAATTGCACTCATTTCACACGCTAGCAAAGTAATGCTCAAAATCCTTCAAGCTAGGCTTTAACAGTATGTGATCCAAGAACTTCCAGATATTCAAGCTGGATTAGGAAAGGCTAAGGAACCAGAGATCAAATTGGCAACATTCGTTGGATCATAGAAAAACCTAGAGAATCCCAGAAAAACATCTAGTTCTACTTTATTGACTACACCAAAGCCTTTGACTGTGTAGACCAGAACAAACTGTGGAAAATTCTTAAAGAGATGGGAATACCAGACCTCCTTACTGACCTCCAAGAAACCTGTATGCAGGTCAAGAAGCAACAGTTAAAACCAGACATGGAATAATGTATGGTTCAAAATGGGGAAAGAAGTACGTCAAGGATGTATATTGTCACCCTGCTTATTTAAGTTATATTCAGATTACATCATGGGAAATGCAGGACTGGATGAAGTACAAGTTGGAATCAAGATTGCAGGGAGGGAAAAAAAAAAAAAAAGATTGCAGGGAGAAATATCAATAACCTCAGATATGCAGATGACACAACCCTAATGGCAGAAAGCAAAGAGGAATTAAACAGCATTTTGATGAAGGTGAAGGAGCAGAGTAAAAAAGCTGGCTTAAAACTCAACATTGAAAAAACAAAAAAATGAAGATCATGGCATCTGGTCCCATCACTTCATAGCAAATAGGTGGGGGAGCGGTTGAAACAGTAACAGACTTTATTTTCTTGGGCTCCAGAGTCACTGGATGGTGACTGCAGCCATGAAATTAAAAGACATTTGGTCCTTGGAAGAAAATCAATGACAAACCTAGACAGCATATTAAAAAGCAGAGACATTACTTTGCTGGCAAAGGTCCCTATATTTAAAGCTATGTTTTTTGAGTAGTCATGTACAGATGTGAGAGCTGGACAATCAAAAAGGCTGAGGGTCAAGGAATTGCTGCCTTGTAGTTTTAGTGCTGGAGAAGATTCTTGAGAGTCTTCAGACTGATCAAATCAGTCAATCCTAAAGGAAATCAACCCAGAATATTCATTGGAAGGACTGATGCTGAAGCTGCGACACTTTGGTTCATTGTAAAAGACCTTGATGCTGGGAAAGATTGAGGGCAGGAAGAGAAGGTGAGGACAGAGGATGAGATGGTTCGATGGCATCATGGACTCAATGAACATGAGTTTGAGAAAACTTCAAGAAATGGTGAAGGACAGGTAAGCCTGGTGTGCTGCAGTCCATGGGATCACAAAGAGTTAGACATGACTGAGAGACTGAACAACAATTACATGCCAGAGACCTTCCTGAGTGATGTAGTCAAAACAATTAACAAGATACTGTCTCTGATTTTAAGAAACTCATAGTTTAGTAGAGTTGAGAGACATGTAGGCAGATCATTGTGTAATGTGGGCAATAATTGAAAAAATAAGGATATGAAAGGAACAGATAGTACAGAGGAGAGAATAAGTAACTCTTGTGTGTGGATGCTGTGGAGGTGAGGCAAGGTTCAGACAAGTTTTTCCAGAGGGAAAACATGTTCATTCTGGGTTGTAAAGAGTGAGGTTTTCTAGGGGAGAAAATGATGGAAAGGGCAGAAAGAATTGCATAGTAAAAAGGCAGAGAAATAAAACAACCCTGGCATACAGAAGAACTGTAAATGAGTTTATCATGGCTTGTCATTGGTGTGGTGAAGTGGGGAGCAGGAGAAGCCAAGGCAGGAGAGGGAGATCCTAAAGGACTTTGTCTGTGTGGACAGAAGAGTAGGTGATGAGAGTCATTAGGGGTTTTTAAGTAACTTGTCACTATATTTCAAACATACATTTTAGAAACTACTTTGAACAATGCTGAATTTATAAAGTTTTACTTATGGTGAACTGAAATCTTTCTTACTGCATCTTCTGCCTCTTAGTCTTCATTCTCCAATGTCAGATCTTACAGAAGAAAATTAACCTCATTCTTCTTTTATACATGTGCTAAGTCACTTCAGTCATTGTCACTTCACTCTTTGTGACCCATAGACCATAGCCCACCAGGCTCCTCCATCCATGGAATTCTCCAGGGAAGAATACTGGAGTGGGTTGTCATTTCCTTCTCCAGGGTATCTTCCTAACCCAGGGATTGAACCCGCATCAGTCTCCTGCATTGGTTCTTTATCACTAGCGTCACTTGGGAAGCCCTTCTTTTATAAATGCTTCTCAAATATTTACCTACATATGTGCATGCGTGCCTACATACATGTCTTTCAAATATTTAACAATCCTTTGGTTTAAACATTTTCAGTTCTTTCAAAAAATTTATCCTCACAGAATTGTATGCCTGTGAGACAGGAGAGAAGCAGGCAGGGAACAACCATTTAAAGAATGATACAGCCACTGAGAAAAACAAGATACTACAAAAACTGGTTAGAACCGAATAGGTTCAAGATGGGCAAAAGATTCAACTTCCAGTGGACCTTGAGTCTTATTATATACTCATTGTAATACATTAGCATATGCTAAATGACATACCCACTGGCACCATGACAGTTTTCTGGCTGAACATAAAAAGGCCAAAATGTGGGCTGTGGCCCAATTCCTGGAAATCCTTGCCCTTTCTTCAAAGTAATTGGAATAAGCCTCCCACTCATTGGAATATGAAATCACCCAGCCCATAAAAACGACAACCCTGAACCTCAGGATCCCTTTCACCTGCTGAAATGAACAGCATTCTGCCTATGGAATATGTATCTCTCTAAAGAAACTTGCTTTCACTTTACTGTGGTGCTCCTGAATTCTGCCTTAAGCCAAGGACCTTCGCTTGGTGGCCTGTCTCAGGAACTCATTCGAGAACTGGGACATAACCATTCTTTGCAACACCCTTCTTTGCTGCTGCTGCTGCTGCTGCTAAGTCGCTTCAGTCGTGTCCGACTCTGTGCGACCCCATAGACGGCAGCCCACCAGGCTCCCCCGTCCCTGGGATTCTCCAGGCAAGAACACTGGAGTGGGTTGCCATTTTCTTCTCCAATGCATGAAAGTGAAAAGTGAAAGTGAAGTCGCTAAGTCACGTCCGACTCTAGCAACCCCATGGACTGCAGCCCACCAGGCCCCTCCGCCCATGGGATTTTCCAGGCAAAGTACTGGAGTGGGGTGCCATTGCCTTCTCCGACCCTTCTTTGCAACACCTAGAAAAAGAGAGTGGAGTATTTACCCACTGCTGCTTGTCTCCGATTACTTGAAGGTAGTATGTGGCCTGAGAGGGCTATTGAGGCATTGGTGAAAGCCCTGATGTGATGATTAGAAAGCTGCGCCCTATGTCTCTGAGGGGGTATGGTCAGCACGGGATGGGATGGATCTGAGCTCACATGACACTGTCCACTGCAGTTTATGTCAAAGGTGGGACAAGGGCATGTGACACGGGGCTCCTGAGTCAAATGCTCCAGTGAAGGTAAATTTAACCTGTTTCAACAAAGGACCTCTAAAACACAGCGGTCTAAATAATAAATTTAATTTCTTAAGCAAAATCTGGCTATTTCACAGTGGTGGGGTTTCCCTGCTTGACAAGGTTGTTCAGGGACAGAGGTTCCTTTCATCTTGATGCTCTGTCATCTTCTAGGTCATTTCCTAGATCACATGGTCAAAACTGAATTTCTGGTATGTCTAGTTTCCATCTCATGGAAAGGAGAGAAAAGGAATCCAGTGAAAACAATTTCCTTTTAAGCAAGCGAGGCAGAAAGTGTACACGTCCTTTATATTCCTATTTCATTGCCAATAACTTAATAATATGTCCACATTTGTCTGCTTTGAAAGCTTTGAAATGTCTCTAGTTGAGAAGCTATGTCTATAGTAAGAAGTAGGGAAAGGAATTCGGGGGGACAGTTATATATCCTCATTCGTATTGAATTTCTGCCCACTAAAACCGGTCAGTTTCATGTATTTAAAAATTCAAACTAGTCCTGAAGATGCAAAACAAAAAATAAAAAAACCCAATGGTTCAAACACAGCCAAAGCCATATGATAACCATTATTCACTGCAAACAGCTATAAGGATCTCTTGGTGGCAGTGTTTTAGTCGCTAAGTCATGTCCGACTCTTGCTACCCCATGCACTATGGAGCCTGCTAGGCTCCTCTGTTCATGGGATTCTCCAGGCAATAATACTGGAGTGGGTTGCCAGTTTCTTCTCCAGGGGATCCTTCCCAACCCAGGAATCCGAACCCAGGTCTCCTGCATTGCAGGCAGATTCTTTACTGACTGAGTTACTAATTGATCTCAATTGAGAACAGTGTAGGGTGACTCTCCTATTACTATCAGTCCTATTAAGGCCTATTGAACTATGCAAAATGGGATAGGGAGTGTGATGCTCTCCTCAGTAGAGGACCATACCATTTACCATTTGGCAGTCATTCTGCATGACTGGAGAATGTTTACATTTTATTGATGTTTACATGTTGTTGATGTTTACATTTCATTATAATTTAAAGAATAATAGGAAATTCAAAGTTTTCAAGTAGAATATTTTTTGTCACGTGTAAAATTTGAGAAATGCTACTTTCTGACAGGCCAAGTTGCAAAGGGAAAAAAAATAATGTGCCACTACTGTCCTTGTACATCATTATTAATGAGGGCAGTTTCTGCCATGCCAGTGGTATGTGTGCTCTACTTGGGTAGAATCTGTGTCCCAGCCATATCGCATTCCACAGTTATTTGTCTCTATAATATGATTTTGTACACTGCATACATTGAGTTACGTAAAAGAGACAGACCTTTTGTTCCTCTGTAAGAAGAAGTATGTCTCTAAAGCCATTAATTGGGTAGTATGAGATGTTGACATTTTACTGCAACTTGACAGACAAATCAGTGTTATTGAAGGCAGCCTGTAGACATTCGTGACAGCCTAAGAATTAATACTTTTAGCCAATTTCAAAATGTCTGCCTCATATTGGCAGGCAAGGTGTGCTGGTTTCCTGGATTGAAATCAAAGCATTTTTGAGGCATGTCCTAAGCTATTCAAATACTGTATATCATAGAATTAAACTGGATCTAATATCTTGTCTAGCTACAATTGGTTCACTTCAAAATAAACTTCACTTATCACTTCCTGGCTTTTTATTTTGATGAATGAGGTCACAGATGTTTTTCTCATGCCTGTTGTTGTTCAGTCGCTAAGTTGTGTCCAACTCTTTGCCACCCCATGGACTGCAGCATGCCAGGCTTCCCTGTTCATGCCTGTTAACTCAAAACGGAGTTAAATTTCAATGGCAGAGGTTTGCAGCCCAGATATAAGAGTAGAATGACAAAATGACTACAAATAGAATATATGCGAAAATGACTGGCAGAAAGAATTCTTGACAAACATCCATGAGTTTCCTAAAATTTCCACTTTGCTTTACATTTAGGTAGGACCTATGTGCCTATTTTTGGCAAATGCACAGGGAGCATGAGTTTTCTGGACTGTCAGTCAGGACTTTGTATGCTTTCTCTATTCCTCTTTACTATCATTGCAAAGAATTTGGAGGTTATGTGTTTTGTATGGCCTAGCTACAGGATGGTGTAAAGTTTCCAGAACGATTTTATGCTTTATACAAATGGCAAATAAACCGGTGATGTAACCAAAGCAAAATGGTTTAAAATTATCCAGAGACCAAGCCAATTCTCTATCTTAACACTCTCAGTGATTGAAAAGGGAACTAAAAATATCTACTCTTGCAAATGCTGGGTGAAGCTATCAAAAGGAAAGGTTTACTTCTTAAAGGATGCCAAGAAACTATAAAGGCCAAGATGTCAACTTTGAGGGAAGATCATAGTATGGAGAAAAACATGAAATCTGATCTGTAGTTTTCTATTTTTGTTCTCACTATATTTCTTGTCAGTGTCACATGTTTCTAACCAGTTCTGAAATTGGAAGTCAAGCTCATCCAGTAGTTAATGATAGCATCTTCAATTTTTTATAAATGTAGACACCTGCTATCAATAGTAAGTGAGTCTGAAGGACAAATACAAACTGTACTCCTTTTTATGTAGAATTAGTGGTGTATATTGGGCACCCAAAATGATGTAGGAGGAAGGGATTGCACCTAGCTAGAACTTGTACTTAAATTTCATTTTTTTCCCTAGAGGTGAGCTGGAGGGAAGTCACATTTTAGCAGAGGCAATGTTCATTATATTTTAGCCATTTGTTTTTGCTCTTCTTGCTGTAAAAACATCCTAAACACAGAAAATGGTTAATCAAATTTGTAGCAACGACTTCTTTGAGGTTGATTTACTTTAAATTAGAAACTTGTAGTAAAAAGTTCAACTGTAGCATATTAAAGAAAGTCATTATAGTAAACATAACCTTGCCTCCTAAGAAGTAATAAAATACTTGGCTGTCCTAAGTTTAGTTTATTCATGTATCCAAGTCTTTTCAAATTCTCATGTGTTTTTGGTAACTCTATGATATGTCTTTATATTCAATAACTAACTTATTCCAGACAGTCTTTTGTCAGAAAATCCCATATAAGATCAAAAATCTGAGCTCATGACAATAATATGGTTACAAGATGAAAATACTACTTTATGCTCACCATCTCCGCTGACTTTTTTTTTTTTTTTTGCCTTACCTCACTGCTTGCTGGAACCTAGTTCCCTGACCAGGAATGGAACCCAAGCCCTCACCAGTGAAAATGAGGAGATCCAACCACTGGATGGCCAGGGAATTCCCCTACTTCCACCAACCTTTATCTACACAAAAGTGGGAAGCAATATAATATCCACGACAGGAAAAATGATGTCATTTTATCTTCTGAAGACACACAACCTGACTGACTGAATAGCCTGCACTGCTGACATGCTGATAAAGTAGAGTTGGACGGTGTAAATTCTAATTGGTTATAAACTGGCCCCTGACAGAAAGACAACTACTAGTATGTAAGACTGATATCTATTGGAGACTTTCTCATTTAATAAGTAATTCATTGTAATTTTAGGGGAAATTAACTTTCACTATTGGTCCCTAAGAGTTTATCCAGGCAACAGGGTACCTAGCTCTAGATCAAGGAAATTTTATATCTAGGTAGTGCCTATTCAAATATAGCATCTTCTGTTTCCAAGGAGAAGATATAACTTTTATTTCTTGCCTTTATCTTCTTTTTCTTTTATTTATATTTAAGTCTTTTTTTTTTTTTTAAAGCAGATGGAGACTGTTTGGGTTACAGATGTCACTGAATTATCTATGGGCTCAATGAGGAGATAATAAAATTTTATTTTTCATCTGCGTAGAAGACTGAAGGATTATAAAAATTATGTAATAGGGGCATTTTTGCAATCCTAATTACAATTTTTAGTTTGGGTTGTTAAAACTTCCCAGTTTTGCTTACTCTAGATTCAGACTGTCACAGAAATGCATGTGGTTTTACGTGTTCTATGCAAATACTGGCAAGATCCTTAGAATGTCCATCATGTTTCCAAATTTAACTCTTTACCTGTTATGCTTACAGAAGGTTTGGGAAATGATGATAATAAAATGTTCTTCCTTTCTCAACCTGCCTGAAAACAAGCTCTTCATTGGGGTGAAATGCAAGATCAGTTAGGCAATGATACAAAACTAATACAAAACTAGAAAAGTGAGTAGAAATTCACAAGGAGAAGTGTTTTGTTAAATAAAAGTTAGCATTTAATTTAGCTGGGCTGTACATTCTTAATATTTGCTGGATTTTGAATGATTATGTAATTCATTGCTTTTGCCAGGGATTCTCAATTTCAGTACTATTGAGATTTGGGCAGGATAGTCCTTTGTTGTATGAGGATGTCCTGTGGATTGTAGGATGTTGTGTAACATCTCTGTCCTCTACTTACTAGATGCCTATAGCACCTTCCTCCCTGGTGAGTCAGCCAAAAATATCTCTAGACATTGAAACATGTCCCCTAGGGGCAAAAACAAAATTGCCCCTGGTTGAGAAAATTGCCCCTGCTTCAGTGCAAAAGACTTTACAGTAGAAAATTTTGTTTTCTGCCAAAAAGAGGCAAACTTTGTATATTTGATATCTGGAAAAGAGAATTTTTAACATCCCCTTCCTCTATTAGGACAAAGTCATGTTTAGTAATGATAATGGAGTGAAATTAATGGCCAAGAGAGTAAGGACTTTCTTTTATTGATTATTATTATTGTTATTTAGATATGTTTTATGTGTAATCATGCTAGTAAAATATTTTACAATGAAATAAATAGTATGGAAAAGAAAAAAGTAATATATTAACACCTTTCCTTCAGTTTTATTGAAATGTAGTTGATATACAACACTGTATAAGCTTAAAGTGTATAGCATAATGATTTGACTTACATGTATGGTGAAATGATTACCACAATAAATTTAGTTAACATCCATCATCTAATTTAGATAAGTAAAAAGGCAAAAAAACAATGTCTTTTTCCTTGTGATGAGAACTCTTAGGATCTAATTGCTTAATAAATTTCAAATATACCACACAGCAGTGTTAATTATAGTCATCATCATGTTCTTCATTACATCCCTAGTGCTTATTTATTAGTGGAAGTTTATGAGATATAAGTTTATAAAGAAAAAATAATAGAGTAATATTTTTACTTATACTAATGTATTTTTAAGGGAAAAACTTACACCTACATATTGGTGTGTTGTAATAATAAACAATAAAATAACAATGTTGTAGATTAATGACAGTTAAAAGTTCAATAAGAAGTTAAAAAAGGATACATTTTAATGTTAAATTTATGTTCAAATTCAGCAAACTAAAATATCCTCTTACCACACCAGAATACCAAATCCAGATACAAAATTCGAGTAGTCACATAGAATGACAATATTGAAGCAGCTCAGGTCCAGTTTATCGGCTGTTAAAATTATTGCCCTGCCATTGTTTATTTTGAAGCTACTATTTAAATGCAGGAATATTCAAAAGCACAAAGGTTGGCAATGTGAACTCTACCAACAGCAAGCTTATATGATTCTAAGCTGTTCTGAACTTTCTCTGGAAATGAATGCACATAGAGGGATTGATTATATTCTTTGCAGCCAAATATGGAGAAGCTCTATACAGTCAGCAAAAACAAGACCAGGAGCTGACTGTGGCTCAGACCATGAACTCCTTATTGCCAAATTCAGACTTAAATTGAACAAAGTAGGGAAAACCACTAGACCATTCAGGTATGACCTAAATCAAATCCCTTATGATTATACAGTGGGAGTGAGTAGATTTAAGGGCCTAGATCTGATAGATAGAGTGCCTGATGAACTATGAAATGAGGTTCATGACATTGTACAGGAGACAGGGATCAAGACCATCCCCATGGAAAAGAAATGGAAAAAAGCCAAATGGCTGTCTGGGGAGGCCTTACAAATAGCTGTGAAAAGAAGAGAAGTGAAAAGCAAAGGAGAAAAGGAAAGATATAAACATCTGAATGCAGAGTTCCAAAGAATAGCAAGAAGAGAGAAGAAAGCCTTCTTCAGCTATCAATGCAAAGAAATAGAGGAAAACAACAGAATGGGAAAGACTAGGGATCTCTTCAAGAAAATCAGAGATACCAAAGGAACATTTCATGCAAAGATGGGCTCGATAAAGGACAGAAATGGTATGGACCTAACAGAAGCAGAAAATGTTAAGAAGAGATGGCAAGAATACACAGAAGAACTGTACAAAAAAGATCTTCATGACCCAGATAATCACGATGGTGTGATCACTGACCTAGAGCCAGACATCCTGGAATGTGAAGTCAAGTGGGCCTTAGGAAGCATCACTACGAACAAAGCTAGTGGAGGAAATGGAATTCCAGTTGAGCTATTCCAAATCCTGAAAGATGATGCTGTGAAAGTGCTGCACTCAATATGCCAGCAAATTTGGAAGACTCAGCAGTGGCCACAGGACTGGAAAAGGTCAGTTTTCATTCCAGTCCCAAAGAAAGGCAATGCCAAAGAATGCTCAAACTACCACACAATTGCACTCATCTCACACGCTGGTAAAGTAATGCTCAAAATTCTTCAAGCCAGGCTTCAGCAATATGTGAACCGTGAACTTCCTGATGTTCAAGCTGGTTTTAGAAAAGGCAGAGGAACCGGAGATCAAATTGCCAACATCCGCTGGATCATGGAAAAAGCAAGAGAGTTCCAGAAAAGCATCTATTTCTTCTTTATTGACTATGCCAAAGCCTTTGACTGTGTGGATCACAGTAAACTGTTGGAAATTCTGAAAGAGATGGGAATACTAGACCACCTGATCTGCCTCTTGAGAAATCTGTATGCAGGTCAGGAAGCAACAGTTAGAACTGGACATAGAACAACAGACTGGTTCCAAATAGGAAAAGGAGTACGTCAAGGCTGTATATTGTCACCCTGCTTATTTAACTTATATGCAGAGTACATCATGAGAAATGCTGGACTGGAAGAAGCACAAGCTGGAATCAAGATTGCCGGGAGAAATATCAGTAACCTCAGATATGCAGATGACACCACCCTTATGGCAGAAAGTGAAGAGGAACTAAAAAGCCTCTTGATGAAAGTGAAAGAGGAGAGTGAAAAAGTTGGCTTAAAGCTCAACATTCAGAAAACGAAGATCATGGCATCCGGTCCCATCACTTCATGGGAAATAGATGGGGAAACAGTGTCAGACTTTATTTTTCTGGGCTCCAAAATCACTGCAGATGGTGACTGCAGCCATGAAATTAAAAGATGCTTACTCCTTGGAAGGAAAGTTATGACCAACCTAGATAGCATATTCAAAAGCAGAGACATTACTTTGCCAACAAAGGTTCGTCTAGTCAAGGCTATGGTTTTTCCTGTGGTCATGTATGGATGTGAGAGTTGGACTGTGAAGAAGGCTGAGCACCGAAGAATTGATGCTTTTGAACTGTGGTTTTGGAGAAGACTCTTGAGAGTCCCTTGGACTGCAAGGAGATCCAACCAGTCCATTCTGAAGGAGATCAGCCCTGGGATTTCTTTGGAAGGAATGATACTAAAGCTGAAACTCCAGTACTTTGGCCACCTCATGCGAAGATTTGACTCATTGGAAAAGAGTCTGATGCTGGGAGAGATTGGGGGCAGGAGGAGAAGGGGATGACAGAGGATGAGATGGCTGGATGGCATCACTGACTCGATGGACGTGAGTCTGAGTGAACTCTGGGAGTTGGTGATGGACAGCGAGGCCTGGTGTGCTGCGATTCATGGGGTTGCAAAGAGTCGGACATGACTTAGCGACTGATCTGATCTGAGAGGGATCTGTGGGCTTCCCTAGTGGCTCAGACAGTAAAGCATCTGCCTGCAAGGCAGGAGACCTGGGTTCGATCTTTGTGTCAGGAAGATCCCCTGGAGAAGAAAATGGCAACCCCTTCCAGTATTCTTGCCTGGAAAATCCCATGGACAGAGGAGCCTGGTGGGCTAGAGTCCATTGGGTTGCAGAGTCAGACACGACTGAGTGACAACACAACAACAACAACAACAGAGGGATCTATGTGTGTCAGAAGCTATATGGATAACTGGAAGTCCTTTGAGTTCACTCCATGTCAGATATGTTTATCATGACAAGTGATAGAAAAAAGTATTATTATTGAATGTAACAAAATATAAATGATTAAATCTCAATAGTAATCACTGTAATTGATTTGAACTTAGACAAGTGGTTCCCAACCAGGAGTGATTTCTGCCTCCCAGGGGATATTTGTCAATATCAAAAGACATTTTCTTATGTCATCCCTGAGGAAGAGCTACTGGCATCTAGTGTGTAGTGGCTGCATCCTCCAATGCATAGGGGAGCCCCCACCACCCAGCAAGAATTATCCAACTCAAAATGTCAATAATGCTCAGGTTGGGAAATCCTGACTCAGACTGATCAAAGATTCCCGCCCCTCCCCGGCCCCAACAGAGGAGTATTTTGTCCCTGACATTGTTTAATATCCAGGTGCATGGTGACAATAAAAAAGCAGAGTGACTTTTAGTTTGTTTTATTATTGTCTGTAAATTTTCTACAGACAATGCACCTCCCTTATTTTCTGTGTCTGGAGCAGACTTCTCTCACCACTCCGGCATGGGTAAGATGTCTGACAGCAAAAATCTAGACGTAGAGATAATTATGTGGTTTTCATAGGCCTCACTAAAATATTCAATGCCATTAACTGAACTGGACTAATGAAGCTTGTAAGAAAAATTAGCAATTCTGAAAGATTTCCCAATATGCCAAGGTTTTTCTGTGGTGATGTGCTTCATGGTTTAGTGCTATGGAGTTTGGCTGGCCCCAAGTATTAAGAAAGGGCTTCCCTTGTGGCTGAGCTGGTAAAGAATCTGCCTGCATTGTGGGAGACCTGGGTTTGATCCCTGGGTTGGGGAGATCCCCTGGAGAAGGGAAAGGTTGCCCACTCCAGTATTCTGGCCTGGAGAATTCCATGGACTGTATAGTCCATGGGGTTGCAGAGTCAAACATGACTGGGTGACTTTCACACACAACAGGTATTAGGAAAGGGCTTCCCAGGTGACGCTAGTGGTAAATAACCTGTCTGCCAATGCAGGAGATGCAGGAGATGTGGGTTCAATCCGTGGGTTGGTAGATCTCCTGGAGAAGGGCATGGCAACCTACTCCGGTATTCTTGCCTGGAGAATCCCAATGGACAGAAGAGCCTAGTGGCCTGCAGTCCATGGGGTCACAAAGAGTCGAACATGACTGAAGTGACTTAGCACATAAATGTTAAGAAAAACTTACATTTTAAACTAAAACTTTTTTGAGACCTAGGAAGGCAGGAGGTGCAGGGCAGTATTGGTAAGCAACATTCACACTAATTGGAATTTCAGGGAACACATATAAATCAAGAAATAGAAACAAAAAATCAAAGATAAAAGCAGACAGACAGGTGGGACAGATCAGATATGAATTTCACCAATGTTTTCTTGTTTGCTTATTGTTCTTTTTCTTTTCTTTTCTTTTTTGGTGTGTGTGTGTGTGTTAACTGGATCAGCCAAGACTGCAAAAGGTTTTGTCCTGGGTATGTTAATGATGGTAAATCAAAGCCAAATGGATAATTTCTTGTCTGATAAATTCCCCTGTAATGGAAGTGAATCCATTCTGCGGAGGTGACACACTCATTCTTGTCTCTGTGTCTTGTTTCTCTTTCTTTAGATAGCCCGTTCACCTTTCAACCAGAAAAATAGACAAATTTAGCATTTTCCTCGTGACCTGATTTGAATTAAACTTTAGTTGTTTATGTAGCTTCCATCCCCTTGTTTTTGTTTGTTTTTACTTTTATACATTTTCATGATTTTCTTTGTGGGATTACAAAGACCCAACTCTCTCTCCTCCTTTCCTGCAATGAGGTTGTAACTCAGGGTTGATGAGTCAGAGCATTTGCCTTCTCTTAGCTACAGTGATTGGTTCACAGACAATAACATGACAAAAACAGAATGACTCAAACTCACTGGAGTTTCTGAAATAGTGGGATGTTAGCATAGTGTTCGGAGAAGGCAATGGCACCTCAGTCCAGTACTCTTGCCTGGAAAATCCCATGGATGGAGGAGCCTGGAAGGCCCCAGTCCATGGGGTCGCTGAGGATAGGACATGACTGAGCGACTTCACTTTCACTTTTCACTTTCATGCATTGGAGAAGGAAATGGCAACCCACTCCAGTGTTCTTGCCTGGAGAATCCCAGGGACGGCGGAGCCTGGTGGGCTGCTGTCTATGGAATCACACAGAGTCGGACACGACTGAAGTGACTTAGCAGCAGCAGCAACAGCATAGAATTGATGGCAGCCATCTTGCTACCACAGAGGGATAGCCTTCCTGAGAACAGAGCCAATATGAAGGAAAGCAGAGCTGACAGATGGAGAGGAAGAGAGGAGAGAGATAGTTGATTACTTTATTTGATTCTTTAGATGAATTTGTATTTAATGTATACACCTAAACTTCCAATCTACATAAATCAATAAAACTCCTTTTTTGTGGAAGCCAGTTTATGTTGGTTTTCCATGACATTCTGTTGTATGGGTGTGTGACTTGATGTTTGTACTGTGATTTTGGTAATACCAAGCTTAATTAAACATATCGAGTTCATTCTTAACTAAAAAACCCCAAAAAACAAAAAAAACTGACACTTATCATACAGTCATTCATGACTACTTTCAGCACTTCCTTCCCAAAGTCTTCATTGACCATTTTGCTTCATGTAATTCTTTCCAGTTGTGAATTTGCATAGGATTTATAAGTTTATATTATATACTCTGGCACTTGATTTTATACTCTTGTATATGCTCATTAAATTTATGTGTATCCAGTCTTCATTTAAGTAATAGAAATATATTCATGGTTTATAAATTATTTTTTATATTTCCTATTTAGTGTATAAACTTATAGAGGAAAGATACTTTGTCTCATATTCCTTTTGTATGTTCCATAGTACTCAGCATAAGGTGGTCCCATACTGGGTATTTAATATGAAGCAGATTTATTCAAAGTTCCATTCATAGCTATCCTAGTTTGTGAACATCTGAGGCACTTTCAATTCAACAAACTGCTGCCAGCACATACATTCCTAGAGATAGTAATCTTGAGGTTAACAAAAATAAATAAGTGCAATTCATCAAGAACCAATTTGCAGAAATAGAGGAGGGTCTATTCACTAGAGTGAGAGTTGGGAAGTCAGGAACCTTGTGATATTTTGTTTTTGTCCACACCATCATCCAGCACAGTACCAGGCAAATAGTAGATGCTTGATAGAGATTTATTAACTAAATGAAAATTGCTTTATAGCATGCTTTCTGAAAGGATTGCTGTGTTCTGTAATTTGCACTGTCCTATATGATAACCACATGTGGCTACTGAACACTTAAATTGTTGCTAGAATGACTGAATGTGTACTTGTATTTGATTTTAATTAATGTAAATTAAAATAGCTACATGTGGCTAGTGGCTACTGTGCTCTACCTTGTGGATTTATAAGGTCAAGGAAGCAACGTATGTAACACAACACAAGGATGTTGATAGAAAAACACATTTAAGAGCTACTACAGGTTTTTTTTTTTTTTTTTTAAGCAAACCTAAATTATAGTGATAGTCAAAGAAGTAAGCCATTTCTCTTATAAAGCCCAGCTCAAATATCACCTCCTTTGTGAAATGTACCTTGACTCTAACTCCCGCCCCATATTCACCCTCATCCATGTCAGAATTAATATATTAATAATTCTTTCCAATTGTACTTTGTTCAGACAATTATAAACAAGTTTGCTATGCTATGTTATGGGCTTCCCTTGTGGCTCAGCTGGTAAAGAATTTGCCTACAATGTGGGAGACCTGGGTTCAATCCCTGGGTTGGGAAGATGCCCTGGAGAAGGGAATGACTACCCACTCCATTATTGTGGCCTAGAGAATTCCATGGATTGTATATTCCATGGGGTCACAAAGAGTCGGACACAACTGAGTGACTTTCACTCACATGCTATATTATAACTTGTTTTACTTTTGCCTAATTAATGAGATAGATTTATTGCTTTTTGAGGGCAGAGATCATATTTTATTCTATTTACTCATTTAAAATCTATTAATAAGTTCTTAATGTCAGAGCTTACAGTCCAGGAGGCAAAGAATATCTTAAATATACCTTAACTGTAACAGGTAATGAATGCTACATGCAACGGACTGAATTGTGTCCTTCCAAAATTTATATGTTGAAGTCTTAACCTCTAACATGACATTATTTGGAGGTAAGATCTATTATGAGGTAATAAGGGTTAAATGAGGTCACAGTGCACGTGTATGTGCTAAGTCACTTTAGTTGTGTCTGACTCTGTGACTCTATGGACTGTAGCCTGCCAGGCTCCTCTGTCCATGGGATTCTCTAGGTAAGAATACTGGGGTGGGTTGCTGCACCTTCCTCCAGGGGATCTTCCACTGCAACAGACATAAAAGGGTTGAGTCTTAATTTGATAGAATTTGTGTTCATATGAGAAGAGGAAGAAACCCCAGGACATTCTCTCTCTGTGGGTGTGCCCATGTTACAGAAGAGGTCAAGTGAGCACCCAGTGAAGTGGTGGCCACTTACAAGGCAAGAAAAGAGGCCTCTGAATGAAACCTACTTTACTGGCACCTTGATCTTGGACTTTCAAGCCTCCAGAACTGTGAGAAAAGTTTCTGTTGTTTAAGCTACCTTCTCTGTGGTGCTTTGTTATGATAATTCAAGCAAACTAATATATTATAATTGGAATTTTCTTAGTTCATAGTATCTATTTATGGTCTATTTATGGAGGCATCAAGTAGGGGAACCTAACAGGACATTGCACAACTCATACCGTGAACCTGGAGTGATGCTTCCTTAAGATAACCTTAAGCTGAGACCCCAGGAAGATGAGGAGTTAGCCTAATGATGAAGCATTGAGCACTCAAAGGAACTAGCATATCTGAGGTGAATGGCATCATGTGGAGCTTCTAAGGAAGTCAAAGAAATTTGGTATGCCTGGAACTGCAGGGTGAAAAGGTACAGGTTGAGGATGGAGACTGTACAGGACCACAGAAGCCAAGGAAGGTATTGAGGCTTTATCTTGGAGCCTCCAAAATGAAGCCACTTGGAGAATTTTAGGTAGCAGAGAGGCACAATTAAATTTTTGTTTTGGAAAGCTCACTTTGGTTGCAGACTGGAGACAAGATTGGAAGAAAGCCATTGCGAAGACAGAGAAACCATTCAGAAAGCTGCCTCAGTTGTCCAGATGAAAGATGGTAATGACTTGGACCAGAATTCTTTCATCTCTAAGGCCTAGTATAGTACTGAGCCAATAACAGGTGCTCAATGAATATTTGAGATGAAGCAAATTGAACCAAAAAAATAAAGATTAATGCATTCTTTCTTTGGATGACAAAAATCAAATCACAGCTACTGAAAGAAACAGCATTGAAATATTTACATGAGGTCAACAGATATCAAGATCACATTTTGGTTGGGTAAAACACAGAGGATTTTAGGGCTCACACCACTAATTTTGGTGACATCTAAACCAAAAGAAAAGTACTTATACCTAATAGCATTGTCTTAGAAAACAAAGAATAAGATTAGTAGTACAGTGATGAACAAGACAGAAAGGCGACAAAGATAAAATCTGACAAAAATCTGAAAAAAACAAGACAAAAATATGACCTCTGGATTTTGTATCCAAATAAGGTTTTCACATTAATTGAAACAAAATGAAATTCTGATTTATAGTATGTATTTTAGGAGCTAGAGGTGTATTTTATTAAGACTAAGAATGCAGAGGATTATCCTATATTATTACTCCAAAGTAAGCTCAGATAATAATGGTAGAAGAATTTAGGTGGGTAAAAATCATATTACAAAGTAAAGTGAAGTCGCTCAGTCATGTCCAACTCTTTGCGACCCCATGGATGGTAGCCTACCAGGCTCCAGGTGCATGGGGTTTTCCAGGCAAGAATAGTGGAGTAGGCTGCCATTTCCTTCTCCAGGGGATCTTCCCAACTCAGGGATTGAACCAGGGTCTCCTGCGTTGCAGACAGATGCTTTACCATCTGAGCCACTAGGGAAGCCCAAAAATCATTTTAGGAAAGATTAAAACCTGGGAGACAATTGAAAATACTGGCTTAAATGAAGAAATACTAGGGTGTTTGATAATTTTTTTAATTTAAATTTATTTATTTTAATTGGAGGCTAATTACTTTACAATATTGTATTGGTTTTGCCATACATCAACATGAATCTGCCACGGGTGTACACGTGTTCCCCATCCCGAACCCCCCTCCCACCTCTCTCCCCATATCATCCCTCTGGGTCATCCCAGTGCACCAGCCCCAAGCATCCGTATCCTGCATCATACCTGGACTGGTGATTCGTTTCTTATATGATATTATACATGTTTCAATGCTATTCTCCCAAATCGTCCCACCCTCACTTTCACCACTACTATTCAACATAGTTTTGGAAGTTTTGGCCACAGGAATCAGAGCAGAAAAAGAAATAAAAGGAATCCAAATTGGAAAAGAAGAAGTAAAACTCTCACTGTTTGGTAATTTTTAAGGGATAGTTTAGGTTTCATCTTGACCAGAAGCAAAAACATTGGCCAGTTGGCTTCTTTAGATAACTTTCATATTCTTTTAATTTGTCTTCTTACCCTCTTGAGTATTCCGTACATTTCTAACTGGCCACCTTTATTAAGTGTACATTTTTGCCAGTCATTTGTCTCTAGCTTCTAAAGTCTCTATTTTAACTTTGAAGCCTTTTTCTACCAGGTGTCTGGAATAGTACTCTAACTCCAATTCAATAAGCTATTTCTCTTTGCTGTGCTTAGTCGCTCAGTCAGGTTCGACTCTGTGACCCCATGGACTGTAGTCTGCCAGGCTCCTCTGTCCATGGGGATTCTCCAGGAAAGAATAGTGAATTGGGTTGCCATGCCCTCCTCCAGGGGATCTTCCCAACCCAGGGATTTGACCCAGGTCTCCAACATTGCAGGTGGATTCTTTGCCGTCTGAGCCACCAGGGAAGCCCAGGAATACTGGAGTGGGTAGGCTATCCCTTCTCCAGGGGATCTTCCTGACCCAAGAATTGAACTGGGGTCTCCAGCATTGCAGGCAGATTCTTTACCAGCTGAGCTTCCAGGGAAGCCCAAACTGTTTCTCTACAAAACATTCTGCAAATTCCATCTCTTCCAGAATCCACCACAACTTAGTTTTCATATATTTTATTTCTGGACTTGTTTAATTCTTCTTTCAGTTTCTCTATATGTTCTTATTACCTATTTGCATCATTCTGTTTCAGATTATATATTTCCATGGGGCAAAGTTATGCAAGTTTGTTTCACCTTGGATTGAACTTGGATTGAACATCCCTATAAAGGAAACATCTGAGTGTTGTGTACAAAGTGGGTGTGTGTGTGTGTGATTCCTATAAACTTGAAAATATTTATATTTCCTTTCAAGTATGCATCCAGACTCAAACTTCTGTAGTGAGCAGATATATAACAAAGATCATTAAAACATATGTTTGATTCTAGGATGACTTCAGGGAGTATCGGGATTGGCTCAGACTATTATTTTGATCATTAACAAATAGCATGATTTAATGTAACCAACATTCTGAGACCAAAATGGAAAAAAAACCCAATGCCCTCTGCCATTACATATCTTCTTTCAGTTCAAATTAGTATACACTCCATTTTCATCATGACAGAGAGAAGTGGAAAGAATGGGTTTACTCAGCCACAAATCAATATATAAACCCTGATCAATGGATGTGAAGCTTCTCTGGATATTTGAAATATTTTTATGCATTTTGGCATACTGTATAGTAGGAAGCAATCCATTAGGTTTTAAAAAGGTGAAAGCCAATAAAGATAGGTTAGATGTCAAATTCTCATATCCCTTAGGCTTCTGGTTATGAGAACTAGCTTTTCTGTCTGCTTCTTTCAATTATCAAAATGTGGATAATCTGAAAATCATACACGCACACACATACTCCTTTTACATCTCTGCATTTTCCATAGGGGCATTAAAAGCATCTTTACCTTAGTTTTACATTTCCTGAAAAAAGAAAATACTAATATTGACTCAGGAGTGTATGATGATTAATCATTTAAAATCTGAAACTAGAAATCCTTAGACACTGTAGAGCTCTCCATGTAACCTATGTCATTTCTCGAAAAAGCAGAAGCTGGATATGCAACTAAACTTTGCTAGATGGGTAAAGCAGCTCCTTTTCATATGAGGGACTCTCGAAAATCTTGCTTTCCACATAGGAAGGCTTCACTGTGAGGCCATGATTAGTCACAGGTTGCAGCTGTCACACTTTATCATATTAGAGCTAAATGAGATATCATAGCATAACATGAATTACTGACACATTTTTTAGTCTATTCTTAACCTATGGCCAAGATTTATGGCTAGCATGACTACAAATCACAAGGTGACTTCTTCACTCAGAAACTTGTACTGAAATATTGTTAGACCATAGCTGAACTGTGAAACAAAAACCTTGCAATTACCTCCTCGCCAGGGATGAGTACCAATCTGTGCCAAGTGAGACAAACAGCAAATTCATGGGATGGTATTTGCCTTACTTGTTGAGGCTATACTGTCGTATTTAGTGTCTGAAACAAAAGATTCAGATCTTTGATTGCTAGCCAGGCTCTAGAAATACTGTGCAGAGGTATAACTTCTCTGCAGGTCATGTGGATCTCTAGGGGCTTGGAAATACTCTATTCCCTTCTGAAGATTTTCCTCTTTGAACTCATTGTGGCACTAAATTCATCTACTAAGATATCATTCCTGAAGGAATTTGAACTTGTGACTCAGGGAAGGGGAAGTTTGTAAAAAATTGTTACTTAGATTGTGAAATTATGCCTCTGGCTAAGACTGGTTCTTAAAACACTGCTGTAAAATACAGATGGAAGAATAAGACCTGGTGGGTTAAAATGTGATTGGCTACTTCAGTTGAGGGGAAACACGTGCTACCCTATATAGTCCTGCCAGGAGAATTGCTCAGAAAGTTAGGAAGTTATGAAAGATTTGTGCCTGCAGAAATTGAGTCAATTGTTCCACTGGGAATGCGGAGGGAAGGAACAGATAATATTAAACCTCAACATTCAGAAAAATTATTTTAGTTCTATATTATCCTGTAATTATTACAGCTCTGCAGGTCTCTACTTGTTCTGCAGTATCCTACATTTTTGCTGAATGGTTTAATACATCTGCAGTAAGAAAATGTGTAAAAAGGAAAAACTCAATGAATTTAGTAATGTGTGGTTGGTTTGATTGCCTTAGGAGAGGATTCTAAAAATATATAAATTATTTCAGGGTCACTTAAACTGCTAGCAAAGTCTCTAGCTATTGGTTAAAGTAATGAAGATTGAAGTCAGTCCCAAAATGACACCCCACTCCCCACCTAGAAAAAAATGAAAATGAAAGTTTGCAGCTCTGGCAACATACATTTATTTATAAAAAGCTTAGAGAGCAGAATATCCAGAAACTGCGGGCATTTACACTCTGGAGATTGAAACTCAGGAAAAAATTATTTTCTTGGGCCATAAGATATCCCATTTGTGCAATTTTAATCTGAATGTGGATACGTGTATCCCAAACTTCCCATATCTGTTTGAACAGGTGTTGAGCCACACAGCTTCTCAAAACCAGAATCCATTGTGTTAGAGAGTGGGTAGGATATTCCAAATAGCGATGGGAAATTCAGCCTTGAAGGTTCATATGGAAGGACCCTAGGCATTGTTCAGAATGACAGCAGGAAAAAAAGGTTCATAGAATTCCTAAGTAGTAGCTCTGTGGGTTGGGTTTTTTGACTCCAAATCTCAGTGTAGTGTGAAAATTACCATGGGTACAAACCCTTCAAGTCCTTCCTGTTTGAAATCCAGAATCATCAGTTCAAAATGAAGATTAAAATTTAATCTATTTATGCATGTCAGCTTATATGGGAATGAAAGGTCTGCTCAATTTGTCCTGCTCAGGTTGGTATGGCAGGGAGTCAAGTGATCCGTGACTCACCCTTCCCAGGACTGCCTGTGTGTATATATATATATATATATATATATATACTTGGACAAAGAGTGAATAAGTATCCTTAATGCTTTAGATGTTTCTTAGAAACATGACTGAGTGTTCATTCTATAAGGTTGAGGTAAGGATAAGGCTTCTTTCTGCTGCCATCCTAAAAAAAACAAAACACTCTTTGGCTTCCCTGGAAATCAATTTTATTTGAATCTGAGGCCATTTTGAAGTGACTATTATGAAGGTACTAAGCTTACTATATTTGAATAACTGCTCTACACTTCCTCTTCAAGAAAAAAAAAATTCAGATTAACTGCAATGTAGCCTGCAGACAGCTCTACTGCCACAGACAGAGGGAACAAAGAGCTCCCATTGCCTGACCAGCTTTCTGCTGTAGAGGTTCAACTTGTATTGAATTGAGATCATTTTAAATTAACAGAGATTTGACATAACCAAGATTTGACTAGTTTTTCATCTTCTCACAAACCCTGTGGAAGTATTTTTTTGTAAGAGAGGGTGACACTAGGTTTAACTTGAAAAAGTTTTTAAATATTTCTATTATATACATTGTTTCAGCAGTTTAAATTCAAGAGCAAAATTTCAGTGCTCTCCATTCCTTTTTCCTTACCTGGTAGACATCTTTAATTTCTCTAACTATGGTCCCATTTTTCATTTGGGTTTCCCAGCTTTTTAATGTAATGGTCATCTTCATATCTTAATAAAACAAAACTTGAATTATATGCACTACTGGGCAAGCATGACATGACTTTTGCTAGCATATGTAAGGCGTGAAAACCTGGGGGAAAGTACTATTCAATTTAAGTTCCACTTGAGCACGCTGCAGTGCACTGGAAATGAGTTCAGTCTTAATGGCACTGAAAAAGGTAGAAGCAGGGAAAGGTGGAGATCACCGATTTGAACCTAATTAAAAAGACCTGATAAAAATGTTAGAAAGCCAGACGGTAAAGTCAATTTCTTAGTCCTGCGCCAGTCCAGGGATGGAATATGTTTAGCAGGTGACATTCTGCAAGGGTAGACTGGTAATATCAGCAGTGAGACCAAAAGGATTTGTTCACATGGTTAGACTTGGAAAATGTTTTCACGCTTCTTTGTCTAAGTGGAAACAGCCAAAAGAAGAAAATGTGAAATCTGTATTTTAATCAAATCCCCAAACTCTACAAGAGCTTCAAGTACTTGATTACTACTGAATATTTGCTACACTAATTTGAAAACTAAATACTAACATCGTTATAATGGCAAATAGTGGAGTGGAAATTCAGCACACTAGGATAGTTACCATACAATTTTATGAGAAAATAGTTCTTTAATTTTAAGAGTTAAACAATTGATGATTTGAAAACAGCACTTGAATTAAAAGCACTTAAAAATGATATCCAAATTTAGGAAACTTCTGATTACCCCAAATCCATCCATTTAGAAATTAAAAATTTCATCTGAACATACAATATTAGATGGGTCTTTCTTGGATATTTTTATTGCCATGGCTTTAGACAATATCTCTATGTAAAATGACTCAAAATAATTAAGTCAGAAATTTCCTTTGCTTCCTACAGATCACTTTCTGTCATCAATGTAGTGTTGCAAAAAAAAAAAATGGGCAGAAACTTTCAGCTGACGAGTATTTATGTATTGAGTGCTATTAAAAATTAAATATAATTAGGAACCAAGTGAGCCATATTTTGAAATGTTTTATTTGGAAAAAAGGAGGAATGTTTAAAAGGTGTTAGGTACCTAACTAGGGACAAAGAGAAGAAGAATGGGGGGAAAAGAGTGAAGAAAATGCAAGACTGTCTTGGGTGTCTAATTTTGCCACCAGAAATGAACATTTGGAGCATTGATTCACAGCTTTGATCTTCTTCAATCTCTTTGTTCCTCTGTGATGTAACCGAATAATTTATAGGTAACTAAGGCTTCCAAAAGTGCCAGAAAATAGTAAATAGATCTGTCTTTTTCTGGTGAATAGCAAACTACTAGTAATGCCTTGGATTTACAGTCTCCCTTTTACAAAGAGCTCAGGGGGAAGACATTGTGTCACCCAATTCATTTGAAATAGTGAAGAGCCTTTAACAGAAAGTTTAGGTGGTGTCAGAGACATGGCTAATGAGCTTTGTTGAATTCCAGGTTTCATAAGGTAAGATGTTAGTGCTCACCTTCCAAACAGAACTCATTTGGTACCGCATTCTCTGAAATCTTTCACAAATTCTCCCAGGGCAATTTGTTTCAACTATTGACAGGCACATTATTTGCTACCTTAGCAGTCCCACGACTATATGAACCACCAACAAATAACCTATCTAAGCTCTTCTACACCTGAGGCATACTAATTGCTAAGGAAAATCCTTGTCAGAATGCTCTTCATTGCTGCTGGACAAATAGGGGCTTGGCCAAAACTTTGTTTTCTCACCCAGTTTGGTTCTCTAGTAGTAGATCTCTGTCTTCCAATTCTTTCTGTTGCATCTTTGAATTGCATTCATAGAATGTTTAGACTTTTAAGTTGAATTTGCATATTTGGTATTATTTATTTTCACTAAAAGTATTCCCACAAATATCCAATTATAGAATTTTGACTGAACAGATTGTTATACATACAAATGCTAAAATATGAACATTATTCTGTTTTTTAAAAAAATCCACTATATTGAGACATCACTCACACACAGTTAACTGCATAATAAAACTGTACAGTTTATTGCATTTTGACAGTTATGTCCATCGTCAAAGTATTAGCACAATCAAGATACATACAATTTCCATCACCAACAAAAGATTCCTCAGGCCACTTTGCAATTCATCCTTTATTTGCTATCACCCAGGCAACTGATGATCTGCTTTCTGTTCCTCTAATTTAGTTTTTATTTTCTAGAGTTTCATATAAATAGAATAATACAGTATGTACTCTTTTTGTCTTAACTCCTTTCATTTAGTGTTATCATTTTCCAATTCGTTTATTTTGTTGGGCATATTAATAGTTCATTTCTTTTTCTTCCCTATATGAATACTGCACAATTTATCTTTTAACTTCTTGAAGGGCATTTGGGTTGTTTCAAGTTTTGGGCTATTACAAATAAAGCATCTATTAACGTTTATATACAGGTTTTTGTATATATGTACTTTCATTTCACTTGGGTAAATACTTAGGAATGAAGTGGTTGAGTTTTATAATAGATATATTTTACATATATTTAAGAAACTACCACATTGTCTAGCAAAATATTCTATTTTTCATCCCCACCAGCAAGATATTAAATTATCAGTTGCTCCATATTTTCACAAAAACTTGGAGTTTTTTCCTTCAAGTTTTAGTCATTTTAATGTGTTAATTTGCATTTCCCCTGATGATTGATATATTGGGAGTCTCTTCACATGCTTATTGGCCATCTGTGTATATTCTTTTGTGAAGTATCTGTTAAAATATTTTATCCATTTTTAACTTTTTATGAGGGTTATTTTTATTATCAAGTTGTAAGAGCTCTTTATATAAGCTGGATACAAGTTCTTTGTCAGGCTCTTTTGATAATCAAGGATTTTAAGCTTGATAAAGTTTAATTTACTAATTTTTCTTTTATGGTTGTTGATTTCTGTGACCTGTTGGAAAAAAAAAAATTGCCTATCCCAAAGTTACAAAGATTTTTTCTGTTTACTTCCAACATTTTATATTCTAGTTTTTTGTATTAAAATCTAGAATTTATTTTGAGTGAATTTTTGAACATGAGTTAAGGTTCAGCATTTTTTTCCCATATAGATATGCAGTTACAGCACTATTTGTTTTAAAGACTCTTTTGCTGTATTTAATTCCCTTGATACTTTAGTTTTTTTTTTTTTCTTTTTAAAAATTTTATTTTATTTGCTATTTTAGGATTTTTATTTTGTATTTAAATTAATTTTTACTAAAATATAGTTGATTTACAATTCTGTGTTAGTTTGTGCTGTATAGCAAAGTGAATTAGCTATACACATACATATAACCACTCTTTTTTATTTTCCCATATAAGTCATTACAGAGTATTGAGTAGAGTTCCCTGTGTTATAAAATAGGTTCTTATTAGTTACCTATTTTATATATAGTAGTGTGTATATCTGGAGAAGGCAATGGCAACCCAGTCCAGTACTCTTGCCTGGAAAGTCCCATGAATGGAGGAGCGTGGTAGGCTGCAGTCCATGGGGTTGCTAGGAGTCGGAGGCCACTGAGCGACTTCACTTTCACTTTTCACTTTCATCCATGGAGAAGGAAATGGCAACCCACTCCAGTGTTCTTGCCTGGAGAATCCCAGGGATGGGGAAGCCTGGTGGGCTGCCGTCTATGGGGTCTCACAGAGTCAAACATGACTGAAGCGACTTAGCAGCAGCAGCAGTGTGTATATGTCAATCCCAATCTCCCAATTTATCCCTCCTCTCTTCTTTCCCCCTTGGTAACCATAAGTTTGGTTTTTACATCTGTGATTCTATTTCTGTTTTCTAAATAGGTTCATTTGTACCTTTTTTTTAAGATTCCACATGTAAGTGATATTCTATGATATTTGTCTTTCCCTGTCTGACTTTACTCAGTGTGATTATCTCTAGGTCAATCTGTCAGTGCAAATGGCATTATTTTGTACTTTTTTACGGTTGAGTAATATTTCATTGTATATATGTACAACATCTTCTTTATCCATTCCTCCATTGGTAGACATCTAGGTTGCTTCCTTGTGCTTTGCTACTTTTGCTGAAAAATATTTTAACCATATATATGGGGCTATTTATGGACTACTTTTTGCCCTTTGATCAGATTATTTATCTTTTCTTTTGCATCACACTCAATTACTATTGCTTTATAGTAAAGCTTGAAATCAGGTAGCATAAGTTCTCTAATTTTGTTTACCCCTTTAAAAATTGGTTTGACAATTCTAGGTCACGTGCATTTTCATATACACTTAGAATCAACTAGCAATTTCTACAAAAAATTCCCTACTGGAATTTGAATTTAGATTGTGCCAAATCTACAGTTTAATTTGGGAAAAATTTATATCTTAACAACATTACATTTTCCAGTCCATGTCAGTGGTTCTCCCCATTTAATTTCTCTCAGTAGTTTTCAGTGAGGAGATGTCTCATCTGCTTTGTTAGATTTATTCCCCAGTTTTGTATGTATGGGAAGAGGGGCTACTGTCAAATGATTTTTCAAAATTTTATTTTCCTCTCATTTTCTAGTATACAAAAATAGAATTAATTTCTGGATATTTTCTTTGTATCCTGTGATCTTGCTAGATTCATTTGTGAGTTCTATTAGTTGTTTCGTATATTCTGTAGGGTTTTCTGTATAAACAATTGTGTCATCTTGTAACAGAGACAGTTTTACTTCTTTAATTCCAATGTTTATGTCTTCTATTTCTTTTCTTTGTCTTATTTCAATAGCTGAGGCTATCAGTATAACACTTAGGGGAAAGTGATGGCATCACCTACGCTATGGACATGAGTTTGAGTAGGCTCCAGGAGTTGGTGATGGACAGGGAAGCCTGGTGTGCTGCAGTCCATGGGGTCGCAATGAGTCAGACACAACTGAGTAACTGAACTGAACTAAACTGATAAAATATGTTGTTTAGTTTTAGTTTTTTTATAATGGATGAAATTAATTTAATTGACAAATTAAAGAGTTTTTTTCCCTATTCCTAGTTTCCTGTGAGTTTGTTTCTGTTTTTAATCATGAATTGTTATAAGTTCAGTTCAGTTCAGTTGCTCAGATGTGTCCGACTCTTTGCGACCCCATGGACTGCAGCACGCCAGGCCTCCCTGTCCATCACCACCTCCTGGAGTTTACTCAAACTCATGTCCATTGAGTCAGTGATGCCTTCTAACCATCTCATCCTCTGTTGTCCTCTTTGCCTCCCATCTTCAATCTTTCCCAGCAGCAGGGTCTTTTCAAATGAATCAGCTCTTCGCATCAGGTGGTCAAAGTAGTGGAGTTTCAGTTTCGGCATCAGTTTTTCCAATGAATATTCAGGACTGATTTCCTTTAGGATGTACTGCTTGGATCTCCTAGCAGTCCAAGGGACTCTCAAGAGTCTTCTCCAACACCGCAGTTCAAAAGCATCAATTCTTTGGCACTCAGCTTTCTTATAGTTCAACTCTCACACCCATACATGACTACTGGAAAAACCATAGCTTTGACTAGATGGACCTTTGTTGGCAAAGTAACGTCTCTGCTTTTTAATATGCTGTCTAGGTTGGTCAGAACTTTTCTTCCAAGGAGCAAGCATCTTTCAATTTCATGGCTGCAGTCACCATCTGCAGTGATTTTGGAGGCCCCCAAATGAAATCTGTCACTATTTCCTTTGTTTCCCCATCTATTTGCCATGAAGTGGTGGGACCGGATGCCATAATCTTAGTTTTCTGAATGTTGAGCTTTAAACCAACTTTTTACTCTCTTCTTTCACTTTCATCAAGAGGCTGTTTAGTTCTTCTTCACTTTCTGCCATAAGGGTGGTGTCATCTGCATATCTGAAGTTATTGATATTTCTCCTGGCAACCTTGATTCCAGTTTGTGTTTCATCCAGCCCAGCATTGCTCGTGATGTACTCTGCATATCAGTTAAATAAGCAGGGTGACGATATACAGCCTTGACCTACTCCTTTTCCTATTTGGAACCAGACTGTTGTTTCATGTCCAGTTCTAACTATTGCTTCCTGACCTGCAGTTTCTCAGGAGGCAGGTCAGGTGGTCTAGTATTCCCACCTGTTTAAGAATTTTTTGCAGTTTATTGTGATCCACACAGTCAAAGGCTCTGGCAGAGTCAATAAAGCAGAAGTAGATGTTTTTCTGGAACTCTCTTGATTTTCGATGATCCAGCGGAGGTTGGCAATTTGATCTCTGGTTCTTCTGCCTTTTCTAAATCCAGCTTGAATATCTGGAAGTTCATGGTTTAGGTATTGTTGAATCCTGGCTTGGAGAATTTTGGGCATTACTTTACTAGCGTGTGAGATGAGTGCAATTGTGCGGGAGTTTGAGCATTCTTTGGCATTGCCTTTCTTTGGCAATTGTTAGCAAATGTTTTCAAATCCTTTTTCTATATCTACTGGAATAATATGTTTTTTTTTTTCCCTTTAATCTGTTAATGTGGTATAATATACTGATTTATCACTGAGTGTTAAAGTAACCTTGCATCCTGAGATAAAGCAAGCTTAGTCATTGTGTTATCTTTTCAATACATTGTTGGATTTGGTTTGCTAATATTTCTAAGGATTTTTGCACTTACATTTATGAGAGATACTAGTCTATAATTTTTTTCTTCTATTTTGGTAATATTTTATTTGGTTTGTGGTATCAAGGTTATGCTAGCTTCAAAAATCCATTTAGCGGAATCTCTCTACTCCTCTATGCTCTAAAAAATGTCTGTTTTACCTCGTCAAATTTAGTAAGTTGTATAACTTAAAAATTTGTCCATTTAAAGTAATATAATGAAATTTTAAAATTAAATTTTAAAAATCACTCACAAAATTTTAATTTATCTTCTCATGTCTCTTGGACATAGTTTGGCAGCTTCTTTTTCATTCTTGATAATGACTTGCATTTTCTTTCTTTTTCTTAATCAACATAGCTAGAATTTTATTAATTTTGTTGATCTTTTCATATAACCAGCTTTTGGCTTTGTTAATTTTCTGTATTTTCTGTTGTGTTTATTTTTAGTGTCATCTTTATCTCCTTTCTTCTACTTACTTTTGATTTACTTTCTTTTTAATTTTTTAGCATCTTAGGTAAGTTTGTTTTTTCTTATTTTCTAATGTAAGCCTTTAAAATGATAAATTTCCTTTTAAGCACTGTGTCTTGACATATGTTATTTTTATCATTCAGTTAGAAAACATTTTTATTTTTCTCAGTTTCTTTATAATTTCTTATTTAGCTCATGCATTACATAGGATCATCTTGTTTGAGTTCCAAATATTTGAGAATTTCATAGATTCTTGTTGTTATTGATTTCTAATGTAATTCTGTTGTACCCAGAGACTATGATTTCAATTCTTTGCATATATATGCTTTGTAGAGATATACTTTATGGTCATACAGAAATGTATGTGTGTGTAGTGAATGTACCATGTGCATATGAAAAGAATGTATATGCTGTCATTACTGGGTATTGTATTCTATAAATATCAATTAGGTTTACTTGGTTGATATTATTCTTTAGATCCTAGATGTTTAAACTGACTTTGTCTAGATAGTGTATCAATACTGAAAGAACAGTGTAAAAATCTTCTACTTGAATTGTCTTTTTTGCTCTTCAATTTTGTTGATTCTTGCTTCATGGATTTGAAGTTTTGTCATTAAGAACATTTGTATTTACAATATTTTTCTGACAAACTGATTATATTATCATTGTAAAGTTTGCTTCTTTACCTTTAACAATACTATTTCTCTTAAAATTTCTTTTAGCTGGTATCAGTATAGCTACCGTGGCCTTCTTATGCTTACTGTTTGTATGATATATCTTTTTAATCTATTCTTTCTACACTTCTGTACCAGATTTAAAGTATGTATGTTATAGACATTAAAAGTGTGTATGTTTAAGATGGGGTCTTGGATTTTTAGCATTTTTTCATAATCTCTGTCTTTTACTTGGAGTGTGTCAACTATTATCATTTAATGTAATTATAAATATGATCATCTTTAGATCTTCTATTTTACTATTTGGTTTTTGTATGATCATTCTTGTTTTTGCGTTTCTGTTTTTACTGCCCTGTCTTCTTTTAGATTATTTTAATATATTTTAGAATTTTATTTGAATTTATCTATTAACTTTTAAACTACATCTTTTAAAATTTTTTAGTGATTCTAGAAATTACAATATACATTCTGAAGTTGTCACAGCCTTCAAAGGATTAATATTTTACTATTATGTTGGTGCCAAAGTAACTGCAGTTCTTACATTGTTGAAATTTGCCATTTGATATTGGAATACATTGCAAATAAATGTGGTTATGTTGTACATCACTTTAAGGCACATTTCTTGCTTTATATTTTTTTGCTAATGACATTGTGCTTATGCGTGCAAAGTCACTTCAGCTGTGTCCGACTCTTTGCGACCCACTGGACTGCAGCCCCCCCAGGCTCCTCTGTCCATGGGATTCCCAGGCAAGAATACTGGAGTGGATTGCTGTGCCATTCTCCTGGGGATCTTTCCAACCCAGGGTTTGAACCCGCATCTCTTATGTCTCCTGCATTTGGCAGGCGGGTTCTTTACCACTAGTGTCACCTGTGAATTTGAGCAGATTTTTTTATCTGAGTTCAAAATGGGTCATAAAGCAGCAGAGAAAACTTAACACATGAACAGCACATTGGAACTGCTAACGAATGTATGGTGGAGATGAGAGCCTTGAAGATGAGGAGTGTAATGACTGGCCATCCGAAGTTGACAACGACCAATTGAGAGGTGTCATCGAAGCGGATTCTCTTACAACTATCTGAGAAGTTGCCGAAGAACTCAACATTGACCATTCTACGGTACTTTGGTATTTGAAGCAAATTGGAAAGGTGTAAAAGCTTGATAAGTGTGTGCCTCATGAGCCGACTGAAAAAAAAATCATTGTTTTGAAGTGTCATCTTCTCTTGTTTTGTGTACATGCAAAAACAACAAACCATTTCTCGATTGGATTGTGATGTGCAATGAAAAGTGGATTTTGTATGGCAATTGGTGATGATCAACCCAGTGATTGGACTGAGAAGAAGCTCCAAAGCACTTTCCAAAGCCAAACTTGAACTAAAAAAAGGCCATGGTCACTGTTTGGTGGTTTGCTGCCCATCTGATCCATTACAGCTGTCTAATCCCAGCAAAACCATTACATCTGAGAAGTATGCTCAGCAAATCAATGAGATACACTGAAAACTGCAAGGCCTGCAGCTGATATTGGTCAACAGAATGGGCCCAGTTCTTCTCCACAACAATGCCCTTACCTTGTGTCCTACAACCAACGCTTCAAAAGTTAAATGAATTGGGCTATGATGTTTTTGTCTCCACCATTTTCACCTGACCTCTCACCAATCAACTACAACTTCTTCAAGCATCTCAACAACTTTTTGCAGGGAAAATGCTTCCACAACCATTAGGATGCAGAAAATGCTTTCCAAGAGTTCCTCAAATCTCAAGGCACAAATTTTTATGCTAGAGGAATAAACAAACTTATTTCTTGTTGACAAATATATGTTGATTGTAATAGTTCCTATTTTGATTCATAATGATGTGATTGAGCTAGTTATAAAGATTTAAAATTCAAGGTCCGAAACCACAATTAGGTTTGCACCAACCTAATAATTGCATAAAATGCAGCCGTACAACCAAGTAGGTCCATTTATCACCTCTCCTCACCTTCTGTTATGCAATGTTTGCCATATATATTAAAACTACCTGCATTTTAATCCCACAAGAGAATGATATTATGTTTGCTTTAAGTGGCTGTGTATATTTTAAAGAAATGAAGCAAGAAATGGTCTTTTCACTCAAATATTTACATTTTTTGGATTCTCTTTTATTCTTAAAGATCTAAGATTCTCTCTGGTGTCATTTGTTTTCCTCCTAGAGAATTGTCTTTTTTTTTTTTTAATTTTGGATATGCTGGTGATTCATTTTCAGTTTTCTTTTGTCTGAAAACTTGAAATTTATTCTATGCCAGTTGCTTCCTCCAAATATTGACTCTTCTCTTAAATCTGCATGCTTTTAATTTATCAGAGGGTAATTTTAAGTGTTTACTCACTCATACTAGTAGAATTCCCATTAACCCATTTTGGAAAACTATTTAAAATATGGGAAAGTATTTATGCAATAATAATAAATGAAAATAAGATGATAAACAGAATGTATTTCAGTTTTAGAAACAAAAAATGTAGCTATACATTTATAATGTATAAAAATGGAGAAGAAATATATCTAAGTCCTATTAGGGCTTCCCTGATAGCTCAGTTGGTAAAGAATCCGCCTGCAATGCAAGAGATCCCAGTTCGATTCTGCTGGGATTCCTAATCAGGAAGATCCACTGGAGAAGGGATGGGCTACCCAATCCAGTATTCCTGAGCTTCCCTTGTGGCTCAGCTGGTAAAGAATCTGTCTGCACTGCAGGATACCTGGGTTCGATCCCTGGGTTGGGGAGATCCCCTGAAAAAGGGAAAGGCTACTCACTCCAGTATTCTGGCCTTGAGAATTCCGTGGACTGTTTAGTTCTTGGGGTCACAAAGAGTTGGACACAACTGATATTATTCCTAATAATAACTAGGAATTATTTCCTGGTAGTTGGATTATGGTTGATTTTTATTTTATTCTTTAGAACTTGCTAAAAGCTATATTTTTAAAAACAGCACATTTAATTTTATGATTAGACAAATAATAAAATTGATTTAAAAAGATATCAGAAGGCAATGGATTAATAAATGATAAATGAATCATGTAGTTCATAAATCCTTTACTATTTTGAAGGAGGAAAAGATTATCTAGACCAAAAGATCACAGAAGCTTTTCATAGGAGAAGTAGGATATGAAATGTTTCTAGAAGGGGATAGTTTAAATAAGTGTTGGGTTATGTAGGTGAAGTGGAAGGAACATTCTAAAATTTTTCTTGGTATGGAATTTAAGGCCTTGAACTCAAGAAGGTATTTGCTAAGCCTCTCTATTTTTTAAGATGCGTATGAATTTGTTTCATTGTGTTTCATTCATAGGCTGATTCTGTTAGCAAGGATGACAGAGTGATAGGTTACTCACTCAGGTTTCTGCTTTGTTTCTGGCTCAGTGGCTTTGTTTCTGGCTCAGTGGCTGGAACTGGGGAACTAGGCAAGAGAAGAATGCAGTAATTGATTATTTTTTACTTCTTTGCTTTCTTTCAGTCTCTTCCAATTGTCATTTTCCATTTAGGGAAATATTCTCAAATAGAGATAATAATCTTGTAAACCTTTTTTATCAAACTTCATGAGAGAATTATTCCTTATTTCTCTTGACATCATTTTGTTTGCTTTCATCTTCTAATATGGAAAAAACTCTACATTTTTTAAATTTAAAAATTGAAAATTTAACTTGGAGTTAGAAACAAAATGCTTAAAACTTATCATATAGTATTTTGATGATAAGTTCAAAGAGCTACTTTTGGGAAACAACATGACAATTATGCTTTCTAATTTTAACAAAATTTCAAATGAACAGGAAGCCTCATATTGTGCAAACATTTATTTTTATTCTTTGAAACACAACTTTTAGATGAAAGAGGCAAGTTATAATAAAGATAAACTCCATATAAGATATTTAATCACAAATCTAACCTCCAGGATATGTCCCAGTGGGAACATCCACTAAAGCCACTCTTTTACCATCCTGTACAGGAATCACTGACGTTCAGTTTGATGAGCCTGAAGCCCTATGAGATTGTGAGTCCTCAAAGGAAGAACCAACTATGTTGAGAATGCTAAACAGGGAAATGGGCCCGTATATTTTTGAAAGATAATCAGTAAGTATGTAGAAATTGAAAAGTTATTACTTAGGCATCAGATAAAAATTATTTTAATCGAGGTTCTTTATTTCTTGAACATTTTATGTAATTGACATTTAATGCTTATAAATTTTGAAGTAATATAACCATGCAATATTCTCACGAAATATATAGATTATGATCGACAAAATGCTATCTTGTGTTCATTTACTTGCCAGTATTCTTTATATTTATCATTGTAGTTAGTCAAGTTTTCTAATATATGAGCATCCAAGTCATTCATCAACAACCAGCGGTAATAAATATTAGAACTAAATTGAATCATTAAAGAATTGTATACCTTTTAATGAGGCACCAAAGAACATTTAGTCACTTATCATTTAAAATTCACTTAAGCATCTAGAGTAGAAGTGCCCAGTAGAACTTTCTGTAAAATTGAGAATGTTTGTTATGATAGCCACCAGTCACATGTGGCTATCAAGCACTTATAGTGATACTAGTGTGCCATAAGAAATGAATTTTTATTTTTTAAAATTAATTTTAAAAGCAGCATGTAGCTCAATATAGGTGAAGTGTAAATTTGGAGTCCTCATGTGTTTTTGAAGTGAAGTGATAAAGTGATAATAAAACTGAGTATTTTTTCCTTCCTTTGTCTTAATTCATTCTGAAAACAAAAACTTAGTTAAAAATATAAAATTCACAAAAGCTTTTGAATCCACTCTGGTCATTCTTCAAATAAAGAAGTTGGCACAATTGAGTGTGCACTACAAATGTTTGTTCATTTGTGACAGGGTTTACATATTATCCTCAGTTGTAATTTTTTGAAATGGTTTGTATTTGATGCTCTATTAAACTGGTTGAAGATGTTAAAAAAAATCATATGCTTAAACTTAACAATCGATACTGAAGTTTAATTGTTAAAATATATATATATTCAATTTTTGTTGAAGAAGCCTGGATATGTAAACTTGTTGTTTAAATTAGAGAAATCACTTCAACTGTCTGTGAATTTTAGTGGCTGATATCCATCTGAGCTTCCTTGGTGGCTTAGATGGTAAAGTATATGCCTGCAATGTGAGAGACCTGGGTTTGATCCCTGGATCGGGAAGATCCCCTGGAAAAGGAAATGGCAACCCACTCCAGTACTCTTGCTTGGAAAATTCCATGGACAGAGGAGCCTGGTAGGCTACAGGCTATGGGGTCACAAAGAGGTGGAGACGACTGAGCAACTTTTATAACATGAAAAAAATTTCTCAGATGAAAGGAGAATGTAATGATTATACAAATTTGTTTCTATTCAAACTTTATCATGAAACTCCTAAGGGTTTGCTGTGAATACCTTCCAGCAGCTGGGGTAAGAATATTTGCTGCAGAGAGCTCTTTCCCTTTTCCTGTGGTCAGATATTTATGGGACAGTAGTGGTGATAGGATGATGTGACAAGAGGGGAATTATACAAGTCAAAATATTGTAGAACTCTGTGTAGTTTCTGTTCTCATCTAGGTATTCTTGCTCTTTTTGGCTCTCTCTATTTCTGTCTCTGTCTCAGTAGTTGAGCATGCGTGTTTTCTAAGTCACTTCAGTCGTGTCCCACTCTTTGCGACCCTGTGGACTGTAGGCTGCCAGGTTCCTCTGTCCATGAGATTTTCCATGCAAGAATACAGGAGTGGGTTGCCATGCCCTCCTCCAGGTGATCTTCCCAACCCAGGGCTTGAACCTGCATTCCTTTGGCTCTTGCATTGCAGGCAGATTCTTTACCACTGAACCACTGGGGACTGACCCTCAACTTACTATACTAGTGTCCATGGATTTAACATACATCATTTCAGTCACTATTAGGGGAACAATAAATTTCCTCAAATCCAAAGTAGGGCTTTTTGAAATATCTTTCAATACTCTACCTTTAAATTTCTATTGGTTAACTTTGCCTTCATCCTGGCCTTTCTGTCTGCTCCCTGATTGAGATTAAGCTAAGGAGCAATGGTGAAAAGCTTGGGAAAAACTGGAAGAGGAAGAGCTGTCATTGGCAGGCTCCATTTTAACTGCAGGGTTGCTATAATGTAAGAGTCATTAATGTGCTAGATCTTATGTACTTGGTCTTTAAAAGTACCTTACAGCATACTGCAGTTAACTGTTTATTGCTTCCATTTCCTCCCACCCAACTCCGCCCCCCCTACTGTGGGTGTCTTGCCGTTGCTGGGAAATCAGCAGAGTATATTCTGCTGCTCCCCACTGAAGACAGAAATAAGTGCTTAGTCTTTTTTTGACGCTTTCCACCTTCAACACCCACTGTGCTATGGCTCGGTAGAGTACTTTATAGGTGGTTAAATTAAAATTTCTTTTTCTATCAATAAAATGTAAAATTTGCCCTAATGGCCTCAATCTATATTTTATTCAGTACAGATAACAAGATAATTTTCTTAATGAAAGTAGCTAATATATGCTCTACATATGGAGTTTTAAATTGTGATGATAATGTCTTTTTGGTGACTGTAGTCTCCACTTTTGTGATGTAATGTTTTGTAAAGATGGCTAGTGATTTTACTGATTATTCTCAAATGGCTTAATAAACACATTCTTAATGGTGCTATGAATAAATTTTAAAAATTATTTTGTTCAGTAAAGTGCCTATGTGGTAAGAGTTTTAAGCCCTGAAAAATTTACTCAAATCCATTGCAGGCAACAACTGGTTTTATTTATTTTAGAAAAAGCTTAATAGCTCTTTTAAAATCTGAAAGTGATTTAACAATTAGAACTTTCATTAACTGTACCTGATCCTTGTGTACACACTTAAAAAAAAAAAAAAAGACTTTTTGAAGGAAAACTGCATTTCCCAGGCCCTGTTAATGTTTGCCTCTATCTGGTTCCAGAAGCTTGAAGCTGCACGAGAACCACAGGAATTAAGGGAGAATGGGGAGAATTCACTTACAAGAATTTGAAAGAAATACTCAAAACAATGGGTTCAATTACACTGTGTTCATGATTCTTTTCTTGTGAAAGGAGAAACATCAAATGTATTTTAATATGTCTGGACAACAGAACTTGCTTCTTAGAATTAGATTAAAAACAAGACAGTGAAGGATCATTTCTGACCTGAGTAGAAGATTCTATGCTCTTTGAGAGATTGCAGAATTCAGTTCAGTTCAGTTCAATCGCTCAGTCGTGTCCAACTTTTTGCGACCCCATGAACCGCAGCACACCTGTCCATCACTAACTCCCGGAGTTTACCCAAACACATGTCCTTAGAGTCGGTGATGCCATCTAACCATCTCATCCTCTGCTGTCTCCTTCTCCTCCTACCCTTGATCTTTCCCAGCATCAGGATCTTTTCAAATGAGTCAGCTCTTCACATCAGGTGGCTAAAGTATTGGCATTGCAGCTTCAGCATCAGTTCTTCCAATGAGCATTCAGGACTGATTTCTGTTAGGATGGACAGGTTGGATCTCCTTGCAGTTCAAGGGACTCTGAAGAGTCTTCTCCAACACCACAGTTCAAAAGCGTTAATTCTTTGGTGCTCAGCTTTCTTTATAGTCCAACTCTCACATCCATACATGACTATTGGAAAAACCACAGCTTTGACAAGGTGGATCTTTGTTGGCAAAATAATGCCTCTGCTTTTTAATATGCTGTCTAGGTCGGTCATAACTTTCCTTCCAAGGAGTAAGCATCTTTTAATTTCATGGCTGCAATGACCATCTGCAGTGATTTTGGAGCCCCCCCAAAATAAAATCTGATACTGTTTCCACTGTTTCCCCATCTATTTGCCATGAAGTGATGGGACCAGATGCCATGATCTTAGTTTTCTGAATGTTGAGCTTTAAGCCAACTTTTTCACTCTCCTCTTTCTCATCAAGAGACTCTTTAGTTCTTCACTTTCTGCCATAAGGGTGGTGTCATCTGCATATCTGAGGTTATTGATATTTCTCCTGGCAATCTTGATTCCAGCTTGTGCTTCATCCAGCCCAGCATTTCTCATAATGTACTCTGCATAGAAGTTAAATAAGCAGGGTGACAGTATACAGCCTTGACGTACTCCTTTTCCTATTTGGAACCAGTCTGTTGCTCCATGTCTAGTTCTAACTGTTGCTTCCTGACCTGCATACAGATTTCTCAAGAGGCAGATCAGGTGGTCTGGTATTCCCATCTCTTTCAGAATTGTCCACAGATTGCAGAGGATACTTATTAAAAAAATCCTACCTTTCTTGTCTATGGCTCTGTAAGTGTCAGGCTGTTTCTGTTGTCATCCTGGTATTCAGTCAAGAATATGAAGCACCTGCAAGCAAGAAGTAGCTTTCTATTAAAAGAAATTAGTCATCCCTAAGACCTGTATATGTATGCTGACTCTGTGAAAAGTAATTGTTTCAAGCAGTTAAATCTTGAGATGGTATTCTGCTTATCCTAGCTCCTTAGATAACTAATGCAATTAAAAGTGTTTTAAAATTATAGAAGCAATCTATATTCTCCATAAAACAACACAGAATGATACATAGGAATTTATGCTACATAGGAATTATTAGGTCAATTAAAAAATTGACACGTGGTTGGTTGCTTAGATAAAAATATTGTATCAATATTAAATTTCCTGAAGTTGACAATTCTACTGTGGAAATGTAAGAGAATATTATTATTTAGAAGAAATGCTCGCTGAACTATTTGGGGGGTAAAGGGCTTTATGCAAGTTACTTACTCTTGAATAGTTCAGACAAATGTTATTTATGTGAATATATATTTTTATGTGTCTGTGTGAATACGTGTAGATGTATGTGGAAGAGAAACAGCAAACAATGAAGCAAATAGAGTAAAAGGCTAATGTGTGAATCTATGTAAAGGATATGTGTGTGTTCATGGTTCTGTTGCTATTCTTACAACTTTAAGATTGAAATTATTTCCCAAATAGTTGAAAAAAATGTGAAAGCTTTCTCTTTCCCAGTTTTTTTCTATGCATACCTCTCACATAGAGATGTTTTAAAATATATAGAGGATATACTAAATATTTAATTTTGTGGTTTGATTTTCTTCTTTTTCATTTATCAATATATTTTGAATTGTGTAGTGTTTTGGTCACCTGATTTCCAAGTACATGTCTATCTTATTTTAGCCAAATTCCCTTAGAGGACCTAGTTGCTCTGTCCTTCTCCATGACCTATTGAATTTTATACATGTGTTTTAAAGAATTTCATCAACCTTTATATGAATGAAAAATGGAGATTTTGAGAAAATCAAAATATTCCTGGGGTCCTTCTATAAGGGAAAACCATGCTATGAAGTCCAACTCACAGTGTTCTGTTATTTACTTATGAAAAAGGTAAGTCATTCATATGTTTCAGATTTCAAACTGTGCCAAAGGACATATAGTGAAAAACACTCTTTCTACCCTCTTCCCTTGCTACCCTCTTTTCAGAAGCAGTCAGTGCTAGTTCTTTCTTCTGTATTCTTGCATAGATATTGTATGCTTTTACAGTATGTGTGTATGTGTATATGTGCATGTACAGTTATTAACATATCCTCACTTATGAATATTATGATATCTTCACATATATGCATATTGTATTCAAATTCATCATATACTTATTGAGCCGCTTCTATGCACTAGACACTATCTTAGGTGCTTGTGATACATCAATAAACAAAACAATATCCTTACTCTCATGTAGCTATCATCCTAATGGAAGTAGACATACAATAAACTTGGGCAAAATAAATACATTACATAATATGTCAGAAGGTGAAAAATGTTATTAAACAAAGAAGATAGAATAAGGGAGGTTGACAGTGCCAGGTCATGGAGAAGGGATGGACTGAGCTGGAATTTTAAATGTGATGGTCAAGATAGGCCTCCTTGAGAAAGTAACACTTAAGCAGAGACTTGAAAAAGATTTGGCTTCCCTGGTGGCTCAGGGGTAAAAATTCTGCCTGCAATGCAGGAGATGTTGATTTGATCCTTGGGTTAGGAAGATTCCCTGGAGAAGGAAATGGCTACTCACTCCAGTGTTCTTGCCTAGGGAATCCCATGGACAGAGGAGCCTGGTGGGCTGCATTCCATGGTGTCACTAAAGAGTCAGACTCTACTGAGCACACATGCAAGGCTAGCAGAAAGAGATAGGAAGATGGTGTTGCAGATATCCGGATACCAAGAAAAGGGATAATCAATATAAAAGCCTTAAAGTGGGAATACTATGCCCAGTATCTTCAAGAAATAGCAAAGGATTCAGGGTGATGGGATCAGAGTAAACAGAAAAGAAAATAGTTCCATAGGAGTCCTGAGAAGAAATGTAGAGCCAGTTCAAGTGAATGGAGAGACACTGGAAATTTTTGAGCAGAGAAATGGTATCATGTAGCTTACATTTTAACAAGATAGTTCTCTGACTGTTGTGTTGAGAAGACACAGCAAGGGGGCTTGGGTGAAAGCAAGAAGACAGGTTAAGTGGTTTTTGCAAAAATTCAGGCAAATAATGGTGGTTTAGACTAAGGTGGTAGTAGTGGTCAGGTTATGCATATATTCTGAAGGCAGAACCAACAGTGTTTCCTGACTGTATGTGGGATGTAAGAGAGAGAGAGAAGGAGTCAAGAATAACTCCTATAGTTTGATGTGAGCAACTGTATATATAGATATGCCACTGGGGCAGAGACAAATTTTGAGAAGCTTGAATTTTCTTTACAATTTTGGGGGCCTGCTTCAGGAAAATGAATATAAAACTACCCATGTAATATTAGATATTAGGTAAAATGGGAATATTTATTAATAATGAAGGAATAAATGACACATTTTACAAATATTAAAAAACTTTCAACTACATTAATATCACAAAGTCCAGAAAAATAATAGTTTTAAAATTAATTACTCTCTATCTATTATTGTTTGCTTAATTTCCAAAAATTTTTATCTTTGGTCTCCAAATACTCCTTTTTAAAGCAACTTGTTCTTGCTTCGTGCTTAAGGTGTGCCTTATCTTTCTGAGTAATAGCTTTGATTGTTTTAAGTTTTCTTCTCCTTCTGAAGTCTTCATTTTCTGCATTTCTTGTTTTTTTTTTCTCCTTTTTTAAAACATTAGTTCTGTTTGTTTTTTAGTTTTATTTTTTATCCTTGTCTCTAACTTGTGTGTTGGAACCTTTCCCCATGATTTGATAATCTTTGGTTGTCTGCTCTTGGTTGAGAGTGCTGATTGTAACTGAGTCTGGGGTATAGCTGATTTACTCTGAGTGCAGATGAACTGTTTAAATGCAGAACCGCTAGTCATCTGCATATTTAGGTTTTTCTTTTTGAGCTCATCAGGTTCTCCAGAGAAGATTTTTCCAATCTCTTGCCTGGAGGATGGAATTCTGCAGCCTTAGTGAGGGAAGCATTCGATTGATTATGCACATGGTTTCTCAATCCCCTTGTTTTAAGCGGTGTCCAGGGCCAGTGTGCCTGGTGTTTTCCAGTTCAGTGACTCTCTATTTTTTTCCCAGAGCTGGAGAATAAACATGCAGACTTCTGTGGAGGAAAGTGAAAGACAGTTATCTACCTCTGTAGAATGAGAAAAAGGATCTTTCTAAATTAAGTTGCTTTTCAGATATTTTCACCCAAACCTCCTGATTTTAACTTTCTCTTAACACTCTGTTCCAAAAGTACTTAGTGCTGCCAATTTTTGAAACTTATGATGATACTGGATTATAAATTAGGTTATTTCTCAGCATTCTCCACTGCTGGCTGAGTTCCCTACTGTCTCAGGCTAAGTCACCTCATGCTAATTCACCTGGGTTCCACTTCAAAAATTATATTGCTCTTTATTTCTTCTAATGTACTTCCCAGATTTTGGGTTTATGTCTTAAAAAATAAAAACAACTTTCCTTGCATTTTTAGTGAGGTTTGGAGGGATTAAAATTCGATTCCTGAGTACAGTTTAGCCATCTAATACAGACTTTCTTGGGATCCAACAATTAAAAAAATATTCATTTATTTTTATTATTTATTTATTTAATTTAGGAATAATTTTTTAAATTGTATTTTATTTAACTTTACAATATTGTATTGGTTTTGCATATATCAAAATGAATCTTCCACAGGTATACATGTGTTCCCCATCCTGTACCCTCCTCCCTCCTCCATACCATCCCTCTGGGTTGTCCCAGTGCACCAGCCCCAAGCATCCAGTATCGTGCATTGAACCTGGACTGGCGACTCGTTTCATATATGATATTATACATATTTCAATGCCATTCTCCCAAATCATCCCACCCTCTCCCTCTCCCACAGAGTCCATAAGACTGTTCTATACATCAGTGTCTCTTTTGCTGTCTCGTATATGGGGTTATTGTTACCATCTTTCTAAATTCCATATATATGTGTTAGTATACTGTATTGGTGTTTTTCTTTCTGGCTTACTTCACTCTGGATAATAGGCTCCAGTTTCATCCACCTCATTAGAACTGATTCAAATGTATTCTTTTTAATGGCTGAGTAATACTCCATTGTGTATACGTACCACAGCTTTCTTATCCATTCATCTGCTGATGGACATCTAGATTGCTTCCATGTCCTTATTTTTAATTATTTTTGGCTGCTGTGGGTCTTCATTGCTGTGTTTGGGCTTATCTTTAGTTGAGGTTAGCAAGGGCTACTCTCTAGTTGCAGTGTGCAGGCTTCTCACTGCAGTGGCTTCTCTTGTTGCAGAGCGTGGGCTCAGTAGTAGTGGCACATGGGCTTAGTTGCTCTGCTGCATGCGGGATCTTCCTCGTCCAGGGATTGAACTGGTGTTCCCTGCATTGCAAGCTAGATTCTTAAGCACTGGACCACTGGGGTAGCCCCTGGGATCCAACCATTAAATACTTGGTTTTCTTACTGTTAAATTTGGACCAGGATTTCTGATTCCATTCATTTTTTCAAGGTAATGAGCACTGCCACTACTACAACAAACTCTCTTATCATTTTTCATTATATGAGAACTGGCTATAGATAAAAGGGCATGTTAATCCATGTCAATGATTCAGCAGTTATGAATTGAGCAACTATTGTGTACCAGGCACTGTGGTAGTCATTTGATATATGGAAATAAGTGAATCTACCCTCATTGGAATCACAATCTAATGGATGGAAGCAATGTAGACCAAAAAAAAAAGGTATCTGTAATATCAGAAGTATGATCCAAATTCCAACATAGCCTAGATGAAGGCATCAATAACTCTGTCTGGGTCAGGCTCAGGGAAGTCTTCCTGGAGGGGTTGATGCTGACATAGGGAATGGGTGTTAGCAGCTTGCCACTTAGAAATAGTATGGAGAGGGTGTGGAGAAAAGGGAACCCTCTTACACTGTTGGTGGGAATGCAAACTAGTACAGCCACTATGGAGAACAGTGTGGAGATTCCTTAAAAAACTGGAAATAGAACTGCCTTATGATCCAGCAATCCCACTGCTGGGCATACACACTGAGGAAACCAGAAGGGAAAGAGACACGTGTACCCCAATGTTCATCGCAGCACTGTTTATAATAGCCAGGACATGGAAGCAACCTAGATGCCCATCAGCAGATGAATGGATAAGAAAGCTGTGGTACATATACACAATGGAGTATTATTCAGCCATTAAAAAGAATACATTTGAATCAGTTCTAATGAGATGGATGAAACTGGAACCTATTATACAGAGTGAAGTAAGCCAGAAAGAAAAACACCAATACAGTATACTAACGCATATATATGGAATTTAGAAAGATGGTAACAATAACCCTGTGTACGAGACAGCAAAAGAGACACTGATGTATAGATCAGTCTTATGGACTCTGTGGGAGAGGGAGAGGGTGGGGAGATTTGGGAGAATAGCATTGAAACATGTATAATATCATGTATGAAACGAGTCGCCAGTCCAGGTTCAATGCACGGTACTGGATGCTTGGGGCTGGTGCACTGGGACGACCCAGAGGGAGGGTAGGGGAGGGAGGAGGGAGGAGGGTTCAGGATGGGGAACGCAGGTATACCCGTGGTGGATTCATTTCGATATTTGGCAAAACTAATACAATATTGTAAAGTTTAAAAATAAAATAAAATAAAATAAAAAAGAAATAGTATGATTAAGCTGCAGTGGACAATATAAATCTTTCACCCTCTAATTTTGATCTGAGAGTGCTTTTAGGTGTTAGAATCCCAGATACAAAGCAGATGAAATAAGTAAATATTTCAGGCCATTTTAATTCAGGATAATGGAACATCACAATATCAATGTTCACATCATAATTCACAGCTGAAATGAAACACAATGAAATCAGTCTGTTTTTTCTGTCTTTATAGGGATGTTATGGCAATTAATATAATTGCTTATATAAAATGCTTTATGAGTATAACATAAACATTTTAAATATCAATTCAAAAAGAAAAGCTGAAATTGTAGTGACATAACCTCATTCAACTAGTACTTAACTAAGCACCTGTTATGTGATAGAAATTCTTTAGGTGTTGTAGATACAGTGATGAACAAATGGATGGCAGAGGAGATGAGTGTAAGGAAGGGAGAAATATAGATTGCAGTAAGATAAAATAGCAGGTGGAACTGTCCCAGTTTTAGATTTTTGGGACAGAGTAAGAGCCATTCAGGACTCTGCAATAAAGTCAGCATGTCTGGAGCCCAAATCATGAGGCAGAGAACAGCATAAGATAATGCTGCAGTGATATAGGAAGCTGCCAGTTAATAAATTTGTAAGGATCCATATTAAGGAATTAAATGAATTTTATCCTAACAATGATGGACACTGAAAGGGAGTAACATGTTTATATGTATATTTTAGCAAGATCATCCTGCTGATACATTTTAAGTCCTTAAGAAAAGATCACCAGTAGCTTCTAATATAATAAAAGAGGCACTAGGCATTTAGTACACAGCTCCACCTATGACATATTTATACAAAAACTGAACCTAAAGCAGACCAAGTTTCTAGGTTAAAATACAAGTTTATAGGAAATGCAGGAAGACAGCAGACCATGTTCAGTGAAACCACAGGGATACAAACAAAGAACTACAGGCTGTTGGGAACTCTAAGACAAAAGACTCAATTTATTCAGGAAATAAAGTCAAGGAAATAAAAATCTTGAGGAGAAACCTACAGAGTAGGATGGTATTTAAGGGCCACTTCAACCAAATGGGGGCTTCCCTAATAGCTCAGTTGGTAAAGAATCCACCTGCAATGCAGGAGACCCTGGTCCGATTCTTCGACTAGGAAGATCCGCTGGAGAAGGGACGGGCTACCCACTCCAGTATTCTTGGGCTTCCCTTGTGGCCCAGCTGGTAAAGAATCTGCCTGCAATGTGGAAGATCTGGGTTTGATTCCTGGGTTGGGAAGATCCCCTGGAGAAGGGAAAGGGTACCCACTGCAGTAGTCTGGCTTGGAGAATTCCATGAACTGTATAGTTACCGGGGTCACAAGGAGCTGGACACGACTGAGCTACTTTCACTTTCAACTAAATGTAGGGAGAGGATTTTGTTTGTAGAATGATTCAAACAATCAAAAAAACCTGATAAACCACTGTGATACTCTTAGGGAAATTTAAACAGTGACTAGATATTTGAAGGTTCTTAGGTAAGGAATTTCTTTGAGTTTTCTAGCTGTGAAAATGATGTAATGGTCATGTTTTAAAAACAATTTTTATTTTCCAGATAGGTGCCAGCATAAAAACAAGCAGATTAATAAATAAGACAACTAGTTGCTGTGTTTGTTACTACTAGTTTTCTCCTATAATTGGTTGTAGGAGAGGAAGATTGGAAGTAGAATGACCATGTAGGTAGGAGGTTTTTGTACCAATCCAGGAGAAAGAGAATGGAGGACTAGACTAGGGTGATGGCAGAGAAGATGGAGAAAAGTAGATGGTTTCAAGACATACTCTGGAGGTAGAGCTGACAGAATTTGTTGATGAATTGGATTTGTGGGAATGTTGATGTAAGGAAATAGACAAGAACATTTGCCAGATTTCAGGCTTGATCAATTTGGTGGATTGAGAGTGTCATGTGTTCCAAAAGGGAAAACTAGAGAATAAGTAGTGTTTGGAGAGACAGGGTAAGATTTAACATAGATGTGAGTCCTTGGTTTTAGATTTCAGTGAGATATGATAATACACATGGATTAATCTGTATTTGAATGTTCACGTTTGGAGTGGAGGAAATATCTCTGGCTTAGAAGCATCAAATTAAGATTAATTGGCATGTAGATAGCCAACTGAAGCTATGGAACTAAATGTGATCACCCTGGGGGAATGTGATTGAAAACGAAGAGAGGAAAAGGGGGAAGAGGAGGTGGTGGGGGGGGGGGGAAGGTCTAGAACACAACTCTGAGAATTGGCAACACAAATTTATGTAGGGAAGAATCAACCTGCAAAATAACAAGATGGGGTGGAGAGAATATGAAAAAATCTTCTCCTGATATTCCAGGAAGCTAAAGAAGATAGTGTTTCCAAAAGAAGTGTGTGGTTAATTTAACATTGTCAACTTCTATAGAAAAATTAAATTAGATGAGGACAGAAAGAACATTGTGTTTGGTGACATATAAGTCATTAGTGTCCTTATGAAGTTTTTTTTTTTTTTTTGTGGAATGATCTAGCGAAACTAACTTGAAGTAGGTTGAGGAGTGAGTAGAATGTGGGCAAATTGTGACAGAAATATAGGAAACTTTTAAAGGCAAGGTTATCAGGAAGGAAATATGGGGTTAAGGTGTTTTTTAAGTCTTAACCATGTATTAATGAAGACGGAAAAGATCCAGTAGAGCATAAGATAAATAAAAAAAAAAAAAAAAAGGAGGAGGGTAATCAGAAGTGGAAAAACATCTAAAAATCATAGAAGAGTTAGGAACCAGAGAAGATGTGAAGGGTTTGATTTTAAATAGAAGAGACACTACTTCTTTTGTCACAGAAAAGATAATGGAAGGATACAGGTAGCTTCCCTGGTGGCTTAGACAGTAAAGAATCTGCCTGCAACGTGGGAGACTGGGGTTTGATTCCTGGGTTGGGAGGATCCTCTGGAGAAGGAAATGGCTACCCACTCTTGCCTGAGAAATCCCATGGACAGAGGAGCCTGGCAGGCTACAGTCTACGGGGTTGCAAAGAGTCAGTGAGTGACTGAGTGACTAAGCACATTAGGCACAGATAGTTTTGTAGGTTTTGTAGCTCTGTGTGTTTGCATGTGTGTGTGTGTGAAAGAAAAAAGGGAAGATTATCTGCTGAGACTGCAGGAAGATTTGGAGGTGTGTCAAAGAGGTTTGAGAACAATAGGGAAAATTTGAAGTAGCTATGGATATATATCCTCTGAGTTGACTGTGAGATTATAAAGTGCTTTAGGGATAAATATTGACCACAAGAGACCACAAATATAGTGGCAGCAATATATGTAGTTGTATGATTTTCAAAAACAGTGCTCAGCAATCTGAATATAGTAAAAGCAGAAACATTTTAAAACAAAAAATGTGAATGGTCCAAAGCAAGCTTTACTTACCTAAGTTGTAATTTCCTGTTAGCTCCCAGGGACTTTGTTAGTAAAAGCGAGATAATAGATTCAATATACTTTGAGATCTTGGGAATGAAAGTCCTTTTTAAAGACAAAGTGAAACCACAGTGATAATCACATAAAATTAAGCTATTTGAGATGTTTTCTATTCTTTTTGATTCCTGCATTACATGCCATTGATTTCCCTTTGATCCATCCCTTCACGATTAACTTAGGCATGATTTTCCTAATGCTTGATATTATCCTGTCAGTTTAAGAAACATCAGAGTAAATCAAAACTGAAGATGCCTATGATCACAAAATAACAAACATGTCAAAATAGAAATGTCAGTTTTTCTTAATTTAATAGCAGCTTATACCTCCCACCAAATCTACACAAGAAATTTCCAAATACCAACTATTGTATGTTTGTGAAGTGAATTCCAGTCAAAATTTAGACATGTATTTGAATGAACATTTATTCTATTGTAACGCTATTCAGTTTGTACCTAGCATTGTTGTTAGACCCTAGGGATTTATATATGGATAAGACAAATTTCTTTTATGTATTTAAGGAGCTCATGAAATTGAGGCAGAGTAAAGACAGGGTGGAGGATCAGCCAGTGAAGAGCCTTGTATTTCTTGCTAATGGAATTTGAATTTTAAGATGTGGGCAGATTAAAACCTCCAAAGGATTTTCATTAAGGAAGTGACATGATCAGATTTGTGTTAAGGTCACTTTCATAGCGGAGTGTAGAAAAGGGACTAGAGGATAATAAGCTATAAGGAAAGAGAGAATTAACATTCCTGGAATGCCTGCTATATGCAAGACACAGTATTAATATACATAATATCACTTAATCACCACAAGAACAGTTAAGAACAAGCATTATCATCTCCATTTTATAGCTGAGTAAAATAAGGTTTAGAGAAGTTAATGTCCCAAAAGTCACAATCATAGTAAAATATATTGTTGGCTTCTGAACACAGCCTGACTCCAAGATCCATGCTGTTCTTCTGGACCATATGCTCAATGAGGGGCACTAGATGAATCTAAAAGTGAACAACGATGAAATCGTGAGTCAGGACTATGGCTGTAGGAATGGAAAGAAAAGTAAAATGTGAGAAATATTCAGGGAATAGAATTGGCAACAAGACCAGTATTTTGTGGATTTGAATTGGATGGGGAGGGAAACCAAGGGGCAGTGAGAAGTCAAGAACCTCTCCTGGGTTTTAATTTGCCTAAATGAGTGGACAGATGATGATACTTTGAACTGAAATTGGTCCATGAAAAGAATAAATGGAAAAATGTTGAAGATACAGGACAAAATGGGAATAATTGATAGAATGAAGAGCTGGAGGAGATGGGAAAGAGTACTGGTGGAGGGATTATCTTAGTTGCTTTCTTTTTAATGGGAGGAGGAGACTGTTTATATGCTCAAATATAGATAAATATAGAAGGAAGGGAATAATATTGAGATAATTTAGACTCAATAGCCTCTATATTATCTCTGAAAAGAAAAGTGAAGGCAGAAGGCAAGGATGGGAAAGTGAGCTTGAAAAGAATAGTATTAAAGGATTGATTAACCACTGAAGGGAAAAGAAAAAGGAAATGATAACCATTTTTTAGCTAACTCACAGACAATTATTTCAGTTCAGGTACCCAGAATGGAACTTGGTTTCAGGTTTATAACTTTAAGTTTTCCTATTTCTCAAAATAAAGTTATCATAAATAATAATTTAGATAACTGATATTATTAGTCATGCATGAGGATCAACATTGCTTTTTATTTATTTATTTATTTTTGCATAGTGATAGAAGCAAAGTACAGGGGCTTCCCAGGTGGTGAAATGATGAAGAATCCACCTACCAATGCAGGAGACACAGGAGATGCAGGTTTGATCCCTGAGTCTTGAAGATACCCTAGAGGAGGAAATGGCAACCCATTCCAGTATTCTTGCCTGGAGAATCCCATGGACAGAGGGGCCTGGCAGGCTACAGTCCACAGGGTAAAAGAGAGTTGGATACGACTGAATGATTGAGCACACACACACAGGAACAAAGTATACTTTCGCGAAAAGCCTAAGTGTCTCTCTAAACTACTCTTGTTGGGTTCTGATATAAATACTGTTAGCCTTGTAAAATAAATTAGGAGTGTGTTTCTTTTATTATTTTATGAAAAAGTTTGAGTAAGACTAAAAAGATTGGTTTCTCGAATTTCTCTGGAAAACTTTTAGAGCTTGGTTTCTTCATTGGAAGTTTTTTTTTTTTTTGACTCTATTGAATTTATTTAATGGATTCAGGGTTATTCAGGTTTTCTAATTCTTCTTGAGTCAGTTTCAGTAAATTATATTTTCTAGAAATTTACTCATTCAAGCTTTCAAATTTATTATAAAAATTATACTATCCTCTTATTATGTGTTTAATAACAACATGTATAGTTATATTTTACTTTTCAAGTCTGAATATTTTTAATTTGTACCCTTTCTCTCTCATTTTTTATATTATTTACTTGTATTCTTTCTCACTCTATTTTTCCTTGCTTAATTACATTGGAAGATTGTCATTAAACAAAATCTCCTCAAGGAAAAAACACAGTCAAAAGCTTTGGCATAGTCAATAAAGCAGAAATAGATGTTTTTCTGGAACTCTCTTGCTTTTTCCATGATCCAGCAGATGTTGGCAATTTGATCTGTGGTTCCTCTGCCTTTTCTAAAACAGCTTGAACATCAGGAATTTCACGGTTCACATATTGCTGAAGCATGGCTTGGAGAATTTTGAGCATTACTTTACTAGCATGTGAGATGAGTGCAATTGTGTGGTAGTTTGAGCATTCTTTGGCATTGCCTTTCTTTGGGATTGGAATGAAAACTGACCTTTTCCAGTCCTGTGGCCACTGATGAGTTTTCCTAATTTTCTGGCATATTGAGTGTAGCACTTTCGCAGCATCATCTTTCAGGATTTGAAATAGCTCAACTGGAATTCCATCACCTCCACTAGCTTTGTTTGTAGTGATGCTTTCTAAGGCCTGCTTGACTTCACATTCCAGGATGTCTGGCTCTACGTGAGTGGTTACACCATCGTGATTATCTGGGTTGTGAAGGTCTTTTTTGTACAGTTCTTCTGTGTATTCTTGTCATCTCTTCTTAATATCTTCTGCTTCTGTTAGGTCCATACCATTTCTGTCCTTTATCGAGCCCATCTTTGCATGAAATGTTCCCTTGGTGTCTCTAATTTTCTTGAAGAGATCTCTAGTCTTTCCCATTCTGTTGTTTTCCTCTGTTTCTTTGCATTGATCACTGAGGAAGGCTTTCTTATCTCTTCTTGCTATTCTTTGGAACTCTGAATTCAGATGCTTATATCTTTCCTTTTCTCCTTTGCTTTTCGCTTCTCTTCTTTTCACAGCTATTTGTAAGCCCTCCTCAGACAGCCATTTTTCTTTTTTGCATTTCTTTTCCATGGTACTTCTTTCATAGTAAACCAATTTAAGTCCATAAAATGTCTTCAAAATACCACTTCAGTGCGTCCATGTTTGGACGCATAATGTTTTCATGATCATTCAGTCCTAAGTATTTTCACACTTTATTATCATGAAGTTTTCTTTAGGTTATGAAATACTTGGAATCTTGTTTTAAAATTTCAAAAGTAAGCTTAGTGTAATGTATTAAAACATGTGTGATTTTACTTCTTTTGGATATATGTCCATTAGTGGGATTGTTGGATCACTTGGTAGCTGTACTTTTAATTTTTTGAGGAAACTCCATACTGTTTTCCATAATGGTTATGGTAATTAACTTTGACTCTAATGCTATATTAGAGTTTCAGTTTCTCCCCACACTTGCCAAAACCTGTTATCTCTTGTATTTGGATAGTAATCATCCTAACAGGTGTGAAGAATGCTAAAAAGTTGAATTCACAGGATCAGAGAATAGAACAGTGTTTACCAGAGATTAGGAGGTGGGGAAAACGGGGAGATGTTGATCAAAGGGCACAAACTTTCTATTATGTGATAAATTAGTTCTGAGGAATCTAATGAATACCATAATGACTATAGTTAATAATATACCGTATTGTCTACTTGAAATTTTGTAGGAAAGTAGATCTTAAGTGTTCTTATCACACCAAAAGCAAAAAAAAAAAAAAAAAATAAAAAAGGCCCTTACAACTACATTGGGCATTTACACACATGGCTTACACACAATCTGCCTGCAAAGCAAGAGACCCGGGTTTGATCCCTAGGTTGGGAAGATCCCCTGGAGAAGGAATGGCAACCCACTTTAGTCTTCCTGCCTAGAGAATTCTATGGACAGAGAAGCCTGGCGAGCTCTAGTCCATAGGGTCACGAAGAGTCAGACATGACTGAGCAACTAACACAACTAACTATATGAAGTGATAAAAGTTAAATGTTAACTTGATTGTGATGATCATTTTCCAATATAAACATATATCAAATCATCTCATTGTTCACCTTAAATATATATAGTTTGTCAATCATATCTCAATAAAGCTGGAAAAATTAATGCTAAACAACATAAACCCTTAAAAATACTTGATTTTTGACTTAATTATATTATAGTCAAAGAATGTGCTTGTGCGATACCAATCTTTTCAAATTTCTAATTTTTACAGCTTAAAGAATCTGTATCCCTGTGTTTTTAAAATCAATATTCAATTACAGAGACAATTACATTGAAATATCTCACGATGATGACATATTTATCAACTTTTTTCTATAATTCTGCCTTTCTTTTCTGTTTTGGGAGCTGTGTTACTAGGTTAATAGACATTTAAAATTGCCTTGTCATTTTGGTGAATTAGATCTTTGTTATTATATAGTGACCCTCTTTACCTCTAGCACAGAATTTTAAAAAGTTTTTTAATTATTAAAGTATATTTTGTATGGTACTAATGTACCTGCAATAGCACCCCACTCCAGTACTCTTGCCTGGAAAATCCCATGGACGGAGGAGCCTGGAAGGCTGCAGTCCATGGGGTCGCTGAGGGTCGGACACGACTGAGCGACTTCACTTTCACTTTTCACTTTCATGCATTGGAGAAGAAAATGGCAACCCATTCCAGTGTTCTTGCCTGGAGAATCCCAGGGACGGGGGAGCCTGGTGGGCTGCTGTCCACTGGGTCGCACAGAGTCGGACATGACTGAAGCGACTTAGCAACAGCAATGTACCTGCAGTCACTTTCTTTGGAATACTATTTCATAGTATAATATTTTCATCCTTTAATTTTTACCTTTTTGTATACTCTTTTATGAAGTATATAACTGGATTTTTAAAAAAGTTTAGCATAAAAATCTTTATCTTTTACCTGAAGAGTTTAGTCCATTTATATTTATAGTGATTACTGAAATATTTACATTTATTTACATTATATTATTTATTTTCTATTTGTCTTATTTTTCTATTTATTTCCTTTGTTTCTACTTTCTTGTAATCTTTTGGGCTGAATTTTATTTAACATTTCTAATGATTATTAAACATATTTATTTTAACCTAACAAATTCTACAATCAGTCAACATTGTTACCTTCTAGCTGAACTACACAAAGAATTTATGTTTTACTTCTCATGATCCCCCCTCCAATGCTACATAACTGCAGAAATAGTAAAAATCTTTGTATTTGCCATCTGACTTTATTGAAAATATGTCTAGTGGTTCAGTGTTAACACTTATGTTATACAATTTATTAAACTATGAAAGTGTCTTTCTATTCAAATCATATAATTTTATCATATACTTTTTGTTTCGCTGCAGTTGTAATGGCTACTTGGACCACTGAGATAGTCTCTGAGACTGACTTCAGGCTTAGTAAGAAAAAGTAAAACATGCAATTAATGTGGTCCCCTGTGGGCATGTAGCAGAGAAGGCAATGGCACCCCACTCCAGTACTCTTGCCTGGAAAATCCCATGGATGGAAGAGCCTGGTAGGCTGCAGTCCATGGGGTCGCGAAGTGTCGGACATGACTGAGCAACTTCACTTTCACTTTTCACTTTCATGCATTGGAGAAGGAAATGGCAACCCACTTCAGTGTTCTTGCCTGGAGAATCCCAGGGATGGAGGAGCCTGGCGGGCTGCCATCTATTGGGTCACACAGAGTTGGACATGACTGAAGCAACTTAGCAGCAGCAGTGGGCATGTAGGGAACAGAATGGCAACATGTGTGCTATGTCATCTTGAAAAGCATGAATTAGTGATGAAATGAAATGGAACATGGAGCTGGATGCTTTGATTTTAGATGGATATGAGAGTAAGAAAACAAACATACAGAGCATAAGACTCTTTGGAGAGAATAGGTGAAATAGCTTTGTGGGGGTCTTGGACAGCTAGAATACAAGCAGTGATGTTAGTTCATGGGAAAAGCAGTTAATAGACAAGGTGAGCAGTTTTCAAAGACAAATTATTTGGATCTGAATTTTTAAAATAATTACCCTTAAAAGAAAAAAAAATTAAGTTGTACTAGTCTCCTGCAGCAACTCCTACATCCCTGCTCTCTACTCCCCAGGCTAATGAAGAGATCAGCAAGTCATCTGCTGCTTTGTATTATCTGTTACTTTGTTCCTCTTCATTAGTGTGGATAACAGAGAGTGAAATGCCATGCATCTTAGAGGCAACACAGCATAATATTACATACATTTTCGTCAGCAGCCAAAGTCACAATATCTTTTTCTAGGGAATCTGCAATTAATCAGTCCTTCAGGTACTTCTGTAATTTTCACCAAATGTTGCCCTTTTGAAAGCTTCATTAATCCAGCCCCATTAAAATGGGTAGGGTGAATGAATTTATGGCTGTAGAAGGTGAAGTAACAGAATTTTCAGCTCTTAAAGAACATCGCTGGCATTCACTTATGATAATGAAGTATAAATGATATTAAAATTCTCTACAAAATACTATTTGGAGTACAAGAGCATCAAATACATGGTGAATTTAATAATATAATACTTAAAACCCAAGAAATGCTTATTTACTGAAATTAATGACTGTAATAACAAGCCCCTTATTTGTCTTAGAACCACATATGCATAGCTCTAGCATTGCAGACAAGAGATATTCTGGAAGGAAAAGAAGCTATATATATTCAAAGGAGAAATATGATTGAAAAAATCATTAGTACTGCAGGGATTTTCATTCATACTTGACATTTTCCTGAAATGAGAATGCTCTATTTTATGGTGAGAAATATTCCATTTGGAAAAAAGCAAACACTGGTGTTTGGGGAGAAATAGTTCAGGCAACCACTGTAAGTCAAGACGAGGTTTGATGATCCAGAGTCATAACCCCTGGGCTTGGATTTTTGTTTATGATCAAAAAGATGTTCCTTGCAAATATCTTATTATGTTTGTCCCTCATTTTCCTTTCATTTTGTCCTTCGTTTGATTCACCATTTGTCTTTTGTCTTGTCTGCCCTGCTGCTAGAAATGACTGTTGGGGAAATAAAGCATGAAATAGGTAACTTCATGTGGCCCAGGCAGCTTTATTTTTCTTGATTTGTCCATTTTTTATGTGTCAAGCTGCAGAGGTGCACACTGTGACCAAAAGCTAAAAGAGTAGCACATATTATCTAGAGCAATAGATTTTATGAAGGGAGCTTTTTGCGTCCAAACTAATACAACCAACAGATTTAATCAAGTTTTTGCTGTGATGAGGCTTTGAAAGCTGTAACCAGTTCTGAGAGTAAAGAAGTACTATTCAGAAACAAATTACAATTCTTGTCTTTATGACATGTATCAATTTACACACAAGCTGCATAAATCACTTTTTATATTTTTCTGTAATGGAAAAATACTGCAGGGCATTTTAATAACCAATAAATTATATGTTTAATGAACCAGACCAAAATATAAGTGGTATGAATCAAATACCTCTAAGAATGAGGACTGAGTATTGAGTTGATACAAATTCTGATCACATAGGCTAAACGCTATTAGATCCACCACAATTCAGGAGAGTAAACGCTTATATTTCATCTGTGATCATCCACATGAAAATTCTTTTTTGGCTTTATCTCTTATTTGCAGACCTCACTTACTTACTGCTTATATTACTTTTTCAAACAAATCAGGAATGAAATCCAAGCATTTTACCTTTAACCTATTACAAGTATTACTTCAAGAAGTTATATAGTAAATCTATTGGCCCTGATTAATTGGTAGAGAGAAGTTTTCTGAGCTGCTTATGCAAAGCAAGTATTACATCTGACGTCACATTGGAAGCATGTGAGGTTCCGCTGGTAAAAGAGGGTAGTCACAGAGTCAAGCAAGTACCTTCTTAGCTTTCAGATGTATGAACAGCATTCATCCTGGGGGCCCTTAACAAGGTGAGAGGAATTGGCTGAGAAGTGAAGAAACATAAATTGTGATAGGAGTTAATATGGGCTGCTTCATTGCCACTCTATACTCTTGTATTCGGGACCACATATGTCCATGTATTGTAACAATGGAGAAGAATATTTTTACCTAAGATTTACTGATGCTATTTTTGCTTCTTATTAAAGAACAGTGAAGTGATACAGTTTAAAGAAAACAAGGTTGGAGGGCAAAACACACGGGTCTTGCAAATTACGATAAGGGTGTCACTGGGACTTCCCTGGTGGTCCAGTGGCTGAAACTGTGGGCTTACAACAGGGGAAGAAGAAGTCAGACAAGACGGTGAATAAGTAGCTTTTTTTCCACTCTTATCTTTTCGGTCTTTATTGGAAGTCTCAAAATTTGCATATGAAATGTGGTAAAGTTGTATCCTGTTTTATAAAACAGTCATATTATGAAAACGTTGTGTACATTCACTTCTTTCCCTCAATGTGTGTGGGATCCAATCATTCTGAGCACAATAGGAGAGACTGGTATTTAAAGGAAGCCTGTGATGATTCTTTGTGAAGTAAATAAACCTTTGTAATGCAAATGTTTCTATTATAATGTTACTATTTTGCAAGTTTCTATTTTATTATATCACATTTTCTTGCTCCAAAGTACAACTACATTTACATAATAATGAAAACTCACACTGAATATATATTTATTATTTTGGGGCCTTCCCTGATAGCTCAGTTGGTAAAGAATCCATCTGCAATGCAGGAAACCCCAGTTCGATTCCTGGGTTGGGAAGATCCGCTGGAGAAGGGATAAGCTACCCACTTCAATATTCTTGGGCTTCCCTTGTGGTTCAGCTGGTAAAGAATCCACCTGCAATGCAGGAGACCTGGGTTCAATCACTTTTAGTCTAGGGGAAAATTTCTCTTCCTTCTCTGTACTCCCAAATATTTACTGACCACGCCACTTAGACATTTGCCATAAGAACAACTGTCATTTATTGGTGAAAAGCTCAGTCTCTGAAGTCAGGAAGCCTGGGTTTTTAATCTGGTTCTGTTGCTTAGTAGCTGGGCAATTTTGACCAAAATACTCATTATGGCTGACCCTCAGTTTTCTCATCTATAAATATGAGATAGCAATAGCATCAGTGCTATTCGTGTAAGGATTAAATATGATATTACATACTTTGCTTAGAATCTGATACATAATAGGTGCTTATTGAATTCAAGCTATTAGCATTTCCAAACACTTCTTGTATTATGAGTTTTCTCTGTAAGTCAATAATTTACATAGAACATTTTACCAGGATTGTAAACACCATGAAGCCAGCGAACATACATAATGCTTCTTTGTTTCCTATCCTTCAAACAGCCTCCTAAAATGTCTTGAATTAAGTAAGTATCTAGATATATTTATTTTTTACTAGTTACTCCAATTCACATTGGAAAAGTTTTTATCCCATTTTAAAATAAGAACAAGAATGTAAGTGATGGTATTAAGATCTTTAAAATTACAAACGGAAAGATATAAATTAATTTATTCACAAAACAGAAATAGATCCACGGACATAGAAAATGAATTTATGGTTACCAAAAATGAAAGGGATAGGGGAGGGATAATTTAGGAGGATTGGATATATTTCCCTTGCTGTTGATTAACAGATACACAGCAAGGGAAATATATCCAATATTTTGTAATAACCTATAAGGGAAAAGGGAGAAGGTAGGCTGCAGTCCATGGGATTGCTACGAGTTGGACACAACTGAGTGACTTCACTTTCACTTTTCACTTTCATGCATTGGAGAAGGAAATGGCAACCCACTCCAGTGTTCTTGCCTGGAGAATCCCAGGGACGGGGGAGCCTGGTGGGCTGCCGTCTATGGGGTCGCACAGAGTTGGACACTACTGAGGCGACTTAGCAGCAGCAGCAGAAGCATAAGGGAAAAGAATCTGAAAAATATTCTTTTATGTAATATATACACATATGTACATATACGACTTCCCTGGTGGCTCAGACGGTAAAGCATCTGCCTACAATGCAGGAGACCCAGGTTCGATCCCTGGGTCTGGAAGATCCCCTGGAGAAGAAAATGGCAACCTACTCCAGTACTCTTGCCTGGAAAATCCCATGGACGTAGAAGCGTGGTAGGCTACAGTCCATAGGGTTGCAAAGAGTCAGACATGACTGAGCCACTTCATTTTCCTTATGTACATATACATGTATATGTGTGTATGGCATGGCATGTCATGCATGCTTGCTCAGTCATGTCCAACTCTCTGCAACCCCATGGACTGCAGCCCACCAGGCTCCTCTATCCATGGAGTTTTTCAGGCAAGAATACTGGAGTGGGTTGCCATTTCCTACTCCAGGGGATCTTCCTGACCCAGGGATCAAACCCACATCTCCTGTATCTTCTGTGTTGGTAAGCAGATTCTTTACCACTGAGTCATCTGCGTAGCCCATATATATGTGTGTGTGTTTGTATGTGTGTGTGTATATATCACTTTACTGTATACCCAAAACTAACATGACATTTTACATCAACTATTTACTTCTATAAAATATATATATATATATATATAATAAAAAAGAAATTAAAAACAGATCTTTAAAGTTGAAAGAAAGAGACATGCCAGATTATATTAGGAATGGAGGTTTTTTGAAAGGCTTCATAAAAAAACAAGGTAGTGAGGTCTCTCATGAGAGGCATAGTCACTCTGATTACTAATATTTCTGAAGCTTGGATATCTGCCTGGGTTTGAATCTTAGCTCTGCCACTTTCATGCTGTGTGACATTCGGCAAATTTTTAAAGCTCTTAGTGTCCTAGTTTCTTTATCTCTAAATTATGGATAAAAATAGAATCTACCTCATAGGGATGAATGAAGATTAAACAAGATAATTCATGTCTAATGCTTATTTCAGTGCCTGACCCTCAGTAGATTCTCAATAAATGGCAGCAACTTCATAGCAGCAGCATCAGTTAACAATGGTGGTAGTGATTGTAATAGCTGTTGTTATTGTAGCTCTTATTGCATTTAAAGAACAAACTATAACTTAGTGTCATTCAGGATTATATCGAGAGCTCAAAAGATTTGCTTTCTCTTTGTCACCTAGCATGTGTACTTCCAAAAATAGAGGATTTGATGGAGTTGGTTTGCCAACATTCAACATGGACAGCGAAAATCAGCTCAGGAGTAGGGCTACTCCCTCTTGCCCAACTTATCTTGTGATTGTGTTTAGGTAACCCACTAATTCCCAGTTCAGTATGCTGAGGCTTCACAGGTGGTGTAGTGGTAAAGAATCTGTCTACCATGCAGGAAACACAAGAGATGTGGGTTTGATCCCTGGGTTGGGAAGATCCCCTGGAGGAGGGCATGGCAACCGACTCCATTATTCTTGGCTGGAGAATCCCCATGGACAGAGGAGCCTAGTGGGCTACAGGCCATGGGATAGCAAAGAGTTGGACACAAGGGAGCACACACACACACATACACATGCAGACTACAAGGGTTGTTTTGACTCTTTAATACATACACTGGATGTGGACTGGCAAGGGAAAACAAACAGATCAAGCGAAATTGGACCATTTTCCTTATTAGGAGTTTGTTTCCAGGACACTTCAGACATTTTGGACACTTTGCTTTCATGGGTTCTTTGAACATATTCCAGTCTAGTGACCTTCTTAAATAATTAAATCTGAAAGAAACACATCTTCTTACAAGCACATGTTCTTTTTTTTTTTTTTTTTTATTCCAGGCCTTCCATATCAAGAGTCCTTGAGCTATTTATTCTCTTGTTTCTCCCAGTGTGAGTTTCCTTGAAGCTCCTGAGACTGTCAGTCATAGTGTGGAATCAAATGAACATTATATAATCAAATCACATAGAACATAAAAACCTGTGTGCTAGGATATTAGTAGTCTGGGTTTCCAGAAGTCATGCTGCTTCATTCTATACCAACAGATTTTTTTTTTAGCTCACTCTGTAAGGTCAGGATAGAATGAGTTAGTTATTCAGAATGAATAAAAAATCTCTGAGGATTCCCATCGTGAAGTCCTTTACTCTTTATCAAAGGAGACAGTCCTGTGGATGGCTAGAAAATAAAATGAGGCCTCTGAGGTCCAAAGTTACCTTAAAGTTCTGCTGTTATTAGTCCTTGCCTTGAATACCTGCTTGTATTTTAAATATTTACTCTTTCATCATTGAACTGGTTCAATTCATTCCTGCATCTTCCATTTTTCAAAATTAACATGCTTCATCTTGATGGATTTCTGACAGCTCTTCTTCTAGAAGAATTTTTGATAGTTTAGGTCATAGCTGAAGCAAAATTTTGTTTAAAACTCATCTTTAAGACATGAATGACTAGCAGAGAGAGGGCATAGGCATGCTGGAGACAAAAATGTAATGGGATCAGATAGCATCCAACAGATTTTGTAGCTGAAAGAGCTATTGAGGAGAAATGGCTGCCCATCCTGCTTCTCAGAGTTCTGGGCTTGATATCAGCCTCTTGGCTACCATTCAGGTCCATAGGCTTCTTGTGATCAACAATGTCAAAATAGCTTAACAATCTTAAATAGGCAGCATCCTCTACAAAAGTCTTTGAGCCAGAGTGAATAATATTTTGAAGGTAACAAAGATAATTTCTATTTCTTTTTTTTTTCTGACTGGCCAATAGCACTTTAATTTAATTTCATTTTTAATTTTTTTTATTATTATTTTTTTTTTACTTTACAATATTGTATTGGTTTTGCCATACATCAACATGCATCCACCACGGGTGTACACGTGTTCATACCTGAAACAAGGCTGCAAAGAACGTGAAGAGAAAGTGAAATTACACAGAATAGTCTTACTGTCAATATTCCAGGAAACTATTTAGCATCTTCTGGTAGGTGATTCAAACTTACCACTGTCCATAACTTTCTGGTGTTTCTTAAAATGATAGAAATCCATGGCTCAGTCTGTGCTATTTTCAAAACAAATCAAAAGCATAAAAGGGATCCAACTGCTGCTTAATGACTGTTCTTAACCAAGAGCTGGACAATGTGGTTCATACAACTTTGCTATCAATAGTATCAATTATTACCCTTCCTTGACAAGGTACTTTCCCTACTCTCTCTCTCTATCATAGTGGAACAATCAGTCTATGTACACAGTTACACTGGTTCCTTTTCTATTTCTCAGGATATCCCTAGTATTCTAGATTTTATCCCCTAAAGCTTTACTGTGAACAGAAAGTCCCCAAGGTTAAGATAAAACAATTTAAAACACTGAGAATTGTACCATTTATTTCCAAATAAATTATATTATATTTTCTAAATATTTGTTTTGAAGAGACTCTTTACGTTCTGCCTTTCGTCCAATGCAGGTGTTACTTGTACCCAGAAAAGAGGAACACGGGTGCTTATCATTTTTTTAAATTGTATTTTGAGATGTATCCACTTTTTCCCTATAGAAGGCTAAATTATTAGCACTTTTTAGAAACATGATCTTAGAGTTCACCTCTGATTGTTTTCTGTTATATTCAATTTCCTTAAACAACAGTCAGTTGTCTGGAGGTGAATGGGTAGATCTTGACATTTATATATAACATTGTAACAAAGGCTAAAAGACAGAATTAAGAAGTGTATTATCTACAATTCTCTTAGGTTTTTAAATTTCTTTATTTCTCTGGGTGGATTATAATCTGCCAGCTGCTTTAAGATACTCACAATAGTCAATGGAACATTATGCCGGCAACCATAAATCCAGTAGTCCTTGTTTTTCTACAGGCAGACAAATGAAAAAAAGAAAACTCACAAAGCCTGGAGGGAGCAGAGTCCAGTACGACTGGCAGGTCACTGAGACAGCTATGGAGAGAAATCACAAAGGACTGTGGTTCTACTTATGAACCTAACTATATTCAAATAAGGTTGAAAGCTCAAGGGACTTAATGACCTGTAGAGAGTTTGCTGCATTTGCCTTTCTTGCCAGAGGCAGTCATCATCTATATGAGTGTTAAAATGTATTTTATCTACCACAATAAAGGAGAAAGCAAGCCAAAAGCATGCCTTTTGATATTTCAGATTGCCAAAAAGCATAAATAGACTTAAGATAGAACAAAGAATACATTTTTGAAGGACACCAGCAATTACAGTGCTGTGAGAGGGAGAGGAAAAACAGAACTAGTAGTGAGACAATGGTGAGAAGACAAAAAGAAAAGAAATTGCTCTCCTGGAGCTCCACAGTGGCTACATACTTCCTCTCACAGAAGGTGAAGTCAAAGTGGTAAAGAAGATACAGATACTCAAAGCCTAGGTCATGAAATGGAAACTGAAAAATCTTCATAGAAAAGAGATCCTGAAAAGAAGAGATTTTACACCACTGGGGCTTTTCAGTAGGCAGTAGGATTGTTCCATAGAAGTTGAATCAAAGTCTTCTAAACAAGAGTAGAATAATTAAGACAATCCAAAACCATTTGGAAATGTAGAGAAAAGGGCTGCTGGCCAAAAGAGAAAGCGGTAAGGTAAGTTCTTTGGTAAAACTTTTGAGAGATGTGGATGTAGCTGTATACAGGTCTATCATGCACGACCTTTCAGGAGACATGTTACATTAATGAAGAATTTTTTTTGGTAAGGCCGAAAGAAGAAACAACCTTGTTTTTTTCGGTGGTGGGGGGTGGTGGTGGCGGGGATCACATTGTAAATCCAAGATGTCATGAATTTCTTAGGGAGTAAATGTAATACAGTAGAGAGGCCATAGAGTTTGACTTCAGATTTTGACAGAGTGACGATCAAACCATGCGTCAGCAGCTCAGTTAAACTCATGAATTTGGGGCAAGCTACTTACTTTCTCTCAGCTTAAGTTTCTTTATTTAGCAAATGTGAAAAATTATAGTTGTGTCACAGTTTTGTTGTGAGAAGTAAATGATGCATCATGTAGAGTCTAATCATTAACTCATAATTGGAATGTAATAAATGGTATTTATTTTTGGTTATTATACATTTCCAGGTATAGGCAAGATGTGTTTTACGAAGGGAAATGACTGGACGCTCAACACGTTTCAGAGGCAAGTGAATTTGGTAGCCATTTACAAAGGAAATATAAGAAATAAGACGAATACAACACAAAAGCCTAAGTGGTTTTGGAAAGTACTATGTATTACCTACTGTGACCACAGAAAAGTCTTTCTGTGGAATGAATTGGACAATTGCATCAATTCTTTCTAAGATGAAGTTAACACTTTAGGGTGCTGTTTATCATGCAGAGTATGAAAATTATCATGGAAAAGGATTCATATCCATACCTTTTGTTTTCCTCTGGTAAACTTTATCAAGAAAATGAATTTATAGTGCCACTTTTTTCTCATTAAATCTTTGTCATAAACAAACAATATCAGAATTATAATGCCTCATCTATGTTTCAAATTCATACTCTTCTTCCTCTTTAATATTTTCTGTTTACATTGCATGATATGCTATAGTACTTCTCAAATGGCTCAAGTGATACAATCATGAAAATTAGATGTGAGGCCACAAAAATGGCTGTGACCATGTTTTGATATTGTTTTGATAATTTGTTATTGTTTTGATAATTCCATTGTTTTGATAATTTCAAAGCGGTCCCAACAGAACTCCCTCCCACTTCATCACTACACTGTTGCAAGTTTGAGTTTTTTTCAGATTTAATAAATATTTATACATTCCAGTGATTGTCATAAAGGACAACTTAGCACATGTAATTACAGTGCTAAAAAGGAACACATGTTTACTTATACTATGTTTCAGGGACATCTACATCTGTTTACAGCTATAAATGTCCGTTATAAGATAACATTTTGTTTCTTCATATTGTAGAGAACTTCCATTAAAAAAAAGAACTGTAAAACTCACATTTGTCCATTTTGCTTTACAACATTGTAGCAAGGAACCTTGAGGGACACTTTTATTTCATATTCTTATACTCCCAGTATCTGCAAAATTTCCAAGGGTAGTATTTGGAGGATGTAATTGAAAACAAAACCAGTAGACTGGGATTCTACTTAGTAACTGTGTGACTTTAGGGCCGTCACTTAATACCTTTGGGTTTCAGTTGACTTTTCTGTTAAAAGAGGGATTTGTTTCAGGGTGGCTGATCCTCAAAGTCTCTTCTAACTTCAGGTCTGCACAAGATACTTTTTTTCTAATCCAATTTTCTTGTTATGTGAAAATTCCTCTTTCTTTGGTTAAAGAAGGCAGGCAAGAGGGGAAAGTCTCCATTTAATCTTATCAGTGTACTCATATGATCCTGCAATATCCAAAGCATATTTTCACCTGTTCTGGAGGGGTGTGCAGTCACTTTTGTGGTTTGGGGTTTCTTAATAATACTGAGATATGAAGTATAGAAACAATCTTAAAACCCCATCTGCAATTCTATGGTTGTAAAACTACCTACAATATTCCATGCTTGTTAATTGAAATACAGTTTAATTAAAAGTTTATCACCTATTGTAGCATTAGTGAACAAAGAATTAATGAATTTTTCTTAGTAACAGTAAGTTCACTAAAAATAAATTTTGATTTTAAAAATTACAATAGTAATTAATAAATGTATGTTATAATAAGAAACCATTTCATGGAGAACAGGCTTGTTGTGGCTAAGGGCTTGCGTAACTCAATGAATCTATGAGTCAAGCCATAGAGGGACAGCCAAGACATATGGGTTGTGGTGAATAGTTCTGACAAAATGTGATCCACTTCAGGAGGTAATGGCAAACCATGCTAGTATTCTTGCCTGGAGAATCAATCCCATGGGCAGTATGAAAAGTTAAAAAATATGACACTGGAAAATGAGCCCTCCAAGTCAGAAGGTATGCAATATGCTACTGGGGAAGAGCAGAGGGCAATTACTAATAGTTCCAGAAACAAATTAAGGGGCTGGGCCAAAGCAGAAAAGACATGTAGCTGTGGATGTGTCTGGTGGTGAAATTAAAGTCTAATACTTTAAAGAATAATAATGCATGGGAACCTGGAATGTTAGGTCCACAAATCAAGGTAAATTGGATGTACTCAAGCAGGAGATGGCAAGATGGAACAAAGACATCTTATGAATCAGTGAACTAAATTGAATAGGAATGGGCGAATTTAATTCAGATGACCATTGTATCTAATAATGTGGGCAGGAATCCCTTAGAAGAAATGGAGTAATTTTCATAGTCAATAAGAGTCTGAAATGCAGTACTTGGGTGCAACCTCAGAAATGACAGAATGATCTCAGTTTGTTTCAAACAAACCATTCAACATCACGGTAATCCAAGTCTATACCACAATCACTAATGCTGAAGAAGCTGAAATTGACTTGTTCTATGAAGACCTACAACATCTTCTAGAACTGACACCAAAAAAGATGTCCTTTTCATCACAGGGGATTGGAATGCCAAAGCAGAAAGTCAAGAGATACCTGGAATAACAGGCAAGTTTGACCTTGGAGTACAAAATGAAACAGGGAAAAAGCTAACAGAGTTTTGTCAAGAGAACATGCTGGTCATAGCAAACATGCTTTTCCGACAATCCAAGAGGCAACTTTACACTTGACCATCACCATATGGGCAATATGGAAATCAGATTGACTATGTTCTTTGCAGCCAAAGATGGAGAAACTATACAGTCAGCAAAAACAAGACTGTGGCTCAAATCATGAGTTCCTTATTGCAAAATTCAGGCTTAAATGGAGGAAATAGGGAAAACCACTATGCCATTCAGTTCAGTTCAGTTCAGTTGCTCAGTCGTGTCCGACTCTTTGCGACCCCATGAATTGCAGCACACCAGGCCTCCCTGTCCATCACGAACTCCCGGAGTTCACCCAAATTCATGTCCATCGAGTCAGTGATGCCATCCAGCCATCTCGTCCTCTGTGGTCCCCTTCTCCTCCTGCCCCCAATCCCTCCCAGCATCAGAGTCTTCTCCAATGAGTCAACTCTTCGCATGAGGTGGCCAAAGTACTGGAGTTTCAGCTTTAGCATCATTCCTTCCAAAGAAATCCCAGGGCTGATCTCCTTCAGAATGTACTGGTTGGATCTCCTTGCAGTCCAAGGGACTCTCAAGAGTCTTCACCAACACCACAGTTCAAAAGCATCAATTCTTCGGCGCTCAGCCTTCTTCACAGTCCAACTCTCACATCCATACATGACCACAGGAAAAACCACCTAAATCAAATTCCTTATGATTATACAGTGGAGGTGACAAATAGATCCAGGGGATTAGATCTGATAGAATGCATGAAGAACTATGGGTGGAAATTCATAACATTGTACAGGAGGCAGTGACCAAAACCATACCAAAGAAAAAGAAATGCAAGAAGGCAAAGTGGTTGTTTAAGGAGGTTTTACAAATAGCTGAGGGATGAAGAGAAGTGGATAGCAAGGGCGAATTCTGCAACTGAATGCAGAATTCCAGAGAATAGCAAGGAGAGATAAGGCCTTCTTAAATCAACAGTGCCAAGAATAAGAGGAAAACAATAGAATGGGAAAGACTAGAATTCACTTCAAGAAAACTGAAAGTACCAAGGGAACATTTCATGTAAGGATGGGCATGAAAAAGGACAGAAATTGTAAGGACCTAACAGAAGCAGCAGGAGATCAGTCCTGGGTGTTCTTTGGAAGGACTGATGCCAAAGCTGAAATTCCAATATTTTGGCCACCTCATGCAAAGAGTTGACTCATTGGAAAAGACCCTGATGCTGGGAGGGATTGGGGGCAAGAGGAGAAGGGGACGACAGAGGATGAGGTGGCTGGATGGCATCACCGACTCGATGGACATGAATTTGGGTGAACTCCGGGAGTTGCTGATGGACAGAGAGGCCTGCTAAGTTGCTTCAGTCGTGTCGACTCTGTGTGACCCCATAGACGGCAGCCCACCAGGCTCCCCCGTCCCTGGGATTCTCCAGGCAAGAATACTGGAGTGGGTTGCCATTTCCTTCTCCAATGCATGAAGGTGAAAAGTGAAGGTGAAGTTGCTCAGTCCTGTCCGACTCTGAGCGACCCCACGGACTGCAGCCTACCAGGCTCCTCCATCCATGGGATTTTCCAGGCAAGAATACTGGAGTGGGGTGCCATCGCCTTCTCCGACAGAGAGGCCTAGCATGCTGTAATTCACGGGGTCACAAAGAGTCGGACATGACTGAGTGACTGAACTGAACTGAACTGAACAGAAGCAGTGACCAGACCACCTGACCTGCCTCTTGAGAAACCTGTATGCAGGTCAGGAAGCAACAGTTAGAACTGGATATAGAACAACAGAATGGTTCCAAATAGGAAAAGGAGTACATCAAGGGTGTATATTGTCACCCTGCTTATTTAACTTCTATGCAGAGTACATCATGAGAAACGCTGGACTGGATGAAGCACAAGCTGGAATCAAGATTGCCGGGAGAAATATCAAATCTCAGGTATGCAGATGACCATAAGATGACCACCCTTATGGCAGAAAGCAAAGAGGAACTAAAAAGCCTCTTGATGAAAGTGAAAGAGGAGAGTGAAAAGTTGGCTTAAAGCTCAACATTCATAAAACTAAGATCATGGCATCTGGTCCCATCACTTCATGGCAAATAGATGGGGGAACAGTGGAAACAGTGACTGACTTTATTTTTTGGGCTCCAAAATCACTGCAGATGGTGATTGAAGCCATGAAATTAAAAGACGCTTGCCCCTTGGAAGGAAAGTTATGACCAACCTAGACAGCATATTGAAAAGCACAGACATTACTTTATCAACAAAGGTCCGTCTAGTCAAGGCTATGGTTTTTCCAGTGGTCATGTATGGATGTGAGAGTTGGACTATAAAGAAAGCTGAGCACCGAAGAATTGATGCTTTTGAACTGTGGTGTTGGAAAAGACTCTTGAGAGTCCCTTGGACTGCAAGGAGATACAACCAATCCATCCTAATGGAGATTAGTCCTGGGTGTTCATGAGAAGGACTGATGTTGAAGCTGAAACTCCAATTCTTTGGCCACCTGATGTGAAGAACTGACTCATTTGAAAAGACCCTGATGCTGGGAAAGATTGAGGGCAGGAGTAGAAGGGGACGACAGAGGACAAGATGGTTAGATGGTATCACCGACTCAATGGGCATGGGTTTGGGTGGACTCCAGGAGTTGGTGATGGACAGGGAGGCCTGGTGTGCTGCAGTTCATGGGGTCGCAAAGAGTCAAACACGACTGAGCGACTGAACTGAACTGAACAGAAATCGAAGAGATTTGGAAGAGGTAGCAGGAATACACAGAAAAGCTACATGAGAAACTACATTGGTGTGGTCACTCACCCAGAGCTCGACATCTGGGAGTTTGAGGTCAAGTGGGCCTTGGGAAGCATTACTATGAACAAAGCTAGTGGAGGATGGAAACCCAGCTGAGCTATTTCAAATCCTAAAAGATGATGCTGTTAGAGTGCTGCACTCAAAATATCAGGAAATTTGGAAAATTTAGCAGTGGCCACAGGACTGGAAAAAATCAGTTTTCAATCCAATCCCAAAGAAGGGCAATGCCAAATAATGTTCAAACTACCATACAGTTGCACTCATTTGACATGCTAATGCTCAAAATGCTTCAAGTTAGGCTTCAGTAGTGTGTGAACCAAGAACTTCCAGATGTGCAAGATGGATTTAGAAAAGGCAGAGGAACAAGAGATCAATTGTCAACATTCGTTGGATTATGGAGAAAGCAAGACAGTTCCAGAAAAAACATCTACCTCTGCTTCACTGACTACACTAAAGCTTTTGACTGTGTGGATCACAACAAACTGTGGAGGTGATGGATGTTAACTAAACTTAACGTGGTAATCATTTTGCATTGTATACACATATCTGATTCATGTGGTCGCAAAGAGCTGGACACGACTGAGCGACTGAACTGAACTGAACTGAATTATAGGTTGTACAACTTAAACTAACACAATGTTATGTCAATTAAAATCTCAATAAAACTGGGGAAAAAAGAAATGAACTATCAAGCTATGAAAGGACATGGAAGAAACTTAAATGCATGAGTGTGTGCTAAATCACTTCAGTTGTGTCTAATTCTTTGTGACCCTATGGATGGTAGCCTACCATGGTTCTCTATCCATGGTATTCTCCAGGCAAGAATACAGGAGTGGGTTTCCATACGTTCCTCCAGGGGATCTTCCCAACCCAGGGATTAAACCTCCATCTCTTACATTGGCAAGCAAGTTCTTTATTACTAGAACCACCAAATGTATTTTACTAGGTAAAAAAAGAAAAAATTGTGCTGAGTAGACTACACTTGCATGAGTACAACTATATGACATTCTGGAAAAGGCAAAACTATAGAGATAATAAAATATCAAAAAAGAAAAATATTGAGATTCTGAGAGAAATAAAAAATAATATTAATAGTTGCCAGGGCGAGAAGGATGAATAGGTGGAGCACAAGATTTTCCGGGCAATGAAAATACTCTATGATAATATAATGATGTATGCATGTCATTATACATTCATCTAAATCCATAGAATGGAGGACACCAAGAGTGAACCCTCAGGTAAACTGTAGACTTTGGATGAAGATGTGTCAATGTAGGTTCATCCTCAGCAAAAAATGTACCACTTTGGTGAGTGTGATGTTGATAATGGAGGATGTTATGTATGTGTTGGGGCAGAGGTATATGGGAAATCTCTACCTTTCTTTCTATTTTATTGTAAACCTAAAAGTGCTCTAAAATGATAAAGGCTTAAAAATATTCAAACATCTGTCTCCATTCCCACTACCTCTCTCCACCAACGTAACCAATGTTAACCATCAAAGGATGTTTTCTTTACCACCTTTTTTTTGGTTGTTGTTGCTAAATGAACCAATGCATTTATTTATTTATTTTTACAATAAATTTTATTTTTAATTAATTAATTTATTTTAATTGAGGCTAATTACTTTACATTATTGTAGTGGTTTTTGCCATCCACTGACATGAATCAGCCATGGGTGTATATTCTTTATCACCTTTTATTGTGCTCATGCAAGCACATGCAAGTAAGATATTTTCCTAATTTATACAGTACATCATAAAACTCAATGTGACTAAAGATACTTGGCTCTCTTCAGTGACCAGCAATACTTCTCTGATTGGCAAAGTCCTTACATATAGCCTATCTTCCCCCAAGCTCAGTCCCAGAACTCAGTCTCCTTTGAAATTGGTAGGATTCCCATTCCCTAAAAATAAAAAGAAGCCATTCATTTCTGAAGAAAGCATTCTCTTGGGGCCTATGAGTAAGCAGAGCTATAAACTTTACTGTAGATATAAAATTTACTTTCCATGCTATAATGTTTGAATGATTTTCATACCTAAACATTTAGCCCTATTGTGTGGGATGTTCAGAGCAGATTCAAAAGCTCCTTTTGTAGCTGTTTAACAAAGAGGGAACAAAACACACACTCAGGTGAAAAAAGTAGCTAGCTGATCACTATCTCACTTCCAAAGTGTTAGCCTTATTCACACCATGCATCAACTTTGATCTCATTTTTAACTACAAAGTGTTAGTGATAGAAACAAAGTGGAAATTCTGAGAGTTAGAAATACCCTGTTACAAAGTGGGTTGGAAGGTATCCCTTATATTATTCAACCATAGAGATGGTCTAGTTGCCATGGTATATATAGCCCTGATCCAACTGATCAGTAAAAATTAATATACACATCAGGGTTTCTCAAGGAAATAATTGGTTTTGACTAGAGGAGCAGTTTCACACTATGTGCACAATGTTGATCCCGAAATGTCACTCCCTAGATATAGTTTATAACTGGTTGAAAAGCTAGCTCAGCAAGAAGTCAGTACATCTGTATAATATAATGATGAGACATTTTTTAACCTAATGGGACTCTGCATGACAAAAAATTTTTAAGACGATAATAGTACTGGATAAATTATGATCTGCTAGTTCAACCCCCAGAAGGAAAGAATCCTTCTACATAATGTTGCCATAAGAGTTACCAGAAGATTTATGGCTTTTTAAGGAAGAATTTAATATTTATCTGAATTAAAGATGGAGAATCTGGAATAAAGCAAGAGATTACCTCAGTGACAGCAATCCTCAGACTTCTGGATGTCCAAAGGAGAGAAGTGTCGTAGACCCCAGGATAAGCAGAGTTTTAATTGGCATAATTAAAAGGGAAATTAAAAATGTGTATTGAGGACCTTAGAAGAACCTCAGTAAAGACTTGCTTCAGAAATGAGGCACAATGACTCATAAGAATTGGGAATAATTGTGCCAACAGTTTGCCAGTGGCACTTTTGTTCAGATTTATATCGAAACAAAAGAGAAGCATTTGAGAGTCCTATCCAAAATATACACACAGGAAGAGTTTGTGTAGCTTGGATGTAGTTGCAGATTAGACAGGTAGATCTCTAAATCAACAGAAAAGTAGTACCTCGCTTGAGAAAGTCCCCAGAGACATCTTACGTGCTAAGCCTGTTAAGAAGGAAGATTATCATTAGTGTCAATAGATACAGGCAACTTGGGCAACAGATGTAGGTAATCCACAAGAACTTTGGCTTCTAACAACTGTCTTAGTTATGCCCAGCTGTGCATCTGCCAATGCTAATCCATCATAACACAACCTGCTATTTACTTTTCCTGCAATGATGGGGATTTAAGAGGAAGAAGAAAGGTGAAACAAGACCTACGAGATAATTCAGAACTTTTTTGAATTTAAACTTTTTTTCTTTTTCTTCCTATTATCTAGAATTATTGACAAGAAAATATGATACCAAATTGCAGGTAGAGTAATCATTGCTGCCAAATTAATATAGGGGGATAAAATTGTTTACTGAGTTTCTTGTTATAGTATTTGCTAATGCCAGGCAGAATCATTTGATAGGAACTAAAAAGAATATAATTTGTTAGGCAGTTATCCATTTTTAATGGTCTGGCTCTTTCACGTAAGGATGATCTATCAGGTGGTCTTAAAAAGGATAAACAGCTAAATATAAATAAAGCACCATAAGTAGTCCTCCAAAGAAAGTAAGATTTATGATAATCCTGCTTAACTGAAAAGAGAAAAAAGAGCAAAACACCCTTGCCTTTCTACCAACCCATATCATTATGTGTGTGTGTGTGTATTTGAAATCAGTGAGAATAAGCTCAACAGCTCTTCTTTCAGATGCAAGGCATGTCACTCTCAGAAAAAGTTTTTTTTTCCCCCATTCAGTACTACTTATAGTTGGTAGTATGTGCTTCCTTCCTAATCAAATAGAAGTACAGAGCTCTATGCTAATGAAGTGAGGGTCCTAGGTTCTATCCTAAGCCTGTAGAGTCATTTATATCTTGAAGTCTATGTGACATTTTGACATTCATCCTTTGATGTAAATATTACCAAAACATGTGAAAAACAGACATCCTTCTTGTGTTCCTTGAACTTTGTCCTATTTTTGAGCTTTATCCTAAACTATATCCTCACTGTGAGAGCTGTTGGTAAGGAACAAGCTAAACTCTGAGGTGCCCTCTGGGCTTCTGCCATACTCATGTTGGACCAATAATTTCCTTTATGCTTGTAAAGGACCCTACAGATTTCTATCCCTTTTATAAGAAATTTAGCATTAAAAAAATAAAGCACCTATAATTGTTTTAAGAGATTAACTTGGAGCCAGGGAGAGTCCCTCATGGGTGAAAGGGTACATAATGTGTCTTTAGGAGGAGGGAACAGAAGAACTTTGGTAGTATAGAGGAGCTGCATTAATGTCTGTAGATCCCAACTTCTTAAACTAAAAGCTTTTGCAGACTGACACAGTAGTCATTCTTTTAAGGTTCGTGCCAGCAGAAGGCATTGACGTATTTATTTTGGTTAAATGTTACAGAGTTGCCATTTTTGGGTAGGTGAAGAATGACTTAATGTCGGCAGTTTCATATGGTTCAACCTCAGAGTTAAGCCCCTCTACCGTATGTCACTTTAGCATACTGGACAAAACATGGGAGTTTTAAGCAGACAAAAGTGGAAGGAAATTTCACCTCTACCAAGTATGTGATTTTGGTAAAGTATCAATGTCTATCTCAACTGTAGTTTCTTTATTTGTAAATTGAGGAGATGAAAACCTCTTTCATAGGATGGATGTGTGAACAGAGGACAGCATGCAAAAATTACTTTACACAGTGCTTTCAGTAAATAGTAGTTACTGCTAACCCAGAGATCATTCTTAAAGCTAACCTTATAAAATTCATAAGGAGACTGTTGACACAGGAAGTAGACTAGTGGTTGCCTAGTGCTTGGAAATCAGGGGGAAAATGTGAAGTGATTACTAATAGACATTTTAGGATCATAAACTTTTCTACAATTAGACTGCAGTTATAGTTACACGACTCTGAATATACTAAAAAATCATGAAATTGTACACTTGAAATGGGTTAATTGTATGGTACGTGAATTATATCTCAATAATGTTGCTTTTGGAGAAGGCAATGGCACCCCACTCCAGTACTCTTGCCTGGAAAATCCCATGGATGGAGGAGCCTGGTAGGCTGCAGTCCATGGGGTCGCTAAGGGTCGGACACGACTGAGCGACTTCCCTTTCACTTTTCACTTTCATGCACTGGAGAAGGAAATGGCAACCCACTCCAGTGTTCTTGCCTGGAGAATCCCAGGGATGGCAGAGCCTGGTGGGCTGCCGTCTACGGGGTCACACAGAGTTGGACACGACTGAAGCGACTTAGCAGTAGCAGCAGCAATGTTGCTTTTAAAGTTATAAAGAGGGACACAAAAAATCAGAGTGAGAATTTCAAGCTATTTGGAAAAATATGTTTAGATTTGGCCTTTCACAAGTTTCATTTATAGGCTTTATACAAACAAACCTCTGAGTTCTTCCTGAATTAATCCAGTTTAGTATGAGAGTCATCACAAAGCATTATTTCTAATTGGCTATTTCTGGTACTAGCCACAGGGGAAGGGGTTGTTGTTTATTGCTATTCTACATCTGGCAAACATCTAGTTTCAATATAACAAATGTCATGAAGGAAAGATTTATTTCAAGATTTACTTCAGAGTTGGAAAAAAAGCTCCAATTGACAGACCGTTTGGCTGTCTGTCTCACATCTCAGGCCTCCCGGTGCTTGGTGCATAGTCATATGAAAAAGAAAGCTGTGTTCCCCAACACTTGCTCATTCTAATTGCACAAACGCAATGTGAGTCTGGTTTTGAACAGCAGCACAGCTTGGACAATGTTCAATCACTACACAGAGTCTGGGCAATGTAAAGAGCAGACCAGGGAAGCCTAAAAAGAGAGCATAATAGTAATTTGCCCAGATGATCAAATTACATTTTCCTCTTCTAACTGTTAGACATTTACAGGGACACAATTTGGGGATGCCCTTGAGTCCTATTTAATCCCTATGTTAAAAACTAAGTATTTGCTAATCAATCTCAAGTATTGCAATTTTTGTTTGTTTTCATTGATACCTGTTTTCTTCAATATAAACAAGTATCATCTTAGTATAGTGAATTTTCTGTGTATACTCTTGTACATGGCTAAATACTGCACTTTCAGCCCTGGCTGAATATTAATGAAAATAGTGATAAGCCTTTGTATCAACATGGATGTAATCTACCAATTTTCTGATGATTCTTATTTGATAGCCATCAAATTGATCCTTCCTGATTAGCCATCATTTACATTCAGCATCTATATAGGATCTTAAATGTTCTAAATTCATACAGTAGCCTTCTGACATCTTTGGGATGTTAAATGTTTTTGCTTTTTACTGTATAGTTTTAATAGTACTACTTTCTATCCTCATTCATTCAAATTTTTAGTTTTATTTTTTTTAATGTAATTTTTTTTTTTTTAAATTGGAGGATAATTGCTTTACAATATTGTATTGGTGTTTTTTATTTTTAAGGAAATAAAACCAGAAAAGGAAAAAGTCAAAGACTCTTAGTATAGTTTCAGAAATCACAGTCTCTGACTCAGTTCTAATTGTTCTTTTTAAATCTCCCTCAGTGATTCGGGTTTATTCAAAGCTTGATCTTACATTAGAAACAAGAGTATTTTTATTTGGAACGTGTTTCTGTGTCCTGACAAAGTCACTCTCTTCTGTGAGAGTCGTTCTTTCCAGCCTTGTTTATCCCATCAGACATTCCTGCCAGAAACAGCCCTGTTTACAAAACTGGCCTCGTTCGATGGAGTATTTTACTGAGCTCAGCCCTGCACTCATACCGCAGCCTGTTTAACATGGAACAGGCACAGGCCTGAAGCGCACTAGAGAATGCTCAAAAAGCTTGATGTGTCGCGAAGAAAAGTGGATGCATTTGGATGAAAATGAAGCAGTGCGAGAGGGAGCAAGAGCAGGGGCTTGTGGTCGGCAGAGACCAAAGCAAACAAAAGGAAAGGGGAGGTTTTTGGTGGGAGGGGCTGAAGGGGAAAACGCGCTGGTTCAGGAGTGTGGGACAGAGGTGTCTGTTTGCTGTTTGAAAGCATGTCCTTCAAGAAACAGGCTTCCCAGGTGGCGCTAGTGGTAAAGAACCCACCTGCCAATGTAGGTAGACACAAGAGATCCGAGTTCGATCCCTGGGTTGGGAAGATCCCCTGGAGAAGGAAATGGCAACCCACTCCAGTATTCTTTCCTGGAGAATCCTATGGACAGAGAAGCCTGGTGGGCTTCAGTCCATAGGGTAAAAAGAGTCTGAAAGGACTGAGTGTGCACATGATATGACATGAATAGAGGACCAGATTCTAATTCAGGGAATTTTATACATAGAACATTACTGTATACAAATCTGGATAGAAAGGAATTCCAGTTTTGAATACTGCATCATGATACATTTGTATATAGTCCATCCTGTTAAGGATTTTTTTTTTAAAATCCAAAAGTATTATGCAGTGAATTAATTTCCCCACCCCCCAACATCTATGTAATTTATTCATAAAATAAAATCAGTGATCAAGTATTGCAAGTCATAGTTTCATCTTTATTAACATATCATCCTCTGATGATGCAGTATCTTGCTGTTTCAATGCGTGTGTGTGTGTGTTTAGATCAATAGCACCTATAAGTAATATCCAGAATTAAATAACAACAATAAATTGCTAGAAAGTAGTCAGACTATCAGTACTGAACTGACTATGAGGCCAACACAAGCAGGATATCTGAGGTAGATGACAGCAAGTAGGGTCAGCTCAATGTAAGTTGTGAAATAGACAATGCCTTTCTTTAGTACTTTTCCAGCCCATTTTCTCCCAGGAACCCAGTGCGTTATGATGTCTTCTGTGTACTCAGAGCTGATACTGCTAAATATCATGAGAACCAATTCTTCTGCCAGGCAACCCAATGCTCTGGATTTTTTTTTCTGGTCACCTCCATCAATATTTACCCATTCAGTATATCCCACTCTTTGGTTGTATTCTATTTTATGGCTAGTCTGATACAATAATTCAAGCTGAGAAGTTAATACTTTGAAAGAGTTCTATGTTTTTCCTTTTCCAAGAAGCATCTGTATTTTAACAGGAAACTGTAATGCCCTAAATTACAGATAATCTAGTTGGGGAAACTGTGTATAAATTATGGTCATCTTTTCTATTTGGATAAAAGAACAAGATTGATACATATTTATTTATAAATTAGATGACATATTAAGAGGAAATTGCAGTCAATAAGGATTTAAGATCTGCTACAAGAAGCTAGAAAAATCATCTTAAATAATGAAGCTTGCCTTAGGACTATAGGTAAATATAGGAGCAAGAAGATCAACCAACACTGAAAAAACCAAAGATGGGGTAGTATTTTTGAGTACTCTAAAAAGCATAAATGAGCCTATACATTTAGATAGGCTCTTCAAACATCAACTATAGCCACAAACTATTGACTTCTGTCATAGAAGTGGGAAGAAGAACTTCAAGTCATCGGTCTTTTGAGTAATAACCATTTTGAATATAGAAAAATAATATCTGTGGGACTTGTAATTTATACATATACACAAACAAATGTATTAAAGAGCAGATATCTCTACATCACTGAGCTTCAGATGTATCAGTTGTATAACATTTAAGACTTCAAACAATTTGCCCTCTTATCATTTTACAACTATGAGTTATTTACAGATAAAAGCCTTTACAATCAAATGGGGAAGAAAGAGACGAGCAAGTATGTGACAGGAGCTAAGTCACATGGTGTTCTTCCTTATTATTTTTATTTCAAAGGCATACATTTATCTTGCTTGAATGTCTTCTCAAAAGAAACATTAAATATGCTAATTTTGTGGAATTACTGGGGAAAAAAAAAACAGGTTGTTATGACATTAGATTTTAAAGATCTGCCTTTTGGTATTCTGTCTCAACACTCCTATCTGATTTTTCCAGCAACTTAGTTCTCTTTGACCTAGTGGTAATCAATCCACGTTAAGTGTGTCACTAAGCTTTCAAGAAAGTCATATGCTGGGTACTCTCACTACTACTATGTACTACATTTTTGGGAAAGAGTTTCTATGGTTGTATCAGAGTATATATGCACTTCAAAGTTCTTTTAATTTGAAAATGTTAGAGCAGTGACAGATATAAAGAGTGACAGGAGTGTAACATGGGGGTAAATTCTATGACAACAGTCAAAAAAAGCCGGAGGCAATTGTTCCAGCTTTGAAGGCAAAGAGAATAGTATTAAAATAAATATGGTCAGAGAAGTAAGAAGTCATCCTCCCATTAATAAGAACTAGATAGCATTTTTTCTTCTTGGCTAAACAATAAAATTCCATAAGCGTAAGTGACACTGCCTCTCTGTTCCCTTGACTAATTGGCAGAGTATTCTGCTGCATTGTAAGTTATTCTCAAATCACTTATTATGTTCACATTTTATTAGTATTTTTGGCTTACTTAGCAGGTATCTCATCAATCAGACCCTATATGTAAGTAGGTATGATACCAGTGAGACTAACAGGCTCAGGAACAGAAAATTCAGAAAAGATCAAGCAGAAACAATTAGGAAGATGAACCTTTGATTATAGGACTTGGAACATAAAGTTGAATTTAAAGTTACAGTAGGAACTTGAGTTACTGAGAAGCAGATGACACTGCACTCCATTTCTTCCAAGTCTCTGAGTGGTTGGACAAAGAAAGAATGGCAAAGACAAAGTTTCCACCACTGTCCCTTTAAATACTAGCTTGTTGGCTTTCCAGTTCTAGTAGTAGCGAAGAAAATTGTAGTAGAAGAAGGCTGAGTGCCAAAGAATTGATACTTTTGAACTGTGGTGTTGGAGAAGACTCTTGGGAGTCCCCTGGACTGCAAGGAGATCCAACCAGTCCATTCAGAAGGAGATCAGCCCTGGAATTTCCTTGGAGGGAATGATGCTAAAGCTGAAACTCCAGTACTTTGGCCACCTCATGCGAAGAGTTGACTCATTGCAAAAGACTCTGATGCTGGGAGGGATTGGGGGCAGGAGGAGAAGGGGACGACAGAGGATGAGATGGCTGGATGGCATCACCGACTCAACGGACATGAGTTTGAGTGAACTCCGGGAGTTGGTGATGGACAGGGAGGCCTGGTGTGCTACAGTTCATGGGGTCGTGAAGATTCGGACACGACTGAGTGACTGAACTGAACTGAACTCTCACTCAGACAATAATTATGAAATCTATGTTTATGCAGCTTTTACCCCGAAATAGTGCCAAGAACATGAACCATGAGGCAGCTAGAAATCAAGTAGAAAGCCTGGCTTGAGGAGTCAAATAATGAAATTCAAGGATATCAGTTCAGTGGGAAATTAAAGGAAGGGATTCTGACACAAAGGAAGTTAGAGAGGTCCCAAATCTGCATATAAACTCCTTTCAAATTCCAGTATAATTCATGAACTGTGTATTTATGTGGTATACTTCAAAGAACCCAGGAAAAAGAAGAGCCAGAAGACTGAAAACACTGCATAGATTTTTCAGCAGTTACCCATTGCAGATAAGACAGAGTTTGGAGTTTAGAGGGGCTTCATAAACACTTGAGCCTTACCACTGAAACCCAAGAAAGACCATGGCTAAGAGGTAATAGTTATGATATTAAGGTATTCATCTTAGCACAAAAAGAAAAAAGAGCTGAAGGAGATTCACTCGAATCAAGCATAAAAGCAAGTCTCCACAAGTTCAATTTGATCTAATAATTTACAACATATATACTTCAGGGGAACACAACAGAATCCAAGGACTCTACAATGAATTATCAAAAAGTCCAGTGTAAAAATAATAAAAATATTGAAACCTGCAAAGAAATAGGAATGTTTGATCTATAATTAAAAGAAAAAGCAGTTAGTGGAAAAGGAGTTCTAGATGACCCAGCTTATTGAATTAGCAGAAAAAGATTTTAAAGCAGGCATTAAATATGCTCAAGTTCTTAAAAGAAAACATCATCAAATTGAGTGAACTACTGGGAAATCTCAGTGAATAAATAAGATCTACTTTAAAAATTAAATGGGCATTTGATAATTTAAAAGTGAAACCAGAAATGAAAAATTCTTTTAAAAGTAGACTGAGAATAATAGGAGTCAGTGAAATTGAAGATACTTCAATTTAGTTCAGTTCAGTTGCTCAGTTGTGTCCAACTCTTTGCAACCCTATGGACTGCAGCACGCCAGGCCTCCCTGTCCATCACCAACTCCCGGAGTTTACCCAAAGTCATGTTAATTGAGTCAGTGATGTCATCCAACCATCTCATCCTCTGTCATCCCCTTCTCCCGCCTTCAATCTTTCCCAGCATTAAGGTCTTATCAAATGAGTCAGTTCTTCACATCAGGTGGCCAAAGTATTGGAGCTTCAGTTTCAACAACAGTCCTTCCAATGAATATTCAGGACTGATTTCCTTTAGGATTGACTGGTTGGATCTCATTGCAGTCCTAGGGACTCTCAAGAGTCTTACCCAACACCACAGTTCAAAAGCATCAATTCTTCGGCACTCAGCTTTCTTTATAGTCCAACTCTCACATCCATATATGACTACTGGAAAAAACAAAGCTTTGACTAGACCGACCTTTGCTGGCAAAGTAATGTCTCTGCTTTTTAACATGCTGTCTAGGTTGGTCAGATCTTTTCTTCCAAGGGGCAAGGGTCTTTTAAATTCATGGCTGTAGTCACCATCTGCAGTGATTTTGGAGCCCCCCAAAATGAAGTCTCTCACTCTTTCCTTTGTTTCCCCATCTATTTGCCATGAAGTAATGGGACCATATGCCATGATCTTAGTTTTCTGAATGTTAAATTTTAAACCAACTTTTTCACTCTCCTCTTTCACTTTCATCAAGAGGCTCTTTAGTTCTTCTTTGCTTTCTGCCATAAGGGTCATGTCATCTGCATATCTGAGGTTATTGATATTTCTCCCAGCAATCTTGATTCCAGCTTGTGCTTCCTCCAGCCCAGCGTTTCTCATGATGTACTCTGCATGTAAGTTAAATAAGCAGGGTGACAATATATAGCCTTGACATACTCCTTTTCCTATTTGGAACCAGTCTGTTGTTCCATGTCCAGTTCTAGCTGTTGCTTCCTGACCTGCATACAGATATCTCAAGAGGCAGGTCAGGTGGTCTGGTATTCCCATCTCTTTCAGAATTTTCCACAGTTTATTGTGATCCACACAGTCAAAGGCTTTGGCATAGTCAATAAAGCAGAAATAGATGTTTTTCTGGACCTCTCTTGCTTTTTCCATGATCCAGAAGATGTTGGAAATTTGATCTCTGGTTCTTCTGCATTTTCTAAAACCAGCTTGAACATCTGGAAGTTCACGGTTCACGTAATGTTGAAGCCTGGCTTGGAGAATTTTGCACATTACTTTACTAGCGTGTGAGATGAGTGCAATTGTGCAGTAGCTTGAGTGTTCTTTGGCATTGCCTTTCTTTAGGATTGGAATGAAAACTGACCTTTTCCAGTCCTGTGGCCACTGCTGAGTTTCCAAATTTACTGGCCTGTTGAGTGCAGCACTTTCACAGCATAATCTTTGAGGATTTGAAATAGCGTAACTGCAATTCCATCACTTCCACTAGCTTTGTTCATAGTGATGCTTCCTAAGATCCAGTTGATTCAAATGAAGAAGAGGAAACAAAGATTAATACAAAAATTAAGAGAATATCAGTAATTTTCAAGACAATATTAAGCATATAAAATGCATGAAATTAGACACCCAGGTGGAGAGAATGGAGTATAAAATATTGTTAAAATAATAATTGAATATTTCTAAAATTAGTTAAAAATATGAAAAACAAATAACTTACAGATTCAGGAAGTTTAGCTAACACAAAGTAGGATGAATTTAAAGAAAACCACATCTGAGCATTTTGTAGTTAAATTACAATAAACTGAAAATAAAGATATTATATTGAAGGCAACAAAGAAATAAGGCGCATTACATACAGCAAAAAACAATGATATGTTACAGTCAAATTCTCACCAAAAGCAATCGAAACCAAAAGAAAAAGCAACCACATCTTTACAGTGCTGAAAAAAACTATAAGATACTCTTCCAAATGTGAGTGATATAAAGATATTTTAAGATAAACTGTTACCAGAATATCTAAGCTACAAGAAATGTTAAAGAAAATTCTTAAGAGTGAGGAACTATACCAGGTGGAAACTCAGATCTATAGGGAAAAATGAAAATCAGGAATGGTAAATATAAGGGTAAAATTTAAAAATATTATCTTTCTCCCGCATCTTAATATTTTTAAAAGATTACTGACTGTTTAAAGGGAAAACACTGCATTGTTGAGTTTATAACTTATGTAAACATAAACCATATTATAATAATAACACAAAGAGTGATGGGTATATGAAATTCTGACTTTTAGGGTATTTATTTTTTAAATGAATGGATACAATATTTACTCTAAATATGCTGTGATAAGATTAAGATGCATAGTCTAATGCTTAGAACAGCTACTAAAATGACATCAGAATGCTAATTAAATATCTAATAAAAAAATTTAAAATTAAAGAAAAAAAAACTGAATTAACCCAAAGGAAAGCTTTTAATGAGAAGGTATTTCTTAGTCTATTTGCATTTCATGCAATATTGATACTCGTGCATGCATGTGGGCTGTCATATCTGATTCTTTGTGACCATTTGGACTATATAGCCTGCTAGGTTCCTCTGTCTATGGGATTTTCTAGGCAAGAATACTGGAGTGGATTGCCATTTCATCCTTCAGGGGATCTTCTTGACTCAGGGATTGTAGTTAGGGTTAAATCTGCCATCTTGCTAGTTCTTACATATATTTTTTTGTTTCTGTGATCTTCCTTATTGTCACCATTTGAATTACTTCAATAATTCATAGTAGATGAAAAAGCAAGACAGAACTTTATGTGGCCCTCAAGAACCACACTTAAATATAAAGATGTATGGTGGTGGTATAGTTGCTAAGTTATGTCTGACTGTAGCCTGCCAGGCTTCTCTGTCCATGTATATATATCAAAAGTAAAAGAATGTAAAATATATACAATGCAAATGGTAAGCATAAAAAAGCTGAAGTGATTATAATAATATCAAACAAAATGGAATTCAAGAAAAGAGGAATTATTGGTAAAAAATGAGGCATTTATCTTGGTAGAATGTAGTAACATCCTCTGTCAGTTAAGTGAGAGAGAAACTAAATAAAACATTAGTTTTCTGAAATCATTATCAACTAACTTGACTCTATTAACATTTTATAACACTTCACTCAAAAACTGAAGAAAACTCATTGTTTTCTTGTGCACATGGAACCTTAAGCAAGATAGACCATATGCTGGACCTTAAAATAAGTTTCAATAAATATAAAAATGTTTACATATTACAGAGAATTTTCTCCAAGCATAATAGTACTAAAATATAAATTAGTTTTAAAAAAGTATCTAGAAATATCCTTAAATGGTTTAAAATTAAGCAGCCCACTTGTAAATTATCCTAGAGCCAAAGAAGAAATTACCAGGGGATTTGTAAAATAAATCCACTGGGCAATGGACACCCAGAACACCAACATGTTGTCGGTGATACCAGTGAAGGAGAAGAAACTCCTGGATGTCAAAATAGGGGAGTTGGATATTGATACAGGATTTCTCCCCTAAGGTCATTGTTGGAGCATTTCAAAGAAGTCATTACAAGTATGTTATTGAAAGAAAAGAAGCATCACTGTAGTTTCTGTGGTGCTGGAAACTTATATGCTTTTCAAATGTGCCTTTCTTAGAAGAAACTCAAACTTGAGTGGTCATGCGAGTATTAACACAACTGAAGAGAGCCCAGTGTAGAGTGCAACTCTGACCATGACATTTTTTGCTTGGCACCCTTTCTTGAGGAACACAATGGTGTAAATCTTTTCACACGCTAATTGAGAACTAATGTCCATTAAAAGACGACTAATACATGTAAAAGGAAAAAGAGAAAATAAATCTACCAGAAAGACAATGAAAACATGACAGAGCAACATATGTGGGAAGCGGTTAATGTAGAGCATACGTGGAAATGTATACATTTGAATATATAAGAAAAGGAAATCTTTATACAAAGAAGCAGAAATCAAAATTATTGATCTTAACTTTTACCTTATGAAGTTAAAAGAAGAGAGGGAGGCCCGGCGTGCTGCGATTCACGGGGTTGCAAAGAGTCAGACACGACTGAGAGACTGAACTGAACTGAACTGATAAAAAAGAAAATAATAAAGGGCAAAAATCAATAAAATAGCACAAACAGTAGAAAAACAAAAAAAATCTGATTCTTTGAAAAGTTTGACAAAATAGATAACTCTGTTGTAGGTCAGTGAACAAATAAAAGGTCAAATACAACTTACAAGTATCAGGAATGAAAGTAGGGGTATTATTATAAACCCTACACACATTAAAATGATACTCAAAGAATGTTATGAATAACTTTATGCTAATGAAACTGACAAGTTGGATAATATGAATTGAAAAAAAAATTGCCAAAGCTGACATGAAAAGATATTTATAATGTCTACATTTATAAAAGAAATTGAACGTATAACAAAAATACTTTTTTGCAAAGAAAATTCCCAGATCACAAGTTCTTGTTGATGAATTCTGTGAAATATTTAAGAAGGAAATAGCCTTAATCTCACAAAACTCTTCCAAAAAATGAAGGGAGAATCCTTCCTAATTTATTTTGTGAGGCCAGAACAATCCAGTTTCCAAAATCTGACAAAGGCACTATAAGAACAGAAAATAACAAACTAATGTTCTTCATGAATATAGACCAAAATAATTTGTTTACCATGATATTACTAAACACAGCAATACAGATAGATAGATAAAGATAATACAGGAATACTTCATTTTATTGTGCTTCACAGATGTGGGTCTTTTTTCTTTTTACAAATTGAAGGTTTTAGGCAATTCTGCATTTTTTCCAACAGTATTAGCTCATTTCATGTCTCTGTGTCACACTTTGGTAATTTTCAAAATATTTCAAACTTTTAATTATTATATTTGTTATCATGATCTGTGGTAAATGACCTTTGATGTTACTACAACTGTAAAATTCAGATGATAAAACAAAATTAGTACTCCCTTCATGAGAGCTTCCCTGATAAATCCGCCTGCAATGCAAGAGACCCCAGTTCAATTCCTGGATCAGGAAGATAGGCTGGAGAAGGGATAGGCTACCACTCCAGTATTCTTGGGCTTCCCTTTTGGCTCAGCTGGTAAAATATCCACCTGCAATGCGAGAGACCTGGGTTGGGAAGATCCTCTGAAGAAGGGAAAGGCTACCTATTCCAGTGTTCTGGCTTGGAGAACTCTATGGACTGTATAGTCCACAGGGTCACAAAGAGTCAGACACAACTGAATGACTTTCACTCACTCAAGAGATTAAATTAAATAATGCTTATGAAATACCTGGAATAGAGCCTGGCATATAATAAATGCTCAAAAAGCATATTTTATCACCCTTTTGTCTGCTCTGAAATGGCTCTCCTTGGTTCATGCACTAATAACCAAGTTTTGGTGTTCACATGTACATTTGCTCAAAATGCAGTTTTTATAGATTGGCTCTAATGAAAGACAAATAACAGAAGTTCTCTCTCTAGCCTGAGAGTTTTAAGTTTCTTTCCCAGGCAGTAACCAACCTGATATCTACATTCATAAATTAATTTTGTCTGTTCCAAACTTTCATAGAAACGTAAATATACAGAATACAGTCATTTTTGCCTGGCTACTTTCTGTCGGAATAATGTTTTTAAGATTCATTCATGTTATATGCACTTTTTGTTTGCTCATTTTTGTTGCTGAATAGTATTCCATTTAATAAAAATTATTATAATTTTTTACTTTCTCCTTTAAATGGATATTTTAGTTATTTCCAGGTGAGGCTACTGTGAATAAGGCTGCAACAAACATTACTATCTAAATGCAGTTTTGTTTCTCTTGGGTAAATATATAGAAGTGGAATTGCAGGTCGTTGGGTAATTGTGTATTCGACTTTACAAAAAAATAGCCGAATAGTCATCTAAAGTGGTTGTAAAATCTTATGCTCCAACCTGCAATATATGAGAGATCCAATCATTCTATGCCTTCACCAACATTTGGTATTTTCTTTTTACTTTTTTTCTTTAACTTAAAGCACCATTCTATTGTGGTTCTATTGTGAGCACAAAGGTATATCAGAAAGTTTGAAACTTTAGGTGGTTTAAATTTGTGTTTTCCTGTTGACTCATGATGTTATGTACCTTTCCATGTGAAGGCTGGCCCTTTTTAAAAAATTACTTTATTTTTATTGAAGGATAATTGCTTTATGGCATTTTGTTGTTTTCTGTCAAGCCTCAACATAAGTCAGCCATAGGTATACATATATCCCTTCCCTTTTGAAACTCCCTCTCATTTCCCTCCCCATCCCACCCCTCTAGGTTGATACAGAGCCCCTGTTTGAGTTTTCTGAGCCATACAGCAAATTCCCATTGGCTATTTTATATATGGTAATGAAAGTTTCCATGTTACTCTTTCCATACATCTCACTCTCTCCTCGCCTCTCCCCATGTCAGTAATTCTCTATGTCTGTTTCTCCACTATTGCCCTGTAAATAAATTCTTCAGTACCATTTCTCTAGATTCTGTATATATGTGTTAGAATACGGTATTTATTTTTCTCTTTCTGACTCACTTTACTCTGTTTAATAGGTTCTAGGTTCATCCACCTCATTGCTGCTAAGTCACTTCAGTCGTGTCCAACTCTGTGCGACCCCATAGACGGCAGCCCACCAGGCTCCCCCGTCCCTGGGATTCTCCAGGCAAGAACATTGCAGTGGGTTGCCATTTCCTTCTCCAGTGCATGAAAATGAAAAGTGAAAGTGAAGTCGCTCAGTCCTGAACGACTCTTTGCGACCCCATGGACTGAAACCTACCAGGCTCCTCGGTCCATGGGATTCTCCAGGCAAGAGTACTGGAGTGGGTTGCCATTGCCTTCTCTGAAATTATCACTAAAAATGCTAATCATCATCTAAAGAGAAGAGAATATCTAAAAACTACACTAATTAATAAATTTTACAAGTCCTTTAAGGAGAAGATACTAGATACTAGATACCAGACATCAGAGGAGTTGAATTAGGTTTGTAGTTGCATCAATGTTTTTGATACTAGTTTTCAATAACTGCTATAACAAATTGCCACAAGTATACCAGCTTAAAATAACAATCATTTATTATTTCACAAGTTGTGTAGGTCTGAAGTCCAGGTGGGCTAAACTGGGTTCTCTGCTTAGATTTTCACAAGGTTGAAATCAAGGTGTCAGAGAGCTTGAGATCTTATCAGGAGATTCTGGGGGTGAATCTGATTCAAGGCTCATTCAGGTTGTTGGCAGAATTCAGTTCCATAAGGGTGTAGAACTGAGGTCCCCATTTCCCAGCTGCCTGTTGTCTGGGATTGTTCTCAGTTTCTAGACTTCATTTCTAAATTCCTTCATTCATGGCTTCCACCATCTTTGAAACCAGCAAGCAGTCTTGTGTTGATTCCTTCTTGTGTGTTGAATCTCTCTGACACCCTCCTCTGACTTCCTCTTCTGTTATCACTCAGGAAGGCTCTCCACTTTAGAAACTATTATCTTATTGGGTCATGTCCAACAGATAATCTCCCATTCTTAAGGTCAAATAACTTGGAACTGTAATTACATCAGCAAAATCCTAAACAGTAGTACTGTATCTAGGTTAGTGTTTAATTACCAGGGGCAGAACCCTTGGAACAGAGTCTTTAGAATTCTGCCTGCTATATTTTGGTTCTGGTCACTTAAATATTTCTGCACAGGATAAAGTAGAGGAGATGGAAATCATTATAGAAATAAGGATAGTGCTGATTACATTTAACACTCAATTTTGGTTTTCATTTTTTAAAACATGCTCTTGCCAAATATAGAGAGCAATCACGAGGAAAGGGATATTTTAATTAAACATCCTTTGAGATGGGCATTTTTTCCTTCTCTTTTTCATGACTCTCTTTTTTAACATATGTGCTAAGTTGCTTCAGTCGTGTCAGACTCTGTGTGACCCTATGTACTGTACTCCACCAGGCTCCTCTGTCCATGGGGATTCTCCAAGCAAGAACTCTGGAGTGGGTTGCCATGCCCTCCTCCAGGATATCTTCCCAACCCAGAGACTGAACCCATGCCTCTTATGTCTCCTGCATTGGCAGGTGGGTTCTTTACCACTGGAGCCACCTGGGAAGCTATAATTGACATATAACATTGTGCCCAGAGGGATGATATAGGGAGGGAAGAGGGAGGAGGGTTCAGGATGGGGAACACAAGTATATCCGTGGAGGATTCATTTTGATATATGGCAAAACCAATACAATATTGTAAAGTTAAAATATAAAATAAAATAAAAATTAAAAAAAAAAAAAAGAAAAAAAAAAGTGTATACCATATTGATCTGGTGCCTTTATATTACAATGTGATTGCCACTGTAGCTTAGCTAAAGCCTCTATTACTTCATATAATTATCATTTCTTCTAACTGTGGGAAAAACTAATATCTAGTCTCTTAGCGAGTTTAATGTTTATAATACAGTTTTGTTTTCTGTGATCTCTGTACTGTGTATTAGACCTCCAGGGCTAGTTGTAAATATATATCCTTAAACCATGTCTTTCTCAGTCCCCTATCCCCTAACCTTTGGTAAACACTATTCTGTTCTCTGTTTTTTCATTTTGTATTTTAGCTTCCACATATAGGTCATATCATGTAGTATTTATCTTTCTGTGCCTTATTTCACTTAGCATAATGTCCTTGAGGTCCATCCATGTTGTCACAATGGCAGTATTTACTTTTTTTTTCCCCCTTGGCTGAATAATATTCTATTGTATGCATACATAACACACTTTCTTTATTGATCCATCCACAGATGGACACTTAGGTTGACTCTCTTAATACTAATTACACAGATTTTCAATATAGCCAACTTGAATCACTAATTCAATCAGTATTCAAATTTTATTGCAAACTAGATTGAGAAGCTCTATACAGTCAACAAAAACAAGACCAGGAGCTGACTATAGCTCAGATCATGAACTCCTTATTGCCAAATTCGGACTTAAATTGAAGAAAGTAAGGAAAACCACTAGACGATTCAGGTATGACCTAAATCAAATCCCTTATGATTATACAGTGGAAGTGAGAAATAGATTTAAGAAACTAGATCTGATAGACTGCCTGATGAACTATGGACAGACGTTTGTGACATTGTACAGGAGACAGAGATCAAGACCATCCCCATGGAAAAGAAATGCAAAAAAGCAAAATGGCTGTCTGGGGAGGCCTTACAAAAAGCTGTGAAAAGAAGAGAAGTGAAAAGCAAAGGAGAAAAGGAAAGATATAAGCGTCTGAATGAAGAGTTCCAAAGAATAGCAAGGAGAGATAAGAAAGTCTTCCTCAGTGACCAATGCAAAGAAATAGAGCAAACAAGAAAATGTGAAAGACTAGAGATATCTTTAAGAAAATTAGAGATACCAAGGGAATATTTCATGCAAAGATGGGCTCGATAAAGGACAGAAATGGTATGGACCTAACAGAAGCAGAAGATATTAAGAAGAGGTGGCAGGAATACACAGAAGAACTGTACAAAAAAGATCTTCACAACCAAAATAATCACGATGGTGTGATCACTCACGGAGAGCCAGACATCCTGGAATGTGAAGTCAAGTGGGCCTTAGAAAGCATCACTATGAACAAAGCTAGTGGAGGTGATGGAATTCCAGTTGAGCTATTCCAAATCCTGAAAGATGATGCTGCAAACGTGCTGCACTCAATATGCCAGAAAATTTGGAAAACTCAGCAGTGGCCACAGGACTGGAAAAGGTCAGTTTGCATTCCAATCCCAAATAAAGGCAATGCCAAAGAATGCTCAAACTACCGCACAATTGCACTCATCTCACACGCTAGTAAAGTAGTGCTCAAAATTCTCCAAGACAGGCTTCACTAATACATGAACCGTGAATTTCCAGATGTTCAAGCTGGTTTTAGAAAAGGCAGAGGAACCAGAGATCAAATTGCCAACATCTACTGGATCATCGAAAAGGCAAGAGCGTTCCATAAAAAAAAATCTATTTCTGCTTTATTGACTATGCCAAAGCCTTTGACTGTGTGGATCACAATAAACTGTGGAAAATTCTGAAAGAGATGGGCATACCAGACCACCTGACCTGCCCCTTGAGAAACCTATATGCAGGTCAGGAAACAATAGTTAGAACTGGACATGGAACAAGAGAATGGTTCCAAATAGGAAAAGGAGTACGTCAAGGCTATATATTGTCACCCTGCTTATTCAACTTATATGCAGAGTATATCATGAGAAATGCTGGGCTGGAATTAAGAAAAGCACAAGCTGGAATCAAGATTCCAGGAGAATATATGCTGGGAAAAATATCAATAACCTCAGATATGCAGATGACACCACCCTTATAGCAGAAAGTGAAGAGGAACTAAAAAGCCTCTTGATGAAAGTGAAAGTGGAAAGTTAAAAAGTTGGCTTAAAGCTCAACATTCAGAAAACAAAGATCATGACATCCGGTCCCATCACTTCATGGGAAATAGATGGGGAAACAGTGGAAACAGTGTCAGACTTTATTTTTCTGGGCTCCAAAATCACTGCAGATGGTGACTGCAGCCATGAGATTAAAAGACACTTACTCCTTGGAAGGAAAGTTATGATGAACTTAGATAGCATATTGAAAAGCAGGGACATTACTTTGCCAACAAAGGTCTGTCTAGTCAAGGCTATGGTTTTTCCCAGTGGTCGTGTATGCATGTGAGAGTTGGACTGTGAAGAAAGCTGAGCGCCAAAGAATTGATGCTTTTGAATTGTGGTGTTGGAGAAGACTCTTGAGAGTCCTTTGGACTGCAAGAAGATCCAACCAGTCCATTCTGAAGGAGATCAGCCCTGGGATTTCTTTGGAAGGAATGATGCTAAAGCTGAAACTCCAGTTCTTTGGCCACCTCATGTGAAGAGTTGACTCATTGGGAAAGACTCTGATGCTGGGAGGGATTGGGGGCAGGAGGAGAAGGGGACGACAGAGGATAAGATGGCTGGATGGCATCACTGACTCGAAGGATGTGAGTCTGAGTGAACTCTGGGAGTTGGTGATGGACAGGGAGTCCTGGCGTGCTGCGATTCATGGGGTCACAAAGAGTCGGACAAGACTGAGCAACTGAACTGAACTGAATCTCTCTGTATATACACTGTGATGGCTGAAGTACACAGGGCCTAGTAAACTGTGATAAATGCCTCATTGTTTTCTGCTCTGAGTCTCACAAGCCCAAGTTTATTGTGCTTTCTGGCCTCATTTCACATCTGAATGTTCTGAGGAAGTGTTTGTTTCCAAGCTCATTAATATTTGCTGAATGCACTTCCTTGTGGCTGTAGGACTGATGTCCCTATTTCTTTTGGGGATGTAGCCAGTAACCTCTCTCAGATGTCATCATTTTGCTCCATCCATCTTCAAACCAATGATGGTGCACTGAATCCTTCTCAGGCTTCAAATTATTCTGACTTTCTGTTGCATTTCTTGACTCTAGCTAGACAAAGTGCTTTGTATTGAAAGGTTTATGGGATTGGGCCCACCCAGATAATCCATGATAATCCTATTTTAGTCTATAATATTAATAATTTAAATCTCTTTTGCTATGTACCATAGCACAGTTGCAGGTGTTAGGGCATGAACATTTGGGGAAGTGATGAAAAATGAAGCTGGCAAGAGAAATTGAGGTGTGAAGCATAAATGTCTTGCTAAGAAGTCTACAAGCTATTCTCTAGACTAAGCAGTACTATGTCATTGAAGGATTTTGATCTCTAAGAAAAATTACTTGGAGTACTACGTAGAGGTTAGATTGGGGGAAAACTAGAGGCAGGGATCCAGTTTGAAAATTATTGCATAATTCAGTTAAGACAAGCTGAAGATTTGGACCATTTCTTGTGAGGGGCAAGGGCCTTGTTTACTTTCTACTTGGTACATTTCTCAGTCAAGCTTCAGATCTCACAGTCAATATAATTTCCTTAAAGAAAATTCTTTAAGCGCTCCCAGGTGTCCTCTCCATTAATCCTTTACATTAGTACTCTCCACTCTTTATGGAAATTACTTATTTAATTATTTAGCTGTCTGTCTTTCTTGCTAGGTATCCTTTTTCTGTCTTCCATGCTTCTCTTTTAGGTCTGAGAAAGCAGGTGCTGGTTCTGACCCATTCTCTTCTGATTGGCACTCAGTTTTACATATATATGTATATGAAGTTATTAACTAACTTGATTTTCAGCTTGAGCATCTGGGTATAGCCTAGAACATGAACAGTGGCAGAAAATATACTCATGTTATGTTTCATCCTTTCTCCTACTAGATAACATTGGATTTGC